>NC_143507.1:23985681-24288712 GCF_051622355.1 Phaseolus vulgaris
TAAACGGTACCTGGCGGATGGGGCTCTTCCAGTGGACCCTGAAGAGGGCAAAAAATTCAAAAGAAATGCCGCCAGATATACTTTGGTGGATGGGGTGCTGTTCAGGCACGGCTTCACTCACCCTATCCTAACATGCGTCAGTGGCGATGAGTGCACCAGGATAATGGTGGAGCTACACGAAGGCATCTGCGGAAGCCATGTAGGGGGAAGATCCTTAGCCTCCAAGGTAATACGCGCAGGTTTTTTCTGGCCAACAGTGAAAGAGGATTGTGCACGGCACGCCCAGCGGTGTAGGCAATGCCAAAAGCACGCCGACTGGCACAAGGCGCCGCCAGAAGAGTTAAGGTCTATATACAGCCCGTGGCCTTTCCACACATGGGGAATTGACATCCTGGGCCCTTTCCCACTGGCAATCAGGCAGATGAAGTATCTGATCGTCGCCATAGAATACTTCACTAAGTGGATAGAGGCGGAGCCTGTGGCACAAATCACTGCGCATAAGGTACAGCATTTTGTGTGGAGAAACATCGTGTGTCGCTTTGGCGTACCCAGGCGCCTGATATCTGACAACGGGACCCAGTTTGCCAGTCAGCAGTTGAGAAATCTGTGCGCTGAAGTGGGAATCAAACAAGTGTTCGCGTCGGTTGAACACCCCCAGACCAATGGACAAGTAGAGTCAGCAAACAGAGTCCTTCTGAGGGGGTTAAAAAGAAGGTTAGAGAAGGCCAAAGGGGCGTGGGCGGAAGAGGTGCCAAGGAGTATATGGGCATATCACACCACGCCCCAATCCTCTACTATGGAGACGCCTTTTAGTTTGGTGTATGGGTCGGACGCGATGATTCCAGTAGAAATACACGAAAGCTCACCGCGTTTTCAAAACTTTGTGGTGGAGGAATCTAATGAAGAGAGGCGGGTGAACCTGGATCTGCTGGAAGAGGCCAGGGAAGAAGCTAGAATAAAAGCTGAAGCGATGAAGAGAAGAGTAGAGCGGCAATATAGCTCTAAAGTAAAGCCGCGACAGTTTCAGGTGGGCGACCTAGTGATGAGGAAAGCCCACCCGTACGAGTTGGAAAATAAGCTGTCTCCCAAATGGACCGGGCCCTTCAGAGTTACTGAGGCTAAGGGCAATGGTTCGTACAATCTGGAGACTTTAGATGGAGGCCCTATCCCGCGCAGTTGGAATGCAGCCAACTTAAAATTTTATTTCAGTTGACTTATGTAAGCAGTATGTAACGATTTAGTTGAAGGGGACGCTCTTTTTCCCTCTCGGGGTTTTTTAATGAGGTCACCCTAATAAATGGAAAAACCAGTTGAGAAAAAGAAGTGCCTTGGCTTTCAGCCTTTATCTTTCCTTGTTAGAAGTAATGTGATGCGCCGCCTAGGCCATGGTGTCGCCAAGGAAGAAGGCGTCGCCTAGGTCATGGCGTCGCCCAGAAAGAGGGCGTCGCCCAAGTGAAGGCATGCATCGCTGGCAGAATGGGACGAAAGGAAAGCGCGCAGAATATGAAGCACATGCAAAGTAAAGTGGCGTTGCAAAAAAAAAAAAAAAAAAAAAAAAAAAAAAAAAAATCAAGTATGATGTTGAAAGTTGTTGTTACAAGCAATGTTCAATACAATGGGGGTGGTACAAACGGAGCAAACGCTACAAATCATACAAAAATGCTAACAAGCCATTCCTCAGTGGTCATCAGAGTCATCGCTAGAGGAAGACGAAGCCTCTTTTCCAGCCCGCAGAGCTCGAATAAGTTGTGCCCTCTTTTCTTGGTTTATTTTCGAACCTGCACCAGGGAAAAAGACGTGTTAGAGATACCAAGGCAAGACATGCACGTATAAAAAGCAACAAAGGCCGGAGTTGCCAAGGCAGCGGTTCTTACGTATGTACTTCTCAAGAGTCCCAGCGTTAGACTCCAGGCTAATCACCGTGGCAGAGTCATAACCTCCCGCCTCAGCAAGAATCCGGCAAGCTATTTGATCACTTGGAGCCAGATTCTTGAGGGGTTTGGCTTTGAGGACCTTTTCCTCTCTCACCCAGTACAGCGGAAATCCATCCAGAGCGTCGGGAACAAGATCAGTACAGCAGATCTTGAAGAACCGGCTTTTCCACCCCGTGAACGAGCTTTGAAAGGGTGTGAAGAGAACTCTTCCGGGTACATTGCTGAGAGTTACCCAGAGGTTGTGTCTCTGTCTCTTCACCTCAAAAAAGTGAAGAAAGAGGTCAACCGAGGGTGCACAACCCAGAAACCCGAAGAGGATATCGAAGGCCTTGACAAAGGCCCAGCTGTTGGGGTATAACTGGGCCGGAGCCACGTTGATCTCTCTCAGCAGTTCCTTCTCAAACCAAGAAAAGGGTAAGCGCACTCCGATGGTCTTGAACACCACCTGGTAAAAGTAAAAGAAAGGGACCCCTTCGTTGGCCCGTTCGTCCCCACATACTGGCTCCCCTAGAGTGCAAGGGAGCACAGCGATGTCGCCGTCATGCCTCCTCGCAAAGGCCCGGTGGTCATAGGAACATGACTCTCCTTTGTGCTCCCGTATGGCCCTGGTAGAGAGTAAGTATGAACACTCATCAAGAAGTTCACTCGAAGCCCAAGGGTACAAATCTTTGGGACGAACCCTGGAGAAAGCAGCGTGAGAAGACATTCTGTAACACTCTCAGGATTGTCAGAAACGCAAGAGTTGAGTGAGGGAAACGAAGGCTGGAACGACCTTCGTAAGAAACGGAAGGGTGCAAGAAGAAAGAATGCAAGTAGGTTACGAAGAGTGAGAAATGATGAAGGTAGTTCCAGAGTTTGAAGAGTTAAATAAAGCGGTTAGAGCGCCAAACGACACGAATGGATGCACCGCACGATTGATACACGTGGCAGAAGATGAAAGGATGACGCTGGCACCACTGGTTTAAATCAAAAAACGTCCCATCAACAGAATATCCAGTGGTATGATCCGCCGTCGAAAATGAGTCAGGGGCACAGCAGGAGTCAGGACTTAATGAAATGACTGAATGTCCCATAAACCATACAAGCAGCGCCACGTGGATCAAGCCGAATGACAGAACGTCACATCAGCCATACAGGAGGTGCCACGCGGATGGCACGGACAAAACCTTGAGCTCTTCGCTGTTATCAGGCGTTGACCAAGGCAAGAATTAAGGTCAATGTCGAAGTAAAGGTAACGCCCGAGGCGTCGCCAGGAAGGAAGTAAAGGGCGACGACAGCGCGAGATGTCGCGGGCGTCGCCAACCCAAATACCGACTGGCGTCGCTACCCCGATACCCACAGGTAGGAAAGACTGTGGAGGGAGACGAAATCCCAGAAAGCAAAGTTAGTCACAGGCATCGCCTCCCCGATACCCACAGGTAGGAAAGACTGTGGAGGGAGACGAAATCCCAGAAGGCAAAGTTAGTCACAGGCGTCGCCTCCTCGATACCCACAGGTAGGAAAGACTGCGGAGGGAGACGAGATCGCCAAACGCCAGCGAATCACTGGCAGGGCGTTCCCCGATACCTATGGGAAGGAAAGACCATGGAGGGAACAGACCCTCTCCAGAGCGCTCAGCGTTTTAGACACCCGGGGACGATACGGTGCTGCTGTAGCAGGCCTCTCCTTAGGCGTGGGCGCCGAGCGTTAAGGATCAAAGAAAGGGCCTTTCGGTATCAGAGACGTCCCGTGGACGATACGGCGTCACTAAGTGAGCCTCTCCATGGGCGTGAGGGTTGGCGTGCAACCTTACCCGATCATGCCAAGCCGCCCAACGAAGTGAAAGAAATGGGCAGAACCCAGATAAAATAAGTGAAGCGCGTGAAGGGAAAAGATGAGAATGAGATCGCATAGGCAGAATCGTATGTGGCAAAGAAATAAAGGCAACCATACGAACATCCCAAATCAGTAACAAGAGTACGGATAGTTCAAAGAATTACAAGTTTTGACAGATAAAATCAAAAAACAAAGCTAAAGAATAAAATAGTTAAGCTTGAAGAGGAGGGTGGCGGATGAGAGGCAGCGGTTCAGTCATTCAAGTCCATGGGCACGACCTTCCCGTCGACGACGTGGTGGGTGGGGTCGCAGTTCGAAAGGTTGACGCCAGGATTCTCGCAGGACGCCTGAGTTAAGGCCTCTTGGAACCCCTCCTCGAAGGTACCCGCCATCTCCTGGATAAGGGACTTTTTCTCCTTCTCCAGTTCCTCAATGGCGGCGTCTCCAGAGGTCACCTGCTTCTCCAGAGCCTCTTTCTCCACGCGAAGCCGGCTAACCTCGACCCGTAGTTTGTCGTAGTCAACTCGGAGAAGGTCCATAGCTTTGGTCTGGGTGGCCATTTCCTCCTCCATCCGCTCCACCTTGGCAGCCTGTTCGCAGCAACGGTCCTTCAGGTCTTTTTGGGTTTCTGCATCCGCTTTGACCACTTCCTGAAGACCCGTTACCTGCACTTGAAGAGCAACTTCCCGAGTGTAGAAGCCTGCCTGGAGCTCCAATGCCTCCGCCAGTTGCCTCTCTGTTTCTGCCTTGGACTCTTGTATTTGTTTCAGAGAAGTTTGATAGGCTTCGTTCTGGCGTCCCAGGGTCCTCATTTCCTCTTCCAGGGTAGTTGCCTTTGTTTCCAAGGCTTGGAGTGTTTGAGCTTGCAAGACCGCGTTTCTGGCCTGGGAGCGCCATTCGAGAGCCACCGCCAAGAAAGCCCCCAAGTAGAAAGGCATGCCTTCCCTCCTGTCGGTACCTTCTGGCATAGTCCCGCCACTGAAACCCCTCATCAGATGCATGATTGGAGGAGGGATGGCGATGAAGTCGGGGGCGGCAGCGTCGGGAGCCGGGGAAGCAGTGGTTTCTGGCGGCGGCGGAGGCGGGGCAGATTCGGCGCCTTCGCCCCTTTCCTCTTGGAGTATCCTAGGAGGGAGTGAGGTTGCGCTTGGAGGGTTGTCCATAAAGGGGTTCCCTCCCTGCGGCGACGTCTCTACCAGAAGAGGAACCCGCGCGGATTTTCTCCTTCTGAAGGGTGCCACCCCTTCCGAATCCTCATCATCTGACAGAATCTCCAAAACCCTCTTCCCTTTGTCAAGGGGGGTTGGAGCCGGTGACGAGGCCGCAGCTAGGGGAACGGCGGCGATAGGCGGAGGAGAATTGGGAGTTGGAAGCACTTTGGAGCCAGGTGGAGATGTCGGAGATGGGCTAGAAGGAGCTTCAGCGGTGACTGGAGGTGGCGGTGACAGAGCCGGTGGGAGAACCGGATTGGCTGCAAGGCTGGAGGAGGCGCCTGCCTTGGCGGCACGAGCCTCCTTCAGTGCTTTCGCAAACATCATTCTTTTGGAAGCGCCCATCACCGATCCTACATCAAGACAGGCCAAACAGCAAGGATTAGTACTAAAGCAGTTATGCGAATTCACAATACATGAAGAGACGTGAGATGCAAGTAACATTGTACAGCGAAAAATGGTAGCAAAAGTTTGATTCAGATGAATTAGAAGGAAGATTCTATGGCCGAATATATGCAGATAACCACAACAACTAATGCATCATAAATCACCAAGGGCAGATACCGAAGTAGGTAGAAAGCCCATGGGCATTGAATTCGTTCGCGATGAGTTTGGCGGTATCGAAGACTATTCCCAGTCCCGCCAAGGCTTTGCATACATCCCGGTCAGGCGGGGCAAGCTCGTCCAGAGCCAAGGGCTTCATGGTTATGGGTTTGTCTGTCCAGTACAGGGGAAAGCCCTCTAGGATGGTAGGATCGCGCTTGGTCGCGCGTACCTTGAAGAATTTCCCCTTCCATCCTTTGAACGAATTCTAGAAGAGCGTAAGGATGATGCGCCCGGCGATGCCAGAAAAGCTCATCCAAAGGCTCTTCCCTTGCTTCTTTACCTCGAAGAAGTGAAGAAAAACGTCCACAGAGGAGGGAACACCTAGATAGCCGCAGAGAATTTGGAACCCCCTCACGAAAGCCCAACTGTTGGGATGTAGTTGGGCGGGAGCAGTGTTTATCTCTGTCATTAGCTCTTTTTCGAAGGGAGTGAGGGGCAGACGCAGGCCCACCCTCTTAAGCACCATTTGATAGAGGAAGAAGAAAGGGCATCCCCCAGTATCCCGTGAGTCCGCACAAACGGGCATCCCAGGTCACACCCGGCTTACCAGGACTTGGGAGTCGTGATTTTTGTGGAAAGCATTGAAGTTATAGAGAGCAGGGTCCCCCCTGTGAGCCTCCACGTCCTCAACAGAGTTCAGGAGGGAACATTCGTCCAGAAGTTCGTCGAGGGCCCAGTCATATTCGCCCTTATAATAAGACTTAGGGAGCGGAGGAGGTGCGGTGGTCTTAGTTTTCGCCATCAATGCCAATGCTGAAGATCAAAAGAGAAAGAAAGGGTTCAGAGAAAAGGGGTTGGGGAGAAGAAAAGGGAAAAATGGAAGAACCCTAGGAGCGCCCTACCCACAAGAGAACGAAGGGGAACGAGAGGAACAAAGAAGCATACAAACAATATCCAGAGAAATGCGGTAATATGGACAGTCCCAGGCAGTTCATACAGTAAAGAGAATCATCAAGGAGGGAAAAACCGTACCTTTGGGGGCTGAAGGGCGTGGAGAGCGGAAGCGCGAACAAACAGGGGTCGCAAGAGAAAGGATTTGGAGAAGATGAACAGTGACAGAGGGCAGAGAAAGTGGATGTAACAGTAGTGGCAAGCGCGGGGTTTGGTAACTTAAACGTTACGAGAAGCGCGAGGGGCAACAAAGGATAACCGTGTGATGACACCACGTGTTGCAAGATTAAGCGCTCAAAGGGAGCGCAAGAGGTTCTTGAAGACAACCGCACGATGAACCACGTGGCACGCGATTAAGCGCAACTTCAAAAGACATCATTTTTCCCATTTCAGGGATGTCCAATCAGCCATTAAGAATACCTCTGTGGTTCAGAAAGTGTCACGTCAGTAATTCGAAAAATTGCTAAGTCAGCAGAGAATGACACGTCATCAGGAAGGCACGTGGACGGCGTGGGTGAGGCTTTAGTCTTTGCGCTGAAGACAAGTCTTCGGCTTAAGACTGGGGGGCTTGTGTACCGTCCCGTATCCGAGCGTTGACTAAGTCAAAGTCAAAGTCAACGCGAGGCGTCGCCTAACTGGAGAGACGCCAAGAGGAAACGTCGCCAAGGCAAGGCGTCGCCTAGGTGAAGGCGTCGCCTCGTTGGAGAGACGCCAAGAGGAAGCGTCGCCAAGGCAGGGCGTCGCCTAAGTAAAGGCGTCGCCCCACCAGGGCGTCGCCAGATCAAACAGTGCTAAAGTGAGGTAATCACGGTGTGGTTCCCCGATACCCATGGGTAGGAAAGACCATGGAGGGAGTGACGCCGTGGGAAGGCCTCAGGTCCCAATAGCATGGGGCAGCAATAAAGAGAAAGAAAAGGTGGCTTCAAGGCCATAGTAATAGTACCAGTGAAGGGCAGCCTGACTCGTGAAGTGCTCCTGCCGCCCCAGAGATGCCTGTGCGGCAGATACGACTCAAAAGGAAAGTCACGCCTAGGGCAACCGGGTGCAGAGTACAAAAGGAAGGCAGATACGCTCTCAAAGTAAGTGACTAGATACTTGGGGGCATGAGTTGGCACCCAAAAAGTCACCCCTAGCACAGTAGCACTCCCAGCAGGAGGACTCACACGTAGAAACGTCCCCAGGTGGGCCGAAGCGCCCCCAGATGGGGTCATGGCGTCGTGAGGCCCTCCACGTGTACGACAGCCATGCCAGAATAGAAACACCCTTTAGTCAGGTGCCAGGTAATTAAAAGTTATTCAATACAGTTTCCCTTTCGACCATTCAGGTACTATAATGGCTCCCGAGCGTTTCAAACGTCTTAAATGCGCTACGTTTTCTAATTAAGCACTTTAATGAGTGCGTTACGTTTGTGATTAAAAGCGCTTTAAGGCGCTTTAAATGCTTGGGTAGTTTAAATAGCGCAGAGAATGTTGGAAAAAGGGTTGGAACTTTCGGCAAATTTACCAGAAAAACTCTCTAGTTGCTTGCTCGTGCTTCAAGGTTACGTACAAGTGACTGGGGAATATTTTTGCCTGAAGGAGACAACACACACATATACACAGTTCTTTTACCACCTTCAGAGTGCCATATGCGGTGCTCAATCACGTAGGTGGATAGTTTTTGGTGTTTCTTGCTGGCTGACTTGAGCGTCGGAGTGCACACGGCCGCTAGGGCGCCTTTTTGTCCTCTTTTTTGCAGGAATCCACGGGCAACCAGTGGGAAGGAGTCCCTAGCTGACGGTTGAGGTCGCGCACGAAGACATCCCGGTCAACCGGACGGAACAGTAATCAATGTATGAGGCCAATAGATCAAGGGTAATTTTTTGGGACGGCTAGAAATGCAGGGTGTATAAAACCGGTCCTACTCTTTTTACATGAATTAGAACATTTCCTTAATGTCCAATTAATTTTTCATTCTTTAAAAAAATTCTTGACTAATCATATAACGCAAGAGAATGAGATCAATAACACTAGGGAATAAGGTTCAAGGTTTTATAATAGAGACAATAATTATTGTTCTTGTAAGGGTTAAAGGGTTTTCACTCTACAGTTGCTTTCTCAGGTCCGAGATAAGGGAAAGTCATATTTACAAAAGGTTCTCCAATATTCAAGTCAACTTTAATAGTTGAGAATGAAAAATTCTATCAAAACGTAACATTTACTTGTCTCAAACCAATATATATATATATTTACATTAGATCTCTATACAAGTGGGCCTGTATCAGTATAAATATTATAATTAACCTTGTATTAGTAATAACAATACGATAAGTTTATGAAATTGATTTAAGATTAATATTGTTAATTATATTTTCTCGTTGATTTGTCAAGATGTCTTCAACGTTGCTTTCGTAACTATCTTGTTAATTTTGTTGTCATTGGCCAAATGTGCTTATATGATCTCAATTATCTGATTTCAGTCATTTCCGACCAGAGAAAAATAAAAAAATCAAGTTATTTAGTATTAAATGATTTTTTTAAAAGTGTTATTCTTAAATTCTAAATCCTAAATAATATAATTATTTCCCATAAAATGAATCATATTTTTGAAGAATGCTGTTCCAAAACTTTATTTAGCATATATCAATTGGTTGCGAGAAGAAGATTTAATGAAAAACTTTACGGTTTGGTGTCATATGAAGTATTTGGAATGAAGAAATAATCGTGTATTTAAAAAGAAGGCTTTTTTTTATGATAAAAGGGTAATCCAAAATGTTACATTTTTTTTGCTGTTCATGGATCAACAGGGTCAATCCTCCCAATTGCTAGCTGCATTTTTTAGCTTTGTAGAGGGAAACCTTTTAATTATATTCTATTTAGTTTTAGTTGAGGTTGATACTAAATAATTTGTAACCATAGGTGGATTATTTATTTTCGTTCATTTTTATGTAAAGACATTGAAAAAGGGGTTTGTACACACACGTGTTTCTGTGATATATATATACTATTTTTTATGATTTTTGAAATAACTTTTTCGACAATTTTTTGACTGGGATGGATTCAGCTCTTGGAGCTGACCTCCTTGCAATTATTGTTACTCTGGAACATCTGAAGAGGGTTGGTTGAAAGATTTTAGATTGACTTCAAGTTTTCACGATAAAATTGCTTCTTCACATTCTTTTGGTAAAAGAAACAAATGCATGAATCTAGTTTTTTTTCTTTCTTCTAGTTTTCATTGCTTTCTGATGATGTGTTGCTACCTATATTTTCATAGTGAACAAAACCCTATTTTGTGGACTTAGTCAACAAGTTATGTGGGATATGATCTTTTTAAGAATAAAGAGAGGTTCTTCCTACCTTACCATTTGCTTAATTTTCTTTGGTTCTTTACCTTCCATGATTTGTTGTTTTTTTAATATCATTTTTTATTCTTTTTTATTAGAAAAATTAAATATTAAAATATGGAACCGATGTTCAACTCATATATATATATATATATATATATATATTCAACTCAAATCTTATAGCGGTTAGGGGTGGAAGTATTTTTCATGGGAGTATGGAAGAGTTTATTGGAGATTTCTCTGCGTTTCTTGACGTTCAGACTGTTTGCTTGCTGAATTTTATAGAGTTATATATGCTTTGGAGGAAGTTCAAAAGTTGGGACTTACTAATGTCTGGCTAAAATGTGACTCTGCCTTGGTTTGTAATGCGTTTACTGCTAGGATAAATGTTCTTTGGATGTTTCGTAATCGATGAAATACTTGTCTTAATTACTGTGGAAAAATCAGGTTTAGGGTTACTCATATTTTTCATGAAGGGAATGTGTGTGCTGATAAGTTGGTTAATTTATGATTTATTCATAGAAAATCCTTTCATTAGTATAATAGACTTTCATCTTGTCTGTTCTTAGAATTCTTTATTAATAGATATAGTCTACCTATGTATCGTTTTTGTTAACATATGAGTTTTGGTCTAATCTCTCATATTTTTGTATTTTCCTTCTTTTTCTTTTTTTTAATAATAATTTTTTCATGTGATGACAAATAATTGTTGTTACTTGAGGTGTCAGCCTAACTGAGATGTCAAGTAGCATAGTGATGCCTCACATGAAAGCTTTTTTTTTTTTTTTAAATCTTGTATTAAATATTCTTAAGAGTGTTCGATATCACCACTCTATGTAAAACCGATGGAAGGTTTCCTTTTACATCTTTAAATAAAACTTTATTTGTTTTAAAAAAAAAAGTTGTATCCTTCAATATGCCAGACCACCAAACAACTCAAAGTTAATTAGGATTTGCATTCGTTTCATTTTGAACAATAGGTGTGGAGTAAATAATAGAATAATGATATAAACTTCACCATCAACCAAATGATATTCATCAGACCCAGTCAAAGTCAAAACAATTTACATTAATTAAGAACTTAGAAACATACATCTATTTTGTAATGGTGACTGCCCTATATGATGCTTTGGAAAGGGTAGACTTGACCTAGTGAAAGACAATTTCTATGGAAAGAACTATTTATTTTGTAGGTGTTAACGAATAACTAAGGAAGAACTTAATTGGTTTCCCCAAGTTTACTTTGTGTAAGAAATTGATAGAATAGATTTTCTGTCCTTGATTTAGTCCATTGAAGTTAAATTAATTGCCTAACTATTTCTTAAAATTCTCCATTTTTAAAAAAGTAATACGGGACTTTTTATTTTTATTTTTGCATATAGTTTTCTTTTTTAGGTTTTTGTTCATTTAAAAAATGTTTTTATTTGAAAGACTTTTTCTTTTAAAAACACTGTTTTCCTCGATTTCTTCTTTAAAAATATGTAAAACAAAAGTCAAATACTACTTGAATCAATTAACAAGTATACATGCATGCAAATAATCCACCAAACCATAACTTAGAAACAAAGTCACTGCCCTTTAATTATAAAAAGAAAAAAAAAATAACAAGTTAAAAATAACCGGAGGGCATGAAGCTGGTTGCTGAAATTTTATAAATAAGGCATTTTGTTCATGAAAGAACCTCTACATTCCGAACAACGTGCATCTTTTGTACTCATTTTGTCCTGTAAAGAAAAAAATGTAAAGAAAACTTTTACTTTTCTAAAACAAATTAATTATCTAGCTTCTATATTTATTTATTTATTTTAATCGAAAAATAAATAATGAATAAATGAGAGTATTTTAGAAATGCTCAAACTCTCACTACAAGAAAATCATGAAATAAAAATCAATTTTAGAGACAAAAAATAATTAGTTGTTATAGTGACTAAATTAGAAATCATTTTAAAGACTATAAAAAAACTTGGTTTCTAAATTAGTTTTTATTATTGTTAAATGGTTTCTAAATTGGTATCTAATTGTTAACCAAGAATTTTACTACCAAATTAACAATATAAATAATTGGTAGTTAAAACCTTGGTAGCTAATTAGATATAAATTTAGAAACTATTTAACAATAATATAAACTAATTTAGAAACCATTTTTATTTTAGTTTCTAAAGTGGTCTCTAATTTAGTTACTATAGCAACTAATTATTTTTTTGTCTCTAATTTAGTTACTATAACAACTAATTGTTTTTTGTCTATAAAATTAGTTTGTATTTCATGATTTTCTTGTAGTGTCTATTACTGTCCCCGCCGGTTGACCGGGATCGTCTTTGCGCGCGGCTTGTCCTCACGAGCTAGGGCACCTTCATTTTGCTCCGTCTGTGAGTACCTGAAAAGAAGTGAACAAAGGGGCGCCCTCGCGGCCGTTTGCACTCCGACGATCAAGTCAGCTAGCAAGAAACATCAAAGGTGACACACCCTTTGGAGGTGGTCGAAAAACTGCACTGAATAACTGAAACTGAGTAACTAGAACTGTGTTGCCCTAATTGCCTTGTGCTCACTGGGGTGCGCCGCGAAGACAACTAGGGTTTTCTCTGTGTATCTGTGTCTATTAGGTTAAAGAACTCTCCTTTCAAATGCCCCAAGGTCCCTTTTTATTCATCTCTCATGTTTAAAGCGCGTTAAAGCGCATTGAAAGCGTATAAAAATATTCCTTGAAACATTCGAATCTTAACTGAATTAACGCGTACCTTGGAAAACTTTCCCTGAAACCTTTTATGAGCACGTGGGCATTGCCACGTGCCCCTTTGACTTGATCGTTATTCTGTGCAGAGGGCCCCACAGCGCCGCCACCCAACTTAGGGTTTTTCCATTGTGCGAGCCCTCTTTTCTGCGAAGTGCTTCTATCACGTGGGTTGACTTTTTGGGCGCCAACTCATGCGCCCTAATCACTAGTCACTTGCCCTGGGGGTGTATCTACCTTTCTCTCGTATCATGCACGTGGTTCTCCCCTGGTCATGGCCCTCTCGTGGGTCGTATCTGTCCCAGGGTCTCCCAGTAGTGGCGTGGATACTTCACGAGTCGGGCTTACCCCCTACTGGTACTAGAACCTATGGCCTTGAAGTCACCTTTCTTTGCTACTGCCTCGAACCGTTGAGGTCCGATGTCTTTCCTTAGGCGATGTCTTACTTTGGCGATGTCTTGCTTTGCCGATGTCTCTGCTCGGCGATTTCTCTTCTTGGGCGATGCCTCGAGCGATCGACTTGATGACTTTTCTTCCCTGGGTCCCTTGAGGGATCCCACCATGTGTTTGACTTTGACTTCTAGTCAACGCCCGGGGACGGGACGGTACACAAGCCCCCTAGTCTTGAGTTGAAACTTGTTTCAGCGAAAAGACTAAGGCCTCGCCCCTATTGTCCTTGCGGCATTTTGATGTCGTGTCACTCCCTGACCGGTTGACGTGACATTTTCTGCACCGCCGGCGCGGCGTACCCTCAAGGACTCTGATGATGTGATATTCTCTGAGCGAGAAAAGTGACACTTCAAGTCGTACCTTAATCTCGTGACACGTGGCCCAATCGCACGGTGCTCATTTAGCGTCCTTTGGCGCTTCAATTGTAACGCTTGAGTCTTTGAAATCCCGCACTTTAACTCATTGTTTCTACTTTTTCGCATCTTCTTCATATTGTTCATCTTCCCTCCAAAGAACTCTCCCTGCGTTCTTTCCTCGTCGACTCTTTCCTTCTATACTGCCGTTGAACCCTTCTTCTTTGATCTTTAGTTCCTTCATTGACAGTACGTGCCAAAATGGCTGCCAACCCTCCTTCCTCCAGAGTTAATCACAGGGAGCTTTATGCATGGGCCTCAGACGAACTTCTTGATGAGTGCTCGAGTCTAGTCTCCACCAGAGCCTGGAGGGACCACGTAGGGGACCCGAGCGCCTACAATCACCGCGCCTTCGCGAAAAGGCACGATGATGATATCGTCGTGCTTCCTTGTACCCTAGGGGAGCCGGTATGCGGGGATGAGCAGGCCAACAACGGGGTCCCCTTTTTCTACTTCTATCAAGTGGTCTTTAAGTGCGTCGGCGTGCGCCTGCCTTTCTCCAGGTTCGATAGGGAACTGTTGACGGAGATCAATGTTGCTCCGGCCCAGCTGTATCCTAACAGCTGGGCCTTTGTCAAAGCTTTCGACATACTGTTCGGTTTCTTTGGGTGCGCACCTTCTGTTGACATCTTCCTTCACTTCTTCAAAGTGAAGAGGCAAAGGAATAATCTCTGGGTGACCCTCAGCAACATTCCCAGGAGTGTATATGATTGTCTTTTGTTCAATTTGCAACTATCATGAACATTATCTGTAATCGTAACTCTTGATTTACGCTTGCTTTACGTTTAGACGCTACCCGCTTTATCTTTGCATGCTTGCATCTGCTTCTGCTTTCTTTGCTATGCCGCGTGCGTTACCTTCAATACTCCCCTCCATCGTGTTTGACCCTAACTCTTTAGGTAGCACGTGCTCTTCTCTCCTATTCCCCATTCTTTCTTTTTGAGTTGCGGTGCATACCCTTCTCCCCTGATCTCTTCACTTATAGCTTCGCTTGGCCTTCGTACCTGTGAGGGATGCTCACGCGCTCGAACTTCCTCGCCTGAACCCACAACAGCTTTAATCTGAGTTTACTGGGAAAACCGGCGATTTGCTTTCCGCGGCGATGTCAGACCATCTGATCTTTTCGTTTCGGCGATGGCACAACCTGGCGATACCTGATTACGTATGTTGCAGAACGCCGCCTCCAAAAACGGCGACTATGTACGCTTCTTGACCACCTGCCTTTCTCTTGTCCACGTCATCACACTCGGTGACCTGATCAGTACATAAGCTGTGATTCGTCCGGCGAGAAGACTAAGAAGTTGAAACTTCGGCGATCTACGTGGCTTCGCGCGCTAACGCCCACGCCATTTACTGATTTGACACTTCACCAACCCCCTCCCGTTAACTGACACGTGGACTTATCAACGACCATCATTTCCTGCCGTTTGCGCTTCTTGTAACGTTCGAAACTCTTAAAATTCTCGCGCCACTTCACTGTTCCATTATCTTCTTCTTCATTCTCAAACTTTCAAAACGCCTCAGCAAACGCTTCGACTCCCTCAATCACCATTTTACGGAACGCTCTTCTGACCATCAAAAGGTAACTTTTTTATCCCTCCCACTGATATTTGTTGCATTTTAATCGGTTTGCATCATCCATTAACTGTCTGGAGCATACGTTGTGGGCTGTTGTTCTCTGTTTTGCTTTTCCTGCGTTTAGGTTTTTCTTTTCTTTTCTGCGAGCCCCCCTTGTTCATGCTGTTTTCACTTTTTCGTCTTTTAATCGAGTCATTTTGTTTATCAACCCTCCACTTTTCCCCTTTTCATCTTCTTTTCGTCTTCTTTGCAGTTCTCCTGATGGCTCGTACAGGAATCACACCAAACCCCCCTACCTCTTCTCGAAACCCTCCTCCAAAGCCACGCAGAAACCATTAGTCATGAAACCCCTCCTCATCTTATAACCCTCCTAGGGACCCCAGCGTCCCTTCAAACCGGGCTCAGAGACCTGCACCCTCTCAATCCAACCAACTGCGACCTACCCCTCCACAAACCAGTGCCACCGTATGCCCCACCCTTGACTACAAACTACTGTACCCTTGGGCTCCCCCAGCCTTGCTGAGTGAGACCTCTTCGATTAACACTGAGGCAGATGTTCTCCGTTTGAGAGACAAGACCCACCTTTCCTTTAGTAAGGAACACGATGACAAGGTGGCCATTAGCCCTTGTCTTCCTGGGGAACCTGTCTGCACTGACAATGAAGGGAACGACGGCCACCCCTTCTGCTTCATCTACCTAACCGTTTTCAAGAAGGTTAAGCTCAGGTTCCCTCTCACTCGCTTTGAGAGGGAGCTTCTAACTGAGCTTGATATTGCCCCCGCCCAACTGCATCCCGACGGCTGGGCGTTCGTCAGGGCATACCAAATTATCTGCACACACCTAGGCCACCCAGCCTCTGTAGAGGTTTTCCTATTTCTGTTCGAGGCTAAGAACCCAGGGGATCGTCTGTGGGTGAGCTTTAATGGGTTTGCTGGGAGATCCATCCTCTCAATCTTCCAGCAATCCTACAAGGACTGGAAGGGCAAGTTTGTCCGCGTGTGCTGCAATGATCAGGATCCTACCCTTCTTGATGGATTCCCCTTGTACTGGGTTAACAAGGGGAAGAAGGAGTCCAAGGACACCTTTCGAAAGGCTAGGAGTCCAGAGAAAATGGGGGAGCTTGACCGAGACTTGTGCAGCTTCTGGAAAGAAGTGGCATCCTCCAACATCATTTTGGCCACCTCCTTGATCATCAAGTTTGAATTCGCTGAAAGTCAACTGGACTTCCACATAGGTATGCCCTCCCTTCTTTTTCGAATTTCTCTTTCTGTGTTAAGTCCCCTTTATTCTTCATCCAATTTGCTTTCTTTACACCGATTCTACACTCATTCTTGGTTGTTTGATCCATGCATTAGTGTTTCCATCATTTGTTTTCCTTTGCATTATTAATTGCCTGAACTGGATTGATTTGCAAACATTGATCTCTTTGTGCAGATACAATGTTGGGGAAAGATCACATGGCCAGGCTACGCTCCATAGTCAAACGTCACAAACTCGCGGCGGGCTCCCAAACCGTCCCAAATTCAATTGCAGGAGCTGCTGCCGCCCTGGGCAAGTCCCCCTAAGTGGACTCACCTTCCCTTGCCACCCTTCCTGCCCCTGAGAGGAAAAAGCTACCACCAAAAAGGGCCAAGAGGAAGACTCCCACAGTGGTATCGGACGAAGAAGAGGAGGAGAGCACTGAGGATGAGCTTGTTTGCAAAAGGAACAGAGCGACCACAACTGAGCCACCAGCAATCGAAAGCACAGGCCCAAACTATGTAGATAATCCCCCCAGCGCCTCCACACCCTTTGAGAGCGCTGGGGATGCTCTCCCATCGAACACCTCAGCTGCTGGGGGCGCTCAAGAGCAAGTTGTGGATGCTCAATCATCTCCCCAATCTGCAGTGGAGCCAACCGTCTCACCACCACGCCCTGATGCTCCCCTCGCCATCCAAACTTATGAGGGTGGTGGTGAGAACCAACCCTCAACACCTCTTCCAATCCCAGCTCTTCCAACCCCCGTTGAGGAAGTCTTGAAGGCCCACGCCGCTCATCTTAGCGCCATAACTACTGAGTGCATGGAGAAACGTCTTCACAAGATGATGGGCGAGGCTCTAAGGGACTCCTTGAGCCAATACGAGTTCGAAGCTAGCACTGCGAAGGCCCAAGTCCAAAAACTTAAGTGTGATATTACGATGCAGGGACTGGAGTTTTCACGGCTAGAGAACGCCCTGAGGGACGAGTTGCGGAGCGAACGTAAAAGTAGCACTGAGCTACGCAAAAAGCTCAATGCCAAACTCTTAGAGGCCGTCGAACTCGAGAGCAGGCTCGTGCCTCAGCAGGAAAAGATAGTTGACCTGGAGGAGGCCCTCAAAGCTAACAAGGCCTACGTGGATAAGCTCGAGACCAAGTCAATCGAGAGGGAGGACCTTCTGGGCAAAGTTGAAGTCGACAGGGACCAAAAAGCTAAGGAACTGAGCGAGAAGGACAAGGAGTTGAGCGAGTCTGCAACAAAGCTTGTCGGGGCGCTCGAGGACAACGAAAAGCTAAAGAAGCAAATCGAAGAACTCGACCTTAGCGCCGCGAATGTTCTGACTTCAGGGTTTGGCGCGGCCTTGGAGCAGTTCGCTTGCGCTTACCCCGACTTGGACCTCTCTCAGTTCTCGGTTTGCCACGAAGTGGTAGATGGAAAAATTGTACCTTCAGATTAACATTTCCACTCGCCA
This sequence comes from Phaseolus vulgaris, assembly GCF_051622355.1. Classification (NCBI taxonomy): domain Eukaryota; kingdom Viridiplantae; phylum Streptophyta; class Magnoliopsida; order Fabales; family Fabaceae; genus Phaseolus; species Phaseolus vulgaris. Next base: position 24,003,341 of record NC_143507.1, read on the forward strand.
CTCTGTTTGAAACATTCTGAAAACTTACATATTCGACCTTTGTTTATATGTAATGAATTTATTTGTAATGACTTTCTCTTCATCCAAACTGCTTTGATACATATAAATATGCACATGGCTTCGCCCTTATCTGTTGCGTAGTCATCTGATCTTCTTGTCTTAAAGAAATCAACTTAGCACCAGCTGGTGCTTAATTCTGCGAAAATCAACTTAACTGAACAAACCATTAGTTCGTAGCAATAGCATTTAATGCAAGATCCCTTACTGGGCAGTAGGCTTGGGTCAATCTTATTATCTGAAATATCGTTCGCCTGAACTGCTAAGTGTTATGCACGTTTCTGTGTCACCGCCTAAAAACCCTACTCACTTAGTTCTCGCCGTGTATCTCTTCTTTCGAGTTTCAACCACAAAGCCATAGGCTTCCGGCGACGCCATTTTCTTTTTAACTGAAACACCTTTGCTTGATTGGAAGAAGAGCTGGCTTTCGGATCTCCCTCTATCTTGCCTGAGTTTTGGAACAATGATTTAGGTGGTGAGGTGTCCTCTGCGAACCTTCCCCAGCCACCCATCCCTGACCTTTCAACTTCATCTTGCCTGAACTCTCCCTGGCGCTTCAACTTGCCCAGGGGTTACATCTCCTCTTCCCCTGGATGCGTCGAGGACTTTTAAACCGTTCTTGCCTGAACTTGCTCAAGGCGAGGAGGACTTTCTCTGGTGCCTCTACTTTGCCCAGGGGTTACATCTCCTCCTTCCCCGGATGCACTGAGGGCTTTGTAATTTGTTCTTGCCTGAACTCGCTCAAGGCGAGGAGGACTTTCTCTGGTGCCCCTACTTTGCCCAGAGGTTACATCTCTTCTTCCCTTGGATGCGCTGAGGACTTTGCAATCTGTTCTTGACTAAACTCGCTCAAGGCGAGGAGGACTTTCTCTGGTGCCCCTACTTTGCCCAGGGGTTACATCTCTTCTTCCCCCGGATGCGCTGAGGACTTTGCAATTTGTTCTTGCCTGAACTCACTCGAGGGTGAGGAGGACTTTCTCTCTTCTCGCCTACACTCGCTCGAAGCGAGGAGGTCTTTTTAATCTCTTCTCGCCTGCACTCGCTTACGACAAGGAGGACTTTTTAAAATCTTTTCTCGCCGGACGGCGATGAGAACTAAAAACTTTATACTCGTGCCTCCAATCGCCAGATGGCGGTGAGGGCTTAAAACTTTATGCTTGTGCCTCAGATCGCCAGACGGCGATGAGGACTTAAAACTTAACTCTCACCTCTGATTGCCAGGTGGTGATGAGGGTTTAAAACTTTATACTTTAAAACTTTGTATTGGATGTATACGATCTGAATTCACCATTGCTTTAAACTACACAAAGGCGATGAAATCTCTTTCCGAAACTTTAAAAACGAAAAGTGTGCAAACTTAATGAACTTGGAAACTTTGATAAACTTAAAAACCTTCTTTATTGGGTGACCTTGTTAAAAAACCCTCTTTAGGGAAAAAGAGTGCCCCGTTGAAAAACTGTTTTATTGCTACTTACAATGCTTTAACTGTAATAAAACTTGAGATGGGTGGCGTTCCAAGTGCGAGGAATCGCCCCTCCTTCCAGTGTTTCCAAGCGGTAGGCGCCGTTCCCGAGTGCTTTGGTTATTCTAAACGGTCCTGTCCACTTGGGTGACAACTTGTTCTTCATCTCGTACTGGTGGGCCCTCCTCATCACCAGGTCGCCATCTCTTAATTGTCTTGGTTTCATTCTGGAGTTGTACTTGTGTTCAACTCTTCTCTTTACTGCTTCAGCCTTCACCCTCGCTTCCTCCCTAACCTCATCCAGCAAATCCAAGTTCATTCTTCTTTCTGCGTTTGAATCTTCCGTCACAAAGTTCTGGAATCTCGGCGAGCTTTCTTGGATTTCAACTGGGATCATCGCATCGCACCCATACACCAAACTAAACGGGGTTTCATGGGTTCCCGATTACTCAGTGGTATGATATGCCCACACTATACGGGGAACCTCTTCCGCCCAAGACCCCTTTGCCTTCTCCAACCTCCTCTTCAAGCCCCTCAACAACACCCGATTAGCTGACTCCACTTGCCCGTTCGTTTGCGGGTGCTCCACAGAAGCAAACACCTGTTGTGTCCCAATATCCTTGCACAGCTTCTTCAACAGGTGACTTGCAAACTGAGTCCCATTATCTGATACCAAACGCTTGGGCACACCAAAGCGACAAACGATGTTCTTCCACACGAAACTCTGAATCTTGTGCGCGGTGATCTAGGCTACTGGTTCTGCTTCAATCCACTTCGTGAAGTACTCGATTGCCACGACCAAATACTTCATTTGCCTGATCGCCAACGAAAAAGGTCCCAGAATATCGATTCCCCGCGTATGGAACGGCCAGGGGCTGTAGATTGACTTTAGCTCTTCTGGGGGGCCTTGTGCCAATTGGCATGTTGCTGGCATTGCTTGCAATGCTGGGCGTATCTTTTGCAATCTTCCCTCATGGTTGGCCAATAATAACCTGCACGGAGAGTTCTTGTTGCCAGGGCTCGACCTCTGATGTGACTCCCACAAATCCCCTCATGGAGCTCAGCCATAATTCTCATGCACTTTTCTCCATGCACACATACTAACAGGGGGTGTGTAAACCCAAACCTGTACAACTCACCATCGATTAAGGTGAACTTGCTGGAGTTCTTCTTTACCTTTCTGGTCTCCGTCGGATCCACTGGGAGAACGCTATCTGCCATGTAGCGCTGGTATGGCGTTATCCATGTATCTGGTTCGTGGATAGCGCAAACTTGCGTCATCTTCGCCTCTCCTACTGGATGCGCTCTAACTCTCGGCGTCCTCAAAGTTTCTTGAGTTAATGATCTGTGACTCCTCGTCATCCCTTCCATCGACTTGCAAACTTGAAGAACCTGGTGGTCTGCTACGAATGCTCGAGGTGTCTTCAGAGTTTCTTGTATAACGGTCCTCTGCTTGCCCCCCTTGCCTGAACTGGCGAGCTTGGCTAGCAAGTCAGCTCGGGCATTCTGCTCCCTTGGCACGTGCACCACCTCGAACAAAGCAAAAGACCTCCTTAACTCCTGCACATACTCCAGGTAAGCCACCATCTGCGGATCCTTGGCCTGGAACTCGCCGGTCACCTGCCCAGTGATCAGCAAAGAGTCGCTCTTGGCCATCAGCACCTTTGCCCCCATCTCCTTTGCCAACAAAATACCGGCGATCAACGCCTCATACTCCGCTTGATTATTGTTGGCTTTGAAAGCAAACCTCAGAGATTGTTCTATTAACACACCGTTGGGCCCTTCCAAAATAACTCCAGCCCCGCTACCCAACTGGTTGGACGACCCATCCACCGAGAGTACCCAACGATCATCACTCCCGGCACTCTGCGCTGTTTCAGAAGATAGCTCAACCACAAAGTCAGCGAAGATTTGCCCCTTGATCGGTCCTCGGGGCTCATACCTGATGTTGAATTCTGACAACTCCACCGCCCATTTTACCATCCTCCCAGCTACGTCCGGTTTCTTTAGAACCTTCTGGATGGGTAAGTCAGTCATTACCAATACTGCAAAGCTTTGGAAGTAATGACGCAGCCTTCTCGCCGAAAACACAACCGCCAGCGCTGCTTTCTCCAAGGCCTGATATCTCACTTCTGGGCCCTGCAACACCTTGCTAACAAAATAGATAGGTTTCTGGACTTGATCTTGATCCTGGACGAGCACCGCACTTAGCGCCCTTTCGGTTACGGCAAAATATAACATGAGGGGCGTTCCCACTTGAGGTTTGCACAGAACCGGCAGGCTCGCCAAACGACGGGACAAGAAATCAGGGTTAATTCCTGGCATATCTGAGGCAGACCACACAAACGCGTCCAGATGTCTGCCTATCACCTTGGCGATCTGGTCTTGCGTCTTGCTATCTAGGGTCTTCCCCAGCTTAAACGTCTTTCCACCGATCTCCTTCTCGAGCCAATCCTTAACCGGCTGAGGCCTCCTTTCACTAGCGATGACCGCCCTCGCGATTCCCAACTCCCTGGTGACAACCGGGCAGTCCGTTTCCTCCTCCATCAGAGCGGCGTTCTCAACATCCGCCATCACCACATCCCCTTCGGCAGCCACCTCAAGTGTTGCGTCCACAACTCGTCGGTTTTCCTGTCCAGGCCCCGCGCCAGGGGGTGGCGTTGTGGTTACATGGCACACTGATCGCCTATTCTTGAGGCTGTTTTCGTAGCACTTCTTTGCCTCCTTTTGATCAGAGTGGATGGTGATGACCACCCCCTCCATCGAAGGTAGCTTGACCTTCATGTGCCTAGTGGAGGGCACAGCTCCTATCCTGTTGAGTGTTGGCCTTCCTAACAGGATATTGTATGCCGAAGGAGCGTTCACGACAAGGTACCTGATCTTCTCTGTACGCGAGGTCGCCCCATCTGTGAATGTCGTTCTTAACTCAATGTACCCCCTGACCTCCACTTGATCACCAGCAAAACCGTATAAGCAACCTCCATACGACCTCAGCTGGTCTGGAGACAACTGTAACTTTTCGAAAGTCGGCCAAAACATCACATCTGCCGAGCTCCCTTGGTCAACCAACGCTCGGTGAACCATCCTTCCCGCCGTAACAAACGAGATTACAATGGGATCGTTGTCGTGGGGTACAACATCCCTGAGGTCTTCTTTGGTGAATGTGATGTCCACATCGGGCGAGTGATCCTCAAAAGCTTCTACTGACATCACAGACCTTGCATACTTCTTGCGTTGGGATGCAGTACACCCACCGCCCGAGAACCCACCAGCTATGGTGTGAATCTCGCAGTGAATGGGTACCTCGTGCTGCTGTCCCTCACTGCTCGCCGGTTGTGAACCTGACGATTGTTCTGTCTGCTTCTCCACGATTTACTGAAAGACCCGGGACGTACCCCCTTCCTGAATGCGTAAACGATCATGGGTTCGTCTGTGGTACCCACCTTCACCATCTGCGCCCCGAAGCGGCTTATGTATTCCTTCAGGGTCTCACCTTGAAATTGTTTTACGTCGAAAAGGTCGTACGAGACTGGGGCTGGGGCCCTGTTGGCTAAATACTACTCTCTGAATAATCGTGAGAGTTGGGCGAAGGACGTGATGTGGCCCTCGGGGAGGCTGATGAACCAATCCATAGCCATCCCAGTCAGAGTACTCATGAAGAGCTTGCATTTTACGGCATCAGAACCACCAACCAACAACATCTGTGTGTGGAACGCCGTGAGGTGTGCCTCAGGATCCTCCATCCCTGTGAAGGTTACCTTGGGCCCCGTGAACGTGTTGGGGATTGCTGTCTCTAGGACTGCCTGTGAGAATGGCGTTGTGAATTCCCTAGGTGGGGATGCAGCCTCAGGCTCGTCTCCACCGCGCCATCCACGGCGTAACTCCTCGTTGGCACGGTGGAGCTCATCGTTTCTCGCCTGAGAAGCTGGTAGATCCGCCTGCATGCGCTCCTGCTCCGTTTTCGACGCTGCCATGGCTTCCTGCAGCCCTTGCATCATGCCCATGAGTTGTTGCATGGTCATCTCTTCATTCCTAGCGCGTGCAGGTCTTGTGGTCATGGCTTATCTGGAACTCGAACGAACGCGATCGCACAGAGATTCAACCAAAAGCAATTGGCGATAACTGCACCAATTCTTCAACGAACAATGGCTCTTGGTAAAATCTCGAAGGAACTGGGTTGAAAACTGCAACTGAAACTGAGAAAACTTGTGTGGTGGGACTGATTTTATATCGGCCCCACGGTGGGCGTCAGATGTTCCCGCCGGTTGACCGGGATCGTCTTTGCATGCGGCTTGTCCTCGCGAGCTAGGGCACCTTCGTTTTGCTCCGTCTGTGAGTACCTGAAAAGAAGTGAACAAAGGGGCGCCCTTGCGGCCGTTTGCATTCCGACGATCAAGTCAGCTAGCGAGAAACATCAAAGGTGACACACCCTTCGGAGGTGGTCGAAAAACTGCACTGAATAACTGAAACCGAGTAACTAGAACTGTGTTGCCCTAATTGCCTTGTGCTCACTGGGGGTGCGCTGCGAAGACAACTAGGGTTTTCTCTGTGTATCTGTGTCTATTAGGTTAAAGAACTCTCCTTTCAAATGCCTCAAGGTCCCTTTTTATACATCTATCATGTTTAAAGCGCGTTAAAGCGCATTGAAAGCGTATAAAAATATTCCTTGAAACGTTCGAATCTTAACTGAATTAACGCGTACCTTGGAAAACTTTCCCTGAAACCTTTTATGAGCACGTGGGCATTGCCACGTGCCCCTTTGACTTGATCGTTATTCTGTGCATAGGGCCCCACAGCGCCGCCACCCAACTTAGGGTTTTTCCATTGTGCGAGCCCTCTTTTCTGCGAAGTGCTTCTGTCACGTGGGTTTACTTTTTGGGCGCCAACTCATGCACCCTAATCACTAGTCACTTGCCCTGGGGTGTTTCTACCTTTCTCTCGTATCATGCACGTGGTTCTCCCCTGGTCATGGCCCTCTCGTGGGTCGTATCTGTCCCAGGGTCTCCCAGTAGTGGTGTGGATACTTCACGAGTCGGGCTTACCCCCTACTGGTACTAGAACCTATGGCCTTGAAGCCACCTTTCTTTGCTACTGCCTCGAACCGTTGAGGCCCGATGTCTTTCCTTAGGCGATGTCTTGCTTTGCCGATGTCTCTGCTCGGCGATGTCTCTTCTTGGACAATGCCTCGAGCGGTCGACTTGTTGACTTTTCTTCCATGGGTCCCTTGAGGAATCCCACCATGTGTTTGACTTTGACTTCTGGTCAACACCCGGGGATGGGACGGTACAATTACAAAAGGTACCTCAAGAAACCAATGTGCCTGTTACAACAGCAAAAAAAAACAAAAAAAGGAGAAGAAACTACTAAACACCCATGCACAAAAAGTGTGAATAAAAAGTGCATTTAAACCTAAGTCAACCAGATAGCTACAAAAAATATAAGACCAACATATTCCATCATGCAGGCTCACACTCCCACTGATATCTTAAGGAAAAGAGAAAACCATTCTCAACTTCTTTATTGTTCGAGAATATTGTGACAAATGCCAAAAAGGAAGGTTAAGAGATTTCAACACATTGGTTGATCACTTTATATGTTCTTCACCCTTCCACTCAACTTTTTTCTTCCAGCATTCTCTTTATTGCTACCAGCCTACATAGAGATTTACTTAACTCGAGAGAGGACCTACATCCTGCACAACCACCTAAGCAAAAAAACAGAGGGGAAAAAACTAGACAAAACCTCTCCACACTGGGTTAGTACAAACACACAACAAATTTGAACACCAATGCTACTTCAAGCAACTTTCCGCAACAAAAGTTGAGAACCATTTTAACTGATAGAAATCAAGTTGCACTAGATCTAAACACTAAAAAACATGACTTAGTGTATTTATACTTAATCCATGCTCATGATTTAATTTGAGCAACAACGAAGATTTTAACTGGATCAACCACTAAGCCATTAAAAATCACACTATTTCTTTATTTCTATATCCCAAGTGATAGGCATCCACACACATTTCCACATCTTATTAGCTTTACCATTCAACACCATCAGGTTGTGCTGATTAAAATGCATGTCTGCCCTTTCATGATGTACATTCTCCTTTCTTACCCACCGATCACACAAGTACCACACCTTTGAGGCCACCATACATGTGAAGAACAAGTGAATAATACTCTCTTTGTGTTTTCCTCATAGTACACGCAACCCTAAGCTCACTTGCACACCCCTACGCATTAGGTTATCGACATTGGGTATTCTTCTAATAATGAGTCTCCATGCAAAAAATTGGGATAAGGGAAGAGCTTTGGTTTTCAAAAAATTCTCAAAACTAAAATGTTGCATATGTAGATATTGGGGCATAAGAATATGATATGCTAATTTCATCTTATACACCCCATCAGACTCTCCCTTCCACACTCACACGTCTTCCTTACTAATATCCACTGATGTGTTTTCCAAATCTTGAATAAAACTTAAGACCATACCAAACTCCCTATGGAACCACTCTCTTCTCCAAGACATATTCCAACCCTAAGAGTTGTCTTGCCATATGCCAAATGGATCCACAATACCTTCTTTACTAATTGCATTAGCGAAAACTCTTGGGTACTTATCCTTAAGAGGCACATCCAATCCACACATCTGACCAAAACAAAATTTTATTCCCTTTCCCAACTTTCCATCCCCTATTCATTTCAAACCAATTATTCATGTTATTACCACATGCTCTTTTAATTTTCTCCACCACCAAGAGTCGTAGCGTGATTCATTCACATTATCTAAGTTTCTCCATGAGGCATATTTAGAATCAATTATCCCTTTCCATAAACCTGATTGTTCACTACCAAGTCTCCACTTACATTTTTCTAACTGAGCCATATTGAACAATTTAAGATTTTTAATTCGTAGACCCCGTCCTCCTTCGGTTACTTTCATTTAAAAGTATAGCAAAAAAATTTAATTTTTGAAAAATTGAGCAAATGTGTTTCCTTTTTCCAGTACAAGAAAATGACTATTTAATTAGCGTTTGCCAAAAAACAATACAAATGACAAATTGTTGTTGTTAACTAGAAACAAATTATACAAGAGTGGATGTTACGGCGAAGTCAATTTTCAAGCAGATACTAATGTTGATTAATGTCACACTAAGACTGATGCTATTTATTAAACAACGGGGTATGTAACAATTCAGAATTTTCAATAAAGGAATTAAACTCATTTATTTCGCTGCTATAGTCAGACATAGAGATTAGAATCTTCCTCTCCTATTATCTTCTGATAGAATTAAAATTCTCAGCTACGTACCAGGCCTTAGAAATTTGATTCTTCCAGTACCTGCTAATCTTTCCAAATCAACATCTTATCTTTTAACGAACCAGAGCAATAAACATTTACAATTGTGACTTGTGCTCCAATCCCAACCTTCCATAACCCTTCAATAGTAATGAAATTCCTTCCATTAATGAAACTAGACATCTGAAAACAATTTTTCCTCCACATCGTAATAATCTCACATGCACTATTGCTAACTCCATTTTCAATCCAATCTATTTAATTAGAACCCAAGATAAGATAAAAACTCTCATTATTTAATACAAAACATTTTGTACCTTGTAAACAAACCATATATGCCTATTCCATAGTAATCAAATTTCTTAAATATTTTTTTTTAATGTTGTCTCCTAACCCTCCTAATTATTTTCATCATCGAAAACACTGTTAATCCCTCTAATATTCCTCACCTTGCAGCTGTCCTTTCCGGAAGAAGTGAAACCAATTACTTACCAATACTCCAAATAAGTGGCCTCATTTATATAATTTTTTAGCCAATATAATCTATTATAATTTTTAACTGCACTATCCGAAACAAAGATATTTTCTAACGTCGAAACCGGCTGCTGAACCAGAATGTCAGACTATCCGTCCTCGCAACTTCGGGTTTGCTACCTGCTAACGGGGATTCTCCTAACTCTGACCCATCCATGCCAAAGCCATTCACCTTCTATGAAGCTCAATCTCTCTCTTCCCTATAGTGAGAGATAACACTATTTCTAAACCAAGGGTTGCAGTTGGAGCTAAAAAAACTCGTATATTATTTGGAATTTTTTCTATCTAGAATCCCTCACAGCACGTTGTTCCCACTTCTAATTTTGACTGTTGTCTGTTATTCATCTTTAATGGATATTCTTCAAGATGTTCAGGATAAAATATACCCTAAATTCCTATAAACCATTCATAAATATTGCTTGATTTACACTAACAGCAGTAATTATTGCAACTATACGTGGCTCTAAGAGATTCTTTAACCAAAACAAGATCATGTTAACAAATAATTTTACTTACTTCATGATGAGGGAAGGCATTAGATAGGACTCAGATAGCTTCGTCGTCCCACTTTTTATCTCCAAATTGTGGTGCAATGATACCTTTATTTGCAATGTAGAAGTCTACATAGGAAACAACAAGTCTAGTACCAGGAGGTCTTGGCTTAGTCTCACCATCCTAGAAAATATAAAATTATGACATAACAAATGTGTCCACGTCTTAGCTGAAAGGTAGGAAAGTAGATTTTTCTTTTTCAGGGAATGAAAAGGAAATGACTTTGAAAGAGGAAAGAGTGACCGTGTGGTGAACATCGGTGGCATAAATATATACGAAGGAACAGCAGAATGGTGCATGGCTACCTTTATGCAGTGTATATGAAGGCAAATTACACAAGTTTTTGCACCTTAGCCTTTTTCTGGACGCTACTTAGGAACTGGTTGGCCAATTAACTTTTTGGCTTTTTCATTGCTGTTTCATGTTGGTTTATGCTTCCCTTATAATTTTGGGGCTGTAAAGGTGTTGTCTTAAGAGTTAGAAGCCTTTGTTTGTTTTGGTTCTCTACTCTTAGTTACAAAGAGGTGTAGCCTTGTGGATTTTTTACACCGGTTCTCTAAAGCATTCTTTTAAAGTATTCCTGTTTAATTTAATTTATTTATTATTCATAAAAAAAAAACATAACAAACATTAAATGGAAGTTGAATATATCTAGTTCACAATTCATCACTCACTCACAATTGCAATGAATAGAACCACTACAATCTTTAACCATATCATCAGGTAGAAATATCTTCACATGATAAGTTGCAGCTTAGTATCTTCATCTTCACATGATAAGTTGTAGCATAGCGCCATAACCATTATTCAACTTTCTCATATTCTTAAGCATCAACTATACAAACCAATTTTCTGAAGTTAGATCAGAATCCAAAATTCAAATATTGAATGGTGGGGAACACATGGGTAAGTACAATTCATTTTGAGTTGGCTTGGTACATAAGAATTGATAGGACTTGGTGCAGCAAATACCCAAATAAAGTAAATAACTAAAGTGGATATCATATGCTCTATACACTAGAAAAGAACAGTATAAAAGCACTTAAATATATCATTGACCAAATTACAACATTAAAGAGTTGTGTACAGAGCCACCATATCACTTCTGCTAGGAATTCATAACTTCATAAGTAAAATATATCAAAACATGAATATATACAATCTCAGGGACCAACTAACTTTTTTGTTATAAACTAGGTACTAGGTGCACTTTTAATAAACAAGTGCTAAACTTTTAATAAACAAGTTGTTTCACCACTCCTACATGTAACTTCTTCAACACATTATAATTTGAGTGTTTAGTGAAATATTATAAAAAAATTGAACACTTTTCCAAAAGTGTTATAAACTGAACTTGTGACGAGTAAAAGGCAATGAACAGAATAAGGCAAATTTCTATTTTATATTATGTTAAGTGACTATGGCAGGACGCAATGCTGGCGAGGTGTCAATGCCAATTGGAAGGTGAGATTTGGCTGGTGTGAAGATCTTCTGTATGTGCTGGCTGGATGCTTTAGCTATACCACAGTAGGTCTACCCGTTTGCAGGAGCTCTTAGGTTCTATATGGTGGGTTGTGGTTCTGTCTCTGCTGAAAGACGTGGATGTCCCATTGCAGGTAAGACTTCTGATATGCTGGTGGAACTGTAGGACTGTTGTGTGGAAATAATTAGTAGGTGTAATCTGCATCATCAAGATATCACGGTTAAGTACAAGAAGACAAAGGCCTTACATAGTTGTTGCTGTATGGTGCCAAGGTCATGGGTATGCTTGGCAGGCGCTAATGGGTGCTGTGAAGGGGAGTCCTATTGCAGATTTACTATAGCTGGTTTATACTGGAGCAACAATAAATTCAGATTCAGATTCCTTTTAAGGTAAGCAGGTTGTAGCTGTGATCCTATGTTCAGATCCAGATTCTGAGTCCAAACCGTTATGCGCTTAGTGGCTGCAGTGTGGTTTTTTGAGCCAATTGGATGGGCTGAAGGTCTGGTAAATGGTTTAGTAGATGGTTGGCCCTATGGTGTATATGGTGCTCTTCTGGCACGGTAGCAGTAACTCTTAGCTTGTGATACAATAGTAAATCTATGTGTGAGCAAATGAAGGCTTTAGCTTGTGTTAACCCCTTAGTTTGTATCTGAATTTTGTACAAGGGTTGGGACACTCCTCAAGTGTCCCATTTTAATTTCATTAATTATTTACTGATCAAAATAAATTATGTTAAGTGACTACACAATTTCACTCACTCTATTTTTCATATTTCTAACACTTGAATAAAAGAATGGTGATAGTTCAATGAAGAGGACACCATAAAAACTCCTTTTTTTTTCTTTAAAATAATAACTAAGTATGGTCCACAAAATAATCAGGAAAAATGATTTAAAGTAAGCTAGCATAATTTGAAAGTTTTTACACATCTATGCATTTTATTTAACACTGAAGCACGAGAATTTGGTAATGCAATAATCTAAAAAAAAACTAATACATATCAATGTGACATAGTTCACCACTTTAGAATTAGTTATAAAATAGCATCAACAAAAGAAACAAAAAGAAAGGTAAACAAGAGACCAACAGAGAGATCCTAAGCATTAAAACCACAAAATGTGTTGTAGTTCCTAATACAAAAATGCAATGTAGTTATGGAACGAAAACGCACCATTGAGAACAATTTGTTCAAAAAAGCAAAAACAAATCTGCTCACGAAAACGCAACACCCGAGAATTAGTGACAAAAGTGTTATAAGACATGAGAAATAGGAAAAGTGAAAACCAATTGAAAAACCAAATAGAGCAAAATGAAAACAATTTATATTTGAAACCATTTGTCTCGGAAAAAAATTGTAGTCTCGCATGAGTAGCAAACCAATTTTCTATGAAACTAAAGAATCTAACGCGCTTGAGTTTTCAGGAAATATATATCGAGTGTGTAAACCCTAAACAAAATCAGGAAAAAAACAACTTTTAACTCAACATAAAGTTTTTTTAAAGAGAAAACTAATATACTAAAATCTTTTTTTTTATCAGCAATGAATGAATAAATTAAGAGGGATACTTCAGGGGTATCCCAACCCGTATACAACAATCACATGGTTACTCTTCCTTGAGGCTTAGAGCATAAACCATTATGTGATTTTGCCTATGTGATTTTGTCTAAACAACTAGGGTTACTAACCCCACGAGAAAGAAATACAGGTATAATTTTATGAAGTATGATTACTATATTAATAATTTTTTATACTATTTTTTTATAGTATTTTTTGGGTTTGTTTTATCAAAGTTCTTTACTTTTATCATTTATGTCGATTTTTTTCATCTCTTTATTGGTTTGTTTCCTCCATTGTTCTTCATATTGTTGTTTTTGTGTTTATTACGTTTTTTGCAACATAAAAATTATTTCTTTTAGTTTTCTTATAAAAAAATTGATTGTTTTTTATGTTTCTATTGATATAAAAAATTACGTAAGATTTAAACTATATTATAAAAGTAAAATAAAAAATTAATGTTGTAAGTGAAATCTGAAATATAAATAAAAGTGAATCATAAAATAATTATTTTATGTATATGACATTACATGGGTAGAATAAATACTATAAAGAAAACCATGAATAAAGAGTGTAATAAATATAAACATAATAAATTAAAAATAGAAAATAGAAAACATACAATTTAAATTAATAAATAAATTACACATTACAAAATTCTGAATTACATACTGTCTCAATTTTTATTTAAAAAAATAATAAAAAAAAACTTCATGTCTTCAGTTCATCAAACTCCAGCAAAATCTTATTGTAAGTGAAATCTAAAAAACAACTTTAATATCATATAACACTTATTTTATGTAATATGCAGAACAAATATTGTAAAGAAAACCATAAATAAAACAGTATAATAAATATAAACATAACAGTAAAAATAAATATCCAGAATCCTAAATATAAACATAAAAATAAAAAACATCCGAATCCAAAATTACAATAACTTTAATTTTTGTAAGTAAAATAATTTAGAAAATATTATTTTATTACAATATTTATTTGAGATTATTATTTAAACAGGAAATAAAATAATTTAGAATTTTTATTTATTTAGAATTTTGAAAACTTAGAAATTTATTAATTTTAATTTTTTATTATGACATTAAATAATTTAGGATGTGAATTTATTTTGAATTTTGATTAATTTAAAATTTTTATTGATTTTTTATGTTTATCTAACGACATTACAAAGTTTTGGATTTTTATTTATTTAAAATTTTGAAAAACATAGAAATTTTATTTATTTTATATTTTTCTTTAAGTAGGACATAAAATAATTTATTTTGTATTTATTTTGAATTTTTAAAAACTTTTGAAATTTTATTTATGTATCACATAAAATAAGTTATGATTTGTGTTTATTTAAAATTTTGGATATTTTAGAAATTTTATTTTGTTTCAAATTTTTATTTAAGTAGGGAATTAAATAATTTAGAATTATTATTTATTAATATTTTGAATAATATAATAATTTTATTTATTTCATATATTTTATTTAAGTAGGACATTAAATAATTTAGGATTTTTATTTGTTTAAAATTTTGAATAATTTAGGAATTTTATTTTAAATATTTTAGGAATTTTATTTTGAATAATTTAGGAAATTTATTTCTTGTAAATTTTTATTTAAGTATGACTTTCAATAATTTATGATTTGTATTTATTTATAATTTTAAATAATCTAAGCATTTTATTTATTGCAAATTTTTATTTAAGTACTATATTTAATAATTTAGGATTTTGTATTTATTTAAAATTTTAAATAATTTAAGAATTTTTTATTGCAATTTTTTATTTTAGTATGACATTAAATAATTTAGGATTTGTATTTATTAAGGATTTTGAATAATTTAGGAATTTCATTATTTGGTATGTTAGCATCTGCTTCAAAAAATATGTTAAATGACTTTTTTTGAAGTAATTTAACATACAAAAATTCTTTTATCCCGCTCTAAGTTTGTTGATTTATTTGATGTGTTTTCTTACACTATTTTTTATAAAAATATAATTTACATAATTAAATATTATATATATATATAAGTGTAAATGTAAATAAGAAATTAAATAAAAAAAACACAAAACAAATATTAGTATATAAGAAATAAACATAAGCATATCTTAATAAATAAATTAATATAAACAATGTATAATTATAAATAATATACCATAAATAAATAAATTGTTCAACTATCAACAAATTGACACAAAGTTTTAGGAAAATAAGTAACAATAAAGAGTTATGTAAAAAAAAATGATTTATCATAAAAGAGGAATAACTCGAATTTCATAATTTGGTATGTTAACCTCTATTTCAAAAACAATCTTATCGCATTCTTTGAAATCATATCACATACTAAAATTCTTTCATCCTACTCCAAGTGTTGTTGATTTATTTGACCTGTTTTCTTCACTATTTTATGTACCGGTAGGCACCGGACGAACGTACGTGACCGACCGACCTAATGCACAATAAATGTAAGGGCATTTATGTGACAAGCTAAGGTGGTTAAGATACACCTCCGAAGAATAAGGAATATGCGTTTAAAGAAGATATGTTTCCCGGGTATTCCGGAGCACGACTGGCAAGACATATCCATAACCACCCTGAGCCCAAGGGATAGAAAGCCCATTAGACAATCCTATAAATACTGTGCTCAAGCCAGAGAAAGGTACGTTTTCATTCACTTACGAAACCGCGCTTAGAATCTCATACTTACTTGAGCGTCGGAGTGCCTTCGCAGGTACCCTCCCCCGCCCGACCGAAGGAGAAGAAGATCGACACGTCAGCAATCTCATTACGTCAACCGACCGTGCCTGGGCCCCATTTCTCCAAACAGGTACATTTTATATAAAATTATAATTTATATAATTATATTATATATATATAAATGGAAATAGGAAAATAAATAAAAAAAATTACAATAAAATGCTAATATATAAGAAATAAAAATCAGAATATATGAATAAATAAATAAACTAAACATACTAAAATTAATATAAACAATGCATAAAGATTAATAATACACGTAAAAAAAATTATTTTTTCAAGTATTAACAAATTGACAAAATTTTTGAAGAAAGTAAGTAACAATAAACATTTATGTAAAAAAAGACGCATAACTTGAAGTTAATAATTTAGTATGTTAACACCTACTTCACAAACAATCTTATCGCTCTCTTTGAAGTCATTTAACATACATAAATTCTTTTATCCCACTCTAAGTTTCATTGACTTATTTGGCACAATTTCTTCACTATTTTGTATAAAAATATAATTTATATAATTAAATATACATATATATATATAAATGTAAATGTAAATGTGAATAAGAAAATAAAAAAAATAAAAATCAAATATTAATATATAATAAATAAACATTAGCATATACGAATAAATAAAAAAAACTAAACATACTAAAATTAATATAAACAGTGCATAAAGATAAATAATACATGTAAATAAATAAATGGTTAAGTATGAACAAACTGACACAAATTTTGAGAAAGTAACAAAAAACCGTCATGTAAAAAAATTATTCATCCTAAAAGACGAGTAACTTTAATTTAATTATTTGGTATGTTAACATCTACTTCAAAAAACAATTTTATCGTTTTCTTTGAAATCATTTAACCTACAAAAAAATTAAAAATTAAAAATATATAAGAAATAATCATTACCATATGCGAATAAATAAAAAAGCCTAAACCTACTAAAATTAATCTAAACAATCCATGGACATAAATAAATAATTCAAGTATAACAAACTAGAAAAAATTTCGAGGAAAGTAAGTAACAATAAACAGTTATGTAAAAAATGGGTCATCCTAAAATTCGGATAACCCGAATATTTGTTATGTTAACCTCTGCTTCAAAAACAATCTTATTGTCTTCTTTGAAGTTATTTAACATGAAATTATTTCATCCCACCCCAAGTTTTGTTGATTTATTTGACGCGTTTTCTTTTACTTTTTTGTATAAAAATATAATTCATATAATTATATAATATATATATGTATAAACAGTTATGTAAAAAAGATTCATCTTAAAATTCGGATAACCTGAATTTCATTATTTGTTATGTTAACCCCTACTTCAAAAACTATCTTATTTCACATTTTATTTAAGATTTTGAATAATTTAGAAATTTTATTTATTTCACATTTTTATTTAAGTAAAATATTCAATAATTTAGAATTTGTATATTTAGAAGGTTGAATAATTTAGAAATTGTATTTATTAATTTTTATTTATTTAAGTAGGACATTAAATAACTTGTATTTATTTAAGATTTTGAATAATTAATATTTTGAATAATTTATGAATTTCATTTATTTCAAATTTTTATTTATGTATAATATTAAATAATTTAGGTATGTATTTATTTACGATATTGAATAAATTTGGAATATAATTTGTTTTGGATTTTTATTTAAGTAGAAAATTAAATAATTTAGATTTTGAAAATTTTAGAAATTTTATTTCTTTTAGATTTTTATTTAAGTAGGAAATAAAACAATTTAGGATTTGTATTTATTTATGATTTTGAAAAACTTAGAAATTTTATTAATTTTAGATTTTTATTCAAAAATAACATTAAATAATTTAGGATATGGATATATTTAGAATTTTAAATCAAATTTTGGTTTAAAAATGATATTACAAATTTCAGGATTTTTATTTATTTAGGATTTTGAAAATCTTAGAAAGAAAGAAAAAGTTTTTAAGAATTCAATTGACATTAATAAAAATATATAAATACCTTTTTTAAATTAGTAATTTATTATATAAGTCATGTTAAGTTTCCATTTAGTTACCAATATTATTTCATTTTATTCATTAATTTTTCAATATTATAATTTATATTTTGTTCATAAAATTATATGAAATGAAAATCAAAGCCAATAAATTTGTTATTATTTTTTTTGTGATTTAATTTATGGTTTAAAAAAAATACTATGAATTAGTTACCAAAATTTTTTTCAAATAAAATGAAGAAGGTAAACATTGTAAAATATAAAATACACTGCAGATTAAAGTTAAAATAACAAAGAAAAAAATACATATTACATAGAAATTACATTAAATTTAAATTGTACATTATTAAATAATAAATTCTTAAAAGAAATGTAATTAATTCTATTCCTATAAGTAACACTTTAATAATTTGTTTTTTTCATCAAAGAAATACACATGCACGTTTGTTTCTGCTTACATGCAAATAAAACATTTTGCTAAGTTATATAATATATTACTAAGGTCAGAAAAATGGAGTGATATTATAAGGCCCAACTCTAAAAAAATGTTGTGAGATGACACTTAGCAGTAAGACTTAATGAATGTAATACTGAATACATAGGGAGGGACAAAAAAATGCAAAAAATGAAAAGAATGAGATGAACAAACTGGACAGAACCAATAAACGCACCGTGAACCAAAAAAATTGAAAGAAAGTCTCAGGAGCAGTTCAAAGTTCAAAATTTTAATGAGAAACTCCAAGTACAGCGAAAAGCATAAGAAACAAAGAACCACGAACATAAATAAAACGACAGAAAATGCACCAAAAAATTGAAAAAAATGATAAAAGTATCACCTTTTATGTTCGGAGCAGATCAAAGTTTGAAACTTTAATGAGAAAACCCAAGAACAACGAAAAGCATAAGAAACATAGAATAAAAAATCATCATTTGCGAATAAAAAATACATCAAAACCCAACAAAAATGAAAAGAAATGATTAAAGAATCACCTGTTCTTCGGCAAATGAAAAAAGGAAATGAGATATGAATGGGTCTTTGCACCTATATATTCTCAAAAACCAATCTTGATAACCATTTCAAAATTTCAAATTTCAAAAATCGCGCCAAGTGAAAAATACCTTAAAAAAGAGATTTGTAGTGGTGGTAAGGCAATGAGCAGAAGGTTTGCAGTTGCCAAATCGATGAAAGAGAAGGGGAAAGTAGAAGAGAGAAAGCTCAGAGTTTTGGAGGGAATGGAGAAAGTAAGGGTTTAGTGTGTGGAGGGAATGAAGAGAGTGAGAGGCGTGGTGTGCAGAGAGTCTGAGAGAGAGAGAGAATGCAAAGGGTCAGACTGAAAAAGTTAATATGGGGTGGGAGACGTGGTTAATGTTTGATACGCTACGTGTCATGCATTTAGAGAGTCACGATGATGTGCCCTGAGAGTGACATGTGGAAACAATTCCCTTTGTGGTAAAAAATGTTTTTGAAATTTTTTTTTCCAAAAATTTGAGGTTGTGACACGTGTCTAGACAGACCTGTTTATTTTTTATGTCGTTATTCAAATTGTCTTCTGGGGTGGAAAGGAAGTTGATCAAGATTCAAAGGGATTTTCTCTGGGGATGGGGGGCAGACGGAAGGAAGATTGCTTGGGCTTCCTGGAACTTGGTTTGTAAGCCTCGTGAGTTCGGGGGGCTTGGAATCATACATCCAAAGCAGTTCAACCTGGCTTTGTTGGGGAAGTGGATTTGGAGATTGGGTTCGGCTGAGGTAGGCCTTTGGAAGGAAGTCCTTTTCTCTAAGTACGGCGGTTGGAGAGGTTTGGGAGAGGAAGGTAAAGGTAGAAATTGCTCTCTTTGGTGGAAAGATCTGAAGGAAGTTTGGTCTTCAGAGGGTTGGGGGAGAAGTTTCGAAGACAATTTTGAGTGGAAAGTAGGCGATGAGAATGATATCTTTTTCTGGAAGGATAGATGGTTGAAGGGGGAGGCGCTGAAGAGTGTATTTCCAAGACTTTTCTCCATCAGCTCTAACAAAGACTCAAATTTGCTGGAGGTGGGGTCTTGGACTAACGGAAGATGGGTTTGGCAGCTCGATTGGAGGAGGTCTTTTTTCGATTGGGAGAATCCGATGGCGGATCAGTTGAGCCAGCTCCTGCTTGGGGTTGAGGTTGTCCCAGGTGAGGTTGATAAATGGATTTGGAAGGTTGGGGGTCTCCAATTTTTTACAGTCAGTTCTGCGTATAACCTTATTAGGAAGGATAATGAGGTGGTTTCTTCGTCGGTTTTCTGTAAGTTATGGGGGTCCAAGGCAATTCCTTCAGCAGGGCTTTTGGCTTAGAGGGTGTTGGAAAACAAGCTTGCTACTAGGGTTAATCTTAGTAGAAGAGGGGTGCAGTTAGAAAGTCTGTGGTGCGTTTTTTGCGGGAAAGAGGAAGAGTCTGGTAGTCACTTGTTCTTTGGATGCATTTTTGCTTGGCGAGTTTGGTGTCTATGCTACAGATGGCTTGGGATTCTGTTTGTGTCTCACATTGAGCCGAAGCTGAACTTTGATCAGTTTAGGCTGAGCTTTTCTTCTGAGACGGGTCTGGTAGTTTGGAACACAATTTGGGTAGGGGTGGTTAGTGAAATTTGGAGCCACAGGAATCACTTACTTTTCAAAGGAGGAGTGGCGGATGTATCTGAAGTTTTTGCATTGGTACAAGTAAAGGTGTGGTTCTGGGTGTCTACAAATTCCCGGTCAGTTTCCTTCTCCTATTCTGATTGGTGTTTGGAACCAATGGAGTGTATGAGGTTAGTTTACTAAAGTTTTTTTAGTTTATATATGGACAGGGATTGTTTTGTTGGTTTTGGTGGTATGCAACTGGATTTGGTGGGGTGTAATGTGTATAAGGGTTGAACCACCCCTGAAGTGATTCTAATTTATTTATTTGTTATTGTCGATAAAAAAAAAAAAAAAGACAGACGTGTTTGTGCTCCCTCAATTGTTATATATATAGATAGATATAGATAGATTCATACCCAAAAAGAGACACCAAACTACAACAGCCTTTTGGCAGCACCTACTCTCAGACAACGATACATACTTGAATGAAGCATAGTATGTAGCTATAACCTCTAAGATTAACATACAAATAGTGCACCATCGTGACAGAAAAATTAAACTATAAATGGGTGTGACATGAACCATACCAGCTCCCATACCAGAAAAACAGTTATGCATCACTTGAATTGTCATATAAAATGCTGCTCCATGCACTAAGTTATACCTTCCCAAACTGGTCATCTCCCCAAAGTCAGTTGCATCAGCCACGATTGTAAAAGCACGAGCCTATAAGATTGACATGGCTAGGAACATATGTCCTTTTTCTATGACCCACGTTTGTAGGTAGAATATGGCACCCGTGACCTTCATTCCACTGAAAGTTGTTAGCAGAAGTATGGTATTCCAACCCAACTTCCATTGCTCATGCTCCCTTTCATATACTAAAATCTTTAATGTGGTTTATTAAAAACCACAGATACTTTCCAAGGGTTTGAAAACCCTCATTATGTTGGTGTGTTATTAGAGGTTATTAAAATTTCCACTAATAAACCCTTTTAAAATTAAATGTTTTTTTAATGTATTAATAATATAAACAACTTTTAGATACTAATAGTTTTTTAATTTATAAAATAGTCTTTAATTTAATTAAATAGTAATTAATTATTTTAATATCTAAAATTAATTTTTATTTAATGATTTTTTTTTATAGTGTATAAATGAAGTTAAATTTTAAATCCATTTAGGGTCATTTCTATCATTTATATATGGTTCTAATGTGACCCATGGTGTTGTAACTTCATGCAATGTAAGTTTGAATCAAAGGTAGTCGTACAGTTTCATCAAAACTGTAATATCTTTCTATTTTGAATCTTTAATAGTACATTTTAATAATAAAAAAAAAATCTTGTATCATGAAGGATACATGTACAAACATTACATTACAATATAATAAATTCAAACACTTGCGAAACAAATTTTCACCTACATCTCGTACTTGATTCTTCAGTTCTGTAATGAATTAGTTCACTGTCCTGCAGTTCAGTCGAACTTCCCCTTTACTCCCAGTGAGTGGTTTTATGTTTCCCATCTTAATCATAGATTTTGCAAAGTCCTTGTGGAAAGCCTTAGAATTGTAGCTATATCTTTTAACCAATGCATCAGTAGAACCACCATTGAACAGTTCCTGATCAGAGTGAAGAATCCCTTTCCTATGAATCAAATCAGAGAAGTAGACTGAATCAAATTGTGCTGCTGTGCGGTCCAAAGGAGCAAGGTTGAAGTCACCTCCTTTTTTAGGGCAAATGTACTTAAGTTCTTTTCCAAAACGTTGATTAATATTAGAGTCATCGTAGATATGGTCCCTAAAGGTAGCACAACGTGCATATCCAATTGTGTGGCCTCCAGAGAGAACAACAAGGTCCTTCTCGTTAAGGCCATGGCTCTTGAAGTTGGAGATGAGTTCAGAAAGGCTGAAAAATGGTGCTGGAATGTTTGCATTTGCTGCTTCACGGCTTGCTGTGGTGGAGTCTCTTCTTCCTAGTCTCACTTCCCATGTTGGCCCCCCTAGCTGCAAGGGAAAACACATCATTGTTAATATCAATTTTCTTTCATGTTACTGACAACAACAAGCCAACGTGAATTGCAGATGGCTAAATCAACCCACATGATCACGGTAGCCTATTTTCCTTTTACAGTCATTGTTGTAGAGATGAGGAACAAAATTGTGATGAGTTTATACCTGACATAAAAAACTAGTGATTTTTGTTTATAATTTAAAGTTTGGATCTTCATGAACCTCTTGAAGTTTAGAGTCTCCCTGGCAACAGGAGTTTATATATGATTTTTATTCAGAGTTTCAAGTTCAGTTGACAAATAGTTAAAAGAAAGAAAACATAAAGTTTTTAAGTTTTTATCTTTGACAACATGACAACGAAAATGGGAGAAAGAAGAGTAAAAGTGTCATACAATTTTCAAAGTTGTATTTCATATTTGAATATCTCATGATTACTGAGTCAGGAAATAAAATAAATCTTATTATTAAGTTAGTTTTGTTTGCCTGTTCCTACCATGTTTTTAGAAAATAAAATTAAATCATTTAAACCTTACTCTACTTGACCTGGTAATCTTATTTTTTTTATCAAAACAGAATATATTAAAAGGTACCAGAAGTACCAAAAGAACACACGGTAAATAATATAGAAAAACTAAACATGACTTAATCAATTCAACTATGAAGCACAAAAGAAATATAGACTATACTACTGAACATTAACATAGGAATTTGTTGTAATATACAGTAATATCACTCACCGCAACGACAGAGTCTCGTGCAGCAACAGCCAATATGTCTGCACAAGAAACAACTGGTTTTCCGCATGCTTCGTCTACAGCCTGCTTGATCTCATCCACCACTTCAAATCCTCTTATAGACTGAAAATTTGGAAGTGCATTCTTTTCACTGTCAATGGAGGGTGAAGGGTCTAGTAGAATTGAACCATCACAACCCTGTTGAGTCACAATTACAAAACCAACTTATTCATCACACTACAACAATTTCATCATTCTTTTTATCGGGCATGCAAAGAAATATATAGGTAAAAGAAGTACAAGCAACATCCTCCAAAGACAAATAATAGTGTGTTTTCAGATAATTTTTTTCAAAACTATTTTTACAAAAAGAAAATAAGAAAAAAATTTAAATAATTTTTTACTAATTAAAACTAATTTGTAGAATTTTCTTATAATAATTTCTTAAAATTTCTAGAAAAACTTATTTTGTATCTCATTTTTTTCTTAGAAGTATATATTTATAGAAAAGTTTAGCTATGTCTATCTATAAAACTGATTATTAATATTGTACAAACACATGTACATACACATATACATGCAACTAGAAAGTCTTACGTTAACAAAGCAATCATGGAAGTGCAAGCGTAGGAGAGAAGCTCCCATACGCTGCTCTTTCTGCACCGCAGCTTCCACAACACTTCTGATGGAGCTCAAAGCGTTAGGGCATGAGTAGTCATAGTAATCAGGTGACAGTGAAGAATATGCTGTTGATACCACAGCTGCAAACACAAAGGCATAGAGGAAAACAGAGAAGTGCTTATAGGAAGCCATTTATATCATGCAGTGAATGGTGGATAATAGATAAGAAATCACTAGCTAGTAAGCTAAGAGATAGAACCAATTATTGGGTTATGGTGATTTATGTTTTCTACAACCCTTTTATACATAGGGATGAAGCACTATTCTACGCAATATCATACCTAGAATTGACCTATTCGGGGAAAGAAACGTTCATCAAGGCATTAATGAAATGCTTAACTTGCAAGAGTTCACTTGGATATGTATAAGAAAATGAAAAAAGAATTTGTCATGGATTGATTTAGTCCATGGGATTTGTTAATTGAAAGTCAACCATTGAATGATTAGGTTAAAAAATACTATTAAGGGAAACGTACATCAATGTACATCTCTTTCGATCGAGTCAAAACGAAATATTCACTTTCTTGCCAGTTAATCATTTTACAATATTGATTTGTAAACTATACTATTATTATTTGTTATTTGGAATCATTGGAAAGTTTCAACTTGCCCATATTATATAAACTGAGGTTATTTACGTAGTAGGTTTAAGTTTATCGTTTCACCCTTTCTAGAGTGATGTGAGCTATTTGTGTCTTTATTTCTTTTAGGACATTGAGTCAGATTTTTTATCTCACTACTAAAAAAATGTCAATTTTCTATGATTTTTTTTTCATGGAAAAATAATTCCAAAGAAATTTTACATAATTTTATCTAGAAATAAGTTAAAAAAAAATGTTGAGTTTTAGGGTAACACTGCACTACTAAAACAATAATAGCTATAATAAAATGAAATGGTGAATAAGAAAAATACAATATTCTAAAATAATTTACTAAAAGAGAAATAAATTAGAATACCATTATATCTAACTTAAAGAAGAAAACAATAACACTCTTTATTAAAAATAGGAAAAGCAAATATTAAGAAAACCTTTGAAATTATTTTCTCTCTCTTAAGTTTTCTCTTAAACATAAAAAAAAAAACATTATTTTGGTGTGCTTACTAAATGTTCCTTTAATAACAAAAAATGTAAGCATCAAAGTAATTTTATTAAGGACGAAATCAGTTTTGGTGCTCACTCCAAGAATGTCCTTACTACTGTATAAAAAGCTTTTAACAACTGTTAAAAGTAACTTATAAAAAATTAAAAATGACTTAACTTCTAGATTTGTCATCGTTGTTGTAAGTTTAAGAGATCAATGATGGAATGTTTTAAGAAAATCATCATCATAAATGGATATAATAATATAATACTAATGGCACAATCAAGAGCTTGTTAAAATTGAAAATTTTAAAAAATAATTGAAGAAACAAAGACAGTTTTGAGTAAATTGTCGTTAAAAGTCTCCCAAATGACAATGGTTTTGGATGAACTTTTGTTGAAAATAGTTTTTTTTTTTTAAATTAGATTATTTTTCAAACACTAGTAAAAACAGCACATTAACGACGGTTAAAAAAGTCATATAAAGATGGTTTTCAAACCGTCGTTATTGCGAGTGTCATTATAAATCAGCTATTTATAACGACGATTTCAGAACTGTCGTTTTAAAGCCACTTCAACGACGATTCTAAAACGTCGTTGTTCTACCAAATAACAGTAATTTTAAAAAAAAAACACTTATAACTTTTTAAAGACGGTTCTAATGGAGAACCGTTGTTATAAGTGTTTTTTCTTTAAAAAATAATTATTACATTTTTACTCTAATCTAATTCTGCACAAAATATCAAATTTTCAGAATAATAATACATGTAATATCATAATTTAAATATATAAAAGTGTACACAAGTTCTATAAATATATGGAAAAATTTGATGTAATTCTAAAGTGTTATACATGGTTACCTTAAGGTACATCCAAGTGAGTTTCTTTGCATTTGCACTTGTCTTTCTCCCCCTACTCAACATGTTATATCCACAATAAGCATTGAAATAATAAGATTTCAAGTTAGAACACACAAATAAGATTATGTAATGTAATATATGAATAATAAATAAATTTTTGAATGTAATTTAATCATAATGGTTTGATAAATCTCTAATTTATATTAGAAAGCATCATGTAAAATTTCAGAATTTTCTGATAAGTTTAAGTATGAGAACTAAAACCTTAGAGTACCTAAAAAATACCCAAATAATACTAAAAAATAAAAAATGATAGTAAATGATGGATTTTTGGAATTTTGGTTGGGCCAATCCTCTTTTGGATTGGCAATCAGACTCGTTACCTCGTGTTTTGGCCGGTTGACCGGGATCGTCTTTACGTGTGGCTTGTCCTTGCGAGCTAGGGCACCCTCGTCTTGCTCCGTTTGTGAGTACCTGAAAGAAGTGAACAAAGGGGCGCCCTCGCGGCCGTTTGCACTCCGACGATCAAGTCAGCTAGCGAGAAACACCAAAGTGACTGAAAACTGTGTGATAATCTCAATGACTGAAACTGTGTGGCTAAAACTGTGTTGCCCTAATTGCCTTGTGCTCACTGCGGGGTGCTGCGAAGACAACTAGGGTTTGTGCTCTGTGTGACTTATGAGAATTAGGTTCAAACTCGTGTAACTGTGAAAGCGTACCTTACTAGGGTTCTTCGTGCCCTTTATATAGGTGAAAACTAGGGTTTACCTTTGCGCTGCTGCTATTATCTAGGGTTCCTTGGAGAAGGTCCTTGCGCCGCTATCCCTAGGATCTTGGCGTATCTGGCCCATGGACTTTCCTTATCTGGAGTGCAATGAATAACCTTGCGGCCACTTGGGTTCTAACTTGAACGCTGTATCTCTCGCGCCGTCATACTATTTGGGCACCAACTCATGCGCCCCAATCACTGGTTACTTGCCCTGGGTATGTATACCTTTCTCTCGTACCATGCATGTGATCTAACCCTGGTCGTGGCCCTCTCATGGGTCGTATCTGTACCAGGGTTTCTCAGCAGTGGTCGTAGGTACTTCATGAGCCAGGTTTACCCCCTGCTGGCACTAGAACTTATGGCCTTGGAGCCACCTTTCTTTACCTTGTTACTGTTCTGGATTGTCGAGGCTATGCCTCATCTTGGCGATGTCTCTCTTACGCGAAGTTCCCTTGGGCGACGTCTCCATTGGGCGATGTCTTTCTATGTGTTGACTTTGACTTTGACTTTTGGTTGATCACCCCGGGACGGTACACAAGCCCCCCAGTCTTAAGCTGATGGCTTGCTTCAGCGAAAAGACTAAGGCCTCGCCCCTGTTGCCCTCGCGGCGTTTTGACGACGTGTCAATCCCCGACCGGCTGACGTGACATTTCTGCGTCGCCGGCGCGATGTACCCTCAAGGACTCTGACGATGTGATATTCTCTGAGCGAGAAAAGTGACACTTCAGTTCGCACCTCCATCTCGTGACACGTGGCCCAATCGTAAGGCGTTCGTTTTAACGTCCTTTACTGCTTCAACTATCACGCTTGAATCTTTGAAAACCCCGTGCCTTAACTCACTGTCTTTACTTCTTTCGCATCTTTCTTGCGATATTCATCTTCTTCTCAAGAACTCCTTGTTCCGTGTTCTTTCCTTGTAAACTTTCCTTCTATTCCGCTGCTGGATCCTTCCTCCTTCACCTTCAGTTTCTTCACTGGCAGTTACGTACTAAAATGTCTACCAACCCTTCTTCCTCCAGAGTGGGTCACAAGGATCTTTACCCTTGGGCTTCGAGTGAACTTCTTGACGAATGCTCTAGCTTACTTTCCACCAGGGCCCTGAGGGAACACGTGGGGGAAGAGTGTTCCTATGATCGTCGTGCCTTCGCAAAGAGGCATGATGACGACATCACCGTGCTCCCTTGCACCTTAGGGGAGCCGGTGTGTGGGGATGAGCGGTCCAACAATGGAGTCCCCTTTTTCTATTTTTACCAGGTGGTCTTTAAGCACGTCGGCGTGCGCCTTCCTCTCTCTAGGTTCGAGAGAGAGTTGCTAACAGAGATGAACGCTGCCCCAGCCCAACTGTATCCTAACAGTTGGGCCTTCGTTAAAGCCTTTGATATTTTGTTTGGTTTCCTAGGATGTGCACCTTCCGTAGACATCTTCCTTCACTTCTTTGAGGTGAAGAGGCAGAGAAATAACCTCTGGGTGATTCTCAGTAACGTTCCCGGTAGGATTCTTTTGACCCCTTTCCAGCAAACCTTCACAGGGTGGAAAGGCATGTTTTTCAAGGTGTGCTGTTCCAACCTTGTGCCTTCTGCTTTGGACGGCTTTCCTTTGTATTGGACAAAGGACGCCAGAGCCTTGAAATCTAAGCCTCTTAAGAGGTTGCCTCCAAGGGATCAGGAGGCTTGCAAGATCCTGGCGGGCGCTGGAGGTTTTGACGCGGCTGCCTTGATAAGCCTAGAATATAATGTCGAGCTTCTGGGAAAATATATATGTGCGGGAGGCTTTCCTTATGACCCCCTACTCCCTACTCTCGTTGGATTTCTTGTATGATTTTGTTTCGAAATGCTTCGTTTCATGCCTGTCTCTTACTGTGCTTGACCCTTTTTTTATGTAGGTTCGAAGATAAACGATCATCAAAGGACACTGCTGACTCAGGCTTTGAGACTTGGAGACGGGGCTTCTTCGTTGTACTGCTCAAACTCTGGGGGCCACTGATGAATGGCCTGTTTTTGCTTTTTGTGCAAACATTAGAATGTGTACAGGATTATATTTTCATCTTGCAACTGTTATGAACTCTGTCTGTAACCATAACTCTTGCTTTACGTTTTCCTTTATGTTAAATGCTATCCGATTTATTTTTGCATGCTTGCGTTCCTTGCTATGCCGCGTACGTTACTCCTAATATCTCCCTTCGTCATGTTCGGCATGAATTCCTTAGATAGCATTTACTCGTCTCCCCATTCCTTCCCTTTGGACTGTAGTGCATACCCTGCCTCTGATCATTTGTGGCTTTACTTGGCCTTCGTATTTGTGAGGGATGCTCGTTCATTTAAGCTTTCTTATTCGAACCTCCGACATCTTTGCTCCGATCTTATTGGGAAAGTTGGCGATGTGCTGCTCGTAGCGGTGTCAGGTCGCCTTTTTTCTTTCATTTTGGCGACGACACAGCCGGCGGTCTCATATGTTGCAGACCGCCATCTTTACGATCGGCGACCATGCGCACTTCTTGATCACGTCATCGCTCTTGATGACTCGATCGGTACGCGGGCTGCGATCCTTCTGGTAAAGAAGATAAGTTAAACTTCGGCGATCTACGTGGCTTCGTGCGCTAATGCCCGGGCCATCTACTGATTTGACACTTCACCAACTCCTTCGATCGTTCGACACGTGGACCCATCGACGGCCATTGTTCATTGTCGTTTGCGCTTCTCGCAACGTTCGACATTCTTCGAAACTCTTAAACACTTCGCGCCATTTCACTGTTTCATTATCTTCTACCTCTCTTCGAACTCTCAAAACGCTCCAGCGAACGCTCCGATTCTCCCAACCTCCATCCTTCTGACCGCTCTTCTGATCGTCTAAAGGTAACTTTTTTACCACTTCTACTGATATTTGCTGCATTTTGATCGGTTTGCATCATCCAATACTTGTCTGGAGCATACGTTGTGGGATGTTTCTCTGTTTCGTTTTTCTCTTCTCTGCGTTTAGGGTTTCTGAACCTTTCTCTGCGAGCCCCCCTTGTTCTTCCCTTTTCTCTTCTTTTGTCGAGTCTTTCTGTTTACGAACACTCATACCTTTTCATCTTCTTGTAGCTTTCTCGATGACTCGTCCAAAACTCACACCAAACCCTCCTCCATCTCCTCGCAACCCTCCGGCGAAAACCCGTAGGGCCAACCCCTCTTCTTCTCGCGACCCCCCAAGGGGTCCCAATGCTTCCTCCGACCGAGTCGTGAGACCCGCGTCTTCTCGCCGTAGCCAACCGCAACCAAACCCACCACAAACCAATGTGGTGGTAGAACCCCTACAAGCTTTCATTTATGGCTTTACTTGGCCTTCGTATTTGTGAGGGATGCTCGTTCATTTAAGCTTTCTTATTCGAACCTCCGACATCTTTGCTCCGATCTTATTGGGAAAGTTGGCGATGTGCTGCTCGTAGCGGTGTCAGGTCGCCTTTTTTCTTTCATTTTGGCGACGACACAGCCGGCGGTCTCATATGTTGCAGACCGCCATCTTTACGATCGGCGACCATGCGCACTTCTTGATCACGTCATCGCTCTTGATGACTCGATCGGTACGCGGGCTGCGATCCTTCTGGTAAAGAAGATAAGTTAAACTTCGGCGATCTACGTGGCTTCGTGCGCTAATGCCCGGGCCATCTACTGATTTGACACTTCACCAACTCCTTCGATCGTTCGACACGTGGACCCATCGACGGCCATTGTTCATTGTCGTTTGCGCTTCTCGCAACGTTCGACATTCTTCGAAACTCTTAAACACTTCGCGCCATTTCACTGTTTCATTATCTTCTACCTCTCTTCGAACTCTCAAAACGCTCCAGCGAACGCTCCGATTCTCCCAACCTCCATCCTTCTGACCGCTCTTCTGATCGTCTAAAGGTAACTTTTTTACCACTTCTACTGATATTTGCTGCATTTTGATCGGTTTGCATCATCCAATACTTGTCTGGAGCATACGTTGTGGGATGTTTCTCTGTTTCGTTTTTCTCTTCTCTGCGTTTAGGGTTTCTGAACCTTTCTCTGCGAGCCCCCCTTGTTCTTCCCTTTTCTCTTCTTTTGTCGAGTCTTTCTGTTTACGAACACTCATACCTTTTCATCTTCTTGTAGCTTTCTCGATGACTCGTCCAAAACTCACACCAAACCCTCCTCCATCTCCTCGCAACCCTCCGGCGAAAACCCGTAGGGCCAACCCCTCTTCTTCTCGCGACCCCCCAAGGGGTCCCAATGCTTCCTCCGACCGAGTCGTGAGACCCGCGTCTTCTCGCCGTAGCCAACCGCAACCAAACCCACCACAAACCAATGTGGTGGTAGAACCCCTACCAGATTACGAGCGGTTATACCCGTGGGCCTCCGCAACCTTGTTGGGCGAGACCTCCTCCGTCAACTCCGACCTTGACGTCTTTCGCCTCAAGAGGGGTGACAAGGCAAACCTCTCCTTCAGTAAAGAGCATGATGACAAAGTGGTTGTGCGGCCTTGTCCTCCCGGTGAGCCAATCTGCACCGATGATCAGGGGAGCGACGACACCCCCTTCTACTTCATCTACACCACCATGTTTAAGAAGGTCAAACTCCGTTTTCCCTTTACACTCTTTGAGAGGGAGCTCCTGACCGAGCTCGACATAGCTCCCGCCCAGTTCCATCCCAACAGCTGGGCGTTCGTGCGAGCTTACCAGATTATTTGCGCACACTTGGGGCTCCCGGCCTCTGTGGACGTATTCCTGTACCTGTTCGAGGCGAAGAACCCGGGCGATCGTCTATGGGTCAGCCTCAATGGGATCGCCGGGAGGTCTATTCTTTCTATCTTCCAGCAATCCTACAAGGATTGGAAGGGGAAGTTCGTACGTGTGTGCTGCAGCACTCAAGACCCTTCTCTTCTCGACGGGTTCCCCTGTACTGGGTGAACAAGGGGAAGAAGGAGTCAAGTTTCAGGAAGGCCAGGGGGCCGGAAAAGATGGGGGCGCTCGACAAGGATTTGTGCAATTTCTGGAAAGGAGTCGCCTCCTGCGACGTGGTTCTCCCCACCTCTTCCATTATTTCTTATGAGTTTCACGAAAGCCAGCTAGACGTCCATATAGGTTCGTCCTTGGGCTTTCTTAACTTACACTTGTGTCGTCCGACCTTTGTCTCGTGTGTAGTTTTAGCTTTCCCTATGTGTTGTCTTTCATTACTTATCTTTCTTTGCATTGTTAACCACTGGACTAATCATGGGCCACTATGCAGATATGTTGTTGGGAAAGGATAAGATGGTTGAGCTACGTGCCATAGCTAGGCGCCACAAGCTGGCGGTGGGCTCCCAAACAGTTCTGAATTCTGTTGCGGAGATCGCCGCCGCCCAAGGCCAGTCTTCGCCAGCTGATCCACCCGCAGCCGCCACTCTTCCAGCCCCTCAACGCAAGAAACTACCCCTCAAGAAGGCCAAGAGGAAGGCCCCTAGGGTAGTGTCTGATGAAGAGACGGATGAAGCCACTGAGGATGGACTAATCTGCAAGAGGAAGAGGGTGCGGTGGCAGAGCCCCCAGCGATTGAGAGCGCCGCTCCAAACTTCGTTGAGAACCCCCTAGCGCCTCCACACCATTCGAGTCCGCTGGGGAGGTTCCACTTTCAAACGCTTCAGTTGCTGAGGTCACCCCCGAGCAACTTGCTGATACGCAAGCCTCCATCCAAGCCGCCGAAGAGCTGCCCACCTCACCACCACGCTTCGAAGCTCCCCCCGTGATCCAACCTTGCGAGAGTGGTGGTGAGCACCAACCCCCGCCCCCTCCATCAACACCGGGTCTTCCAAGCTCCCTCCAAGAGGCCTTGAAAAACTTCAATACGCGTCTTCATGCTATGGCCAACGAGGGCCTCCCTCACATCGTCGCCGAAGGGCTGAAAGGCCACTTGGAGAAGCTAGAACTCGACTGTCGCATCCATCAAGAAGTTGCAAGCACCGCGAAGGCTGAAGCTAAGAAGATCAAGTGCGACATGCTGCTGCAAGGCATCGAGTTCTCGCGGGTCGAGAATGCTCTCAAAGACGAGCTCCGAAGCGTGTGCGATGACAAGAATGAATTGTGTAGAAAACTGCACGACAAGCTTCAGGAGATCATCGAGCTGGAGAGCAAGCTCGTCCCCTTGAGGGAGAAAATCGCCAAGCTGGAGGAGGCTAAGAAAGCCGATGCCCAACAGGTGGCCAACCTAGAGAAGAGATCGATCGAGAGGGAGACTCTTCTGGGAAGAGTTGAGCAGGATCGGGACAAGGCCTCCCAGGAACTAGCTGAAACGGCTGCGGAGCTTGCTCAAGCTCGTGAAGAAAACAACGGGCTCAAGAAGAAAACTGACGAGCTCGATGAAGAGAACCGCGGGTTGAAGACAAAGGTCGATGAACTTCAACTCGATGCTGCCCAGGTTCTCACTTCCGGCTTCGGAGCAGCTCTGGAGCAGTTTGCTTGCAAATTCTCCAATCTGGACCTCTCGGAGTTTTCCGTGTACAATGAGGTTGTGGATGGCAAGATCGTCCCCCCCATCGATTTATCGCCTTGAAAACTCTTGTACTTGACTTTGGTCTGTAATTTTCATTCTATTTGAACTATTTGATACTCATGTGCACGCATATATATATATATATGTATAATCTTCTAACTTATCCGGTAAAAAGGGCTTAGGTCGACCTTAATATCTGTACCCTTTCTCGCCCAATCTACCAAGGGCCAAAGGCATTTCTACGTCGTCGCCTGGAACTTTGCTGACGTGGGCCCTTGCCATTCAATCCTCTTCTGTTTCATTTTCGTGCAATGGGCTTCTGGCGACGCCACCTTCCTCTTAACTGAGAACGTCCCCCACGGGACCATCTCCTGATTTCATCTTTGCTCATCTGGGAGGAGAGCTGCCTTTCGGATCTCTCTCTACCTTCCCCGAGTCTTTACCCTGAAATAACTCACATCATTGTTCCCTCATCTAGGGGTAGAGCCGCCTTTCGGATCCTTCTCTACCTCCCTGAGTTTCAGAACAATGATTTGGGTGGTGGGGTGCCCTC
This sequence comes from Phaseolus vulgaris, assembly GCF_051622355.1. Classification (NCBI taxonomy): domain Eukaryota; kingdom Viridiplantae; phylum Streptophyta; class Magnoliopsida; order Fabales; family Fabaceae; genus Phaseolus; species Phaseolus vulgaris. The sequence continues at coordinate 24,036,773 of NC_143507.1, forward strand.
TGCGAACCTCTCCTACCACCCTTTAACTTTTAACTTAACTGGTCTTACTAGGTCAATATTGGTGTCTCACTCAAGGGGAAAGAGTTCTTCTCCAACCCTTCTTTCCCATATTTGAGATTGTTAACACCCCTGACTTTTCGGTTTCATCTTGCCTGAACTCACTCGAGGGTGAGAAGGACTTTCTCTGGCGCCTCAACTTGCCTAGGGGCTACCTTTTCCCTGGAGGCACTAAGGACTTTCAATCTCATCTCGCCTGAACTCACTTGAGGGTGAGGAGGACTTTCGAACTTTGCCTCAATTTGCTTACGCAAAGAGGTCTTGCAATCTGTTCTGAACATTAGATGTTGAAGCTAGCTGTTCCTACTTGAGGAGGGGCGTCCCGAAGAAATCCCTTAACCCCTGATCAAGGGCTAGACATCCAGATTTAACTTATATCTATCATCTGATACCGGGGCTAGCTATTCCTACTTGAGGAGGGACCCCTACTCAAGGACTAGACGCCCGAATTTTAACTCACACTGAACGTACCTTGTTACCTTGCTCTAGACTTGACTTCTGCTTGATTATCTGGTGGCGACGCCTACTTCTGGCGACGCTCTGTCCTAGTGGTACCTTATCTTAATCTCTTCTCGCCTACACTCGCTCACGGCGAGGAGGACTTTTAATATCTTCTCGCCTACGCTCCCTCACTCTGCGAGGAGGACTTTTGCTCTCTTCTCGCCTACGCTCGCTCACGGCGAGGAGGACTAAAAACTTCACACTTGTGCCTCCGATCGCCATATGATGATGAGGACTTAAAACATTATGCTTTAAAACCTTGTATTGAATGCATGCGTTCTGAATTTGCAATGTTTTAACTGTAATAAAACTTGAGATGGGTGGCGTTCCAAGTGCGAGGAATCGCCCCTCCTTCCAGTGTTTCTAGGAGGTAAGCGCCGTTTCCGAGTGCTTCGGTTATTCTGAACGGTCCCGTCCACTTGGGCGACAGCTTGTTCTGCATCTCGTACTGGTGGGCCTTCCTCATCACCAGGTCGCCATCTCTGAATCGCCTTGATTTCATCTTGGAGTTGTACTTGCGTTCAACTCTTCTTTTTACTGCTTCGGCCTTTACCCTTGCCTCCTCCCTGACCTCGTCCAGCAAATCCAAATTCATTCTTCTTTCGGCGTTCGAGTCTTCTGCCACGAAGTTCTGGAATCTTGGCGAGCTTTCCTGGATTTCGACTGGGATCATCGCATCGCACCCATATACCAAGCTAAACGGGGTTTCGTGGGTTCCCGATTGCTCGGTGGTATGATATGCCCATACTATGCGGGGGACTTCTTCAGCCCAAGACCCCTTGGCTTTCTCCAACCTCCTCTTCAGTCCTCTCAGCAAAACCCGATTGGCCGACTCCACTTGCCCATTCGTTTGTGGGTGCTCCACAGAAGCAAACACCTGTTGCGTCCCAATATCCTCGCACAACTTCTTCAATAGGTGACTTGCGAACTGGGTCCCATTATCTGATACCAAACGCTTGGGCACACCAAAACAGCACACAATGTTCTTCCATACGAAATTCTGAATCTTGTGTGCGGTGATCTGGGCTACTGGTTTCGCTTCGATCCATTTCGTGAAGTACTCGATCGCTACAACCAAGTACTTCATTTGCCTGATCGCTAACGGAAAGGGCCCCAGAATATCGATTCCCCACGTATGAAACGGCCGGGGGCTGTAGATTGATTTTAGCTCTTCTGAGGGCGCTTTGTGCTAGTTGGCGTGTTGCTGGCATTGTTTGCAACGCTGTGCGTATTCCTTGCAATCTTCCCTCATGGTTGGCCAATAATAGCCCGCGCGGAGAGTTCTTGTTGCCAAGGCTCGACCTCCGATGTGGCTCCCGCAGATCCCCCCGTGGAGTTCAGTCATAATTCTTACGCACTTCTCTCCATGCATACATACTAACAGGGGGTGTGTAAATCCGAACCTGTACAGCTCTCCATCGATTAAGGTGAACTTGCTGGAGCTTTTCTTTACCTTTCTGGCCTCCGTCGGATCCACTGGGAGGACGCCGTCTGCTATGTACCGTTGGTATGGCGTTATCCATGTGTCTGGTTGGTAAACAGCGTAAACCCGCGTTGTCTTCGCTTCCTCTACTGGGTGCGCCCTAACTTTCGGTGTCCTCAAGGTTTTCTGAGTTAAAGATCGGTGACTCCTTGCTATCCCTTCCGTCGACTTGCAAACTTCAAGGACCTGGGGGTCTGCTGCGAACGCCCGGGGTGTCTTTAGAGTTTCTTGTATAACAGTCCTCTGCCTGCCCCCCTTGCCCGAACTGGCGAGCTTGGCAAGCAAGTCAGCTCGGGCATTCTGCTCCCTCGGTACGTGCACCACTTCGAACAAGGCAAAAGACCTTCTTAACTCCTGTACATATTCTAGGTAAGCTGCCATCTGTGGATCCTTGGCTTGGAATTCGCCGGTCACCTGCCCGGTGATCAGCAAAGAGTCGCTCTTGGCCATCAGTACCTTCGCTCCCATTTCCTTTGCCAAAAGAATATCGGCAATCAATGCTTCATATTCCGCCTGATTATTGCTGGCTTTGAAGGCAAACCTCAGGGATTGTTCTATTAACACGTCGTTGGGTCCTTCCAGGATGACTCCAGCCCCACTACCTAGCTGGTTGGACGACCCATCAACCGAGAGTACCCAACGATCATCACTTCCGGCGTTATGCGTCGTTTCAGCGGACAGCTCGACCACAAAGTCGGTGAAGATTTGCCCTTTGATCGGTCCTCGGGGTTCATACCTGACGTCGAACTCTGAAAACTCCACCGCCCATTTTACCATCCTCCCAGCTACATCCGGTTTCTTTAGAACCTTTTGGATGGGCAAGTCAGTCATCACCCATACCGCGAAGCTTTGGAAGTAATGTCGTAGCCTTCTCGCCGAAAACACGACCGCTAGCGCCGCTTTCTCTAGGGCTTGGTATCTCACTTTCGGACCTTGTAATACCTTACTGACAAAATAGATAGGTTTCTGAATTTGTTCTTGTTCTTGGACGAGCACCGCACTCAACGCCCTTTCGATGACGGCGAAGTATAACTTGAGGGGCGTTCCCACTTGGGGTTTGCACAGAAACGGCGGGCTCGCCAAGTATTCCTTGAGTTTTACGAAAGCCTCTTCACACTCTCTCGTCCAGACAAACCTGTTATTCCTCTTTAAACACTGGAAATACGGGTGGCCCCTCTCCCCACTGGCAGATACGAATCGTGACAGAGCGGCCATCCGACCTTTAAGCTGTTGTACCTCCTTGACAGTGGCAGGGCTTCTCATTGCCAGGATGGCGGCACACTTATCAAGATTCACTTCGATTCCTCTTTCTGTTAAGAGGAAACCCAAAAACTTTCCCGCTTCTACGCCGAAAATGCACTTCTCGGGATTTAGCTTCAGCCTGTACTTGGCTATTGTAACAAATAGCTCTTCTAGATCGGCAACGTGCCGATTCTTCTCCGAGGACGTCACGACCATGTCGTCGACATAAGCTTGCACGTTCCTCCCTATCATAGGCGTGAGCACTTTATCCATCAGCCTCTGATACGTGGCTCCCGCGTTCTTCAGCCCAAAGGGCATCACCCTGTAACAATAGCACGACCTTTCCGTCATGAAGGCAGTCTTTTCCTCATCCATGGGGTGCATCTTGATCTGGTTGTACCCCGAGAAGGCATCCAGGAAGCTTAACAGCTTGCACCCTGCTGCACTGTCCACCAGGGCATCTATACTGGGAAAAGGGTAGAAATCCTTTGGACACGCCTTGTTCAGATCTGTGAAATCGACGCACATTCACCATCTCCCATTGCTCTTCTTCACCAACACAACATTAGCGAGCCACTCCAGATACTGCACTTCCTTTATGTGGCCCGCGGCGAGGAGTTTTTGTGTTTCCTCTTTGATCGCCTGCCTCCTTTCTTCATTGAACTTCCTTCTTCTTTGACGGACCGACTTGACTTGGGGGTCCATGGCCAAATGATGGGACAAAAAGTTGGGATCAATTCTCGGCATATCTGAGGCGGACCACGCAAATGCATCCAGATGTTTACTTATCACCTTGGCGATCTGGTCCCGCGTTTCGTCATCTAAGGTTTTTCCCAACTTGAATGTCTTCCCACCGATCTCCATCTAGAGCCAATCCTTGACCGGCTGGGGCCTCCTTTCACTGGCGATGACCGCCCTTGCGATTCCTGACTCCCTGGTGGCCTCCGGGCGATCGCCTTCTTCCTCTATCCAAGCGACGCTCGCCATACCTGGCATCTCCACATCCCCTTCAGCGATTACTTGAAGTGTAGTGCCTACTCGCAGGTTCTCCTGTCTGGGGCATGCACCAGGGGGTGGCGTTGTGCTTACATGGCACACTGATCGCCTATTTCTGAGGCTGTTTTCATAGCACTTTTTTGCCTCCTTTTGATCAGAGCGAATGGTGATAACCACCCCTTCCATCGAAGGGAGCTTGACCTTCATATGCCTAGTGGAGGGTACAGCTCCTATCCTGTTGAGTGTTGGCCTCCCTAACAGGATGTTGTATGCTGAGGGGGCATTCACGACCAGGTACCTGATCTTCTCTGTTCGCGAAACCGCCACATCTGTGAATGTCGTTCTTAACTCAATGTATCCCCTGACCTCCACTTGGTCACCAGCAAAGCCATATAGGCAGCCCCCATACGGCCTCAGATGGTCTAGGGACAACTGTAACTTCTCGAAAGTTGGGCAGAACATCACATCTGCCGAGCTCCCTTGATCGACCAATGCTCGATGAACCATCCTTCCCGCCGTGACTAGCGAGATCAAAATGGGGTCGTTGTCGTGGGGCATAACGTCCCTGAGATCTTCTTTGGTGAACGTGAAGTCCACATCGGGCGAATGATCCTCAAAAGCCTCTACTGACATTATGGACCTAACATACTTCTTGCGTTGTGACGCAGTACACCCACCGCTCGAGAACCCACCCGCTATGGTGTGGACCTCGCCGTGGATGGGCACCTCGTGCTGCTGTCCCTCGCCACTCGTCGGTTGCGAAACTGACGATTGTCCTGTCTGCTTCTCCACCAAGTAGTCCTTCAGGAAGCCATTCTTTACGACTTCATCCAACTGGTGACCCAGCGCCAAACAATTGTTAATATGATGCCCAAATGCTTCGTGGAATTCGCACCATGATTCCTTGTGGGGTCCCAGCACCTTGTCAGACTTCACCGACGGCCTCAACCTGTCGGCTATGTTGGGCACCACGATCAGATCTTTGAGTTCCATCACAAAGTTGTGCCTCGGTGGCCTGTTTCCTTCTCTCCTTTCCTCTGCTCGACCCCTAGGCTGGGTCCTCCTTGGCTCGTAGGCGCGCATTCTGTCTAAGTGTTTTCTCTCCGTGGCGGCTTGGTGAACCCTAACAGGTTGCGTACGTATCTGTGCCTTGGGCCGCGCGGGTGCAGTGGTCGTGCACTTCTCGTACGCCTCACCTTTTGAGGCAATGTGCTCTACCGCTCGTCGCCTTATTTCAGCGAAAGTTTTGGGGCGGCTGCAGTTAAGCGTTTTACTGAAAGATCCGGGACGTACCCCCTTCCTGAATGCGTATACAATCATGGGTTCCTCCGTGGTGCCCACTTTCACCACTTGTGCCCCAAAATGGCTTATGTATTCTTTTAGGGTTTCGCCTTGGAATTGCTTGACGTCGAAAAGATCATACGAGACTGGGGCGGGAGTTCTGTTGGTTAGATACTGCTCTCTGAATAGTTGTGAAAGTTGGGCGAAGGACGTGACGTGGCCCTCTGGGAGGCTGATGAACCAATCCATAGCCATCCCCGTCAAGGTGCTCATGAAAAGCTTGCACCTCACGGCGTCTGAACCGCCTACCAGCAACATCTGTGTGTGGAACGCCGTGAGGTGTGCCTCAGGATTCTCCACCCCCGTGAAGGTCGCTTTGGGTCTTGTGAACGTATTGGGAATCGCTGTCTCCAGAATTGTTTGCGAAAACGGTGTTGTGAATTCCCTGGGTGGGGATGCAGCCTCAGGCTCATCTCTGCCACGCCACCCACGGCGTAATTCCTCATTGGCGCGGTGGAGCTTGTCGTTTCTTACTTGAGAGGTTGCCAGATCCGCCTGCATGCGCTCCTGCTCCACCTTTGAGGCTGCCATCGCGTCCTGCAGCCCTTGCACCATACCCATGAGTTGTTGCAGGGTCATCTCTGGAGATCCTCGCAACTTATCTGGGTTTCGAAAACTGGAATTGAAAACTTGTGTGGTGGAACCGATGTTTATATCGGCCCCACGGTGGACGCCATATGTTCTGGCCGGTTGACCGGGATCGTCTTTACGCGTGGCTTGTCCTTGCGAGCTAGGGCACCCTCGTCTTGCTCCGTCTGTGAGTACCTGAAAGAAGTGAACAAAGGGGCGCCCTCGCGGCCGTTTGCACTCCGACGATCAAGTCAGCTAGCAAGAAACACCAAAGTGACTGAAAACTGTGTGATAATCTCAATGACTGAAACTGTGTGGCTAAAACTGTGTTGCCCTAATTGCCTTGTGCTCACTCGGGGTGCTGCGAAGACAACTAGGGTTTGTGCTCTGTGTGACTTATGAGAATTAGGTTCAAACTCGTGTAACTGTGAAAGCGTACCTTACTAGGGTTCTTCGTGCCCTTTATATAGGTGAAAACTAGGGTTTACCTTTGCGCTGCTGCTATTATCTAGGGTTCCTTGGAGAAGGTCCTTGCGCCGCTATCCCTAGGATCTTGGCGTATCTGGCCCATGGACTTTCCTTATCTGGAGTGCAATGAATAACCTTGCGGCCACTTGGGTTCTAACCTGAACGCTGTATATCTCGCCCCGTCATACTATTTAGGCGCCAACTCATGCGCCCCAATCACTGTTTACTTGCCCTGGGTATGTATACCTTTCTCTCGTACCATGCACGTGATCTAACCCTGGTCGTGGCCCTCTCATGGGTCGTATCTGTACCAGGGTTTCTCAGCAGTGGTCGTAGGTACTTCATGAGCCAGGTTTACCCCCTGCTGGCACTAGAACTTATGGCCTTGGAGCCACCTTTCTTTACCTTGTTACTGTTCTGGACTGTCGAGGCTATGCCTCATCTTGGCGATGTCTCTCTTACGCGAAGTTCCCTTGGACGACGTCTCTCTATATGTTGACTTTGACTTTGACTTTTGGTTGATCACCCCGGGACGGTACACCTCGTTTCGAACAACTTTCATTTTTTCCCACTACTTATTCTTTGCAACTCAAAATCTATCGTTATTTTCCAAGTTGTGAGGACTCCTCCATCAAATATACACTGAATCAAGTTACCACAAAAAAATTGGATCAAAAATCATTTTTTACCTATTTTTAATGAATTTTACAATATTGCCTGATCCTGCCTGTTGACCAGAGCGTAGGAAACTGCCTCGTCAAAGGATCAACTTGCGCACCGCTTCAAACGTCCGTCCTTCTTCAAGATCTACCTCAAGAACCTGCAAAAGAACAGAGCGGCGCCGCTGCGGCCGATCGCACTCCAACGCCCAAGTCAGTGACTGAATCACCAAATACTAAGAGAAACTAGGAACCGTGCAAATTCTCTCTCACAGTGTGCTCTAAGCGTAAAGAGTATAATCTGAACGCGCGTACCTCAGAAAGTTCGTTGAGAACTCTTATATACCTGGTTACTTTCTCTCTCCTGGCAGTTACAGACTTGGACACGTGGCTCGCATCCAACCGTACACGTGCCATCATCTGGAGCCTCCTTGGCTTGGGCGCTGCTTCTACTCTCGTTTTGCTAAGTTACCTACGCATGGTACTGCCCAGTGCATAGCTAACTTGGGAGTGCGATCTCTACTGGAACTGACGAGTTAGGGTGCCTTCATACACCTTCCTTGTGGTCTCGCCGGCCGCCTTCATAATCTGCACCACCTTCATCTCTGGCGATGTGCTTTCTCTGGCGATCTCCAATCACTAGGTCGCCTGAGTCTACATCTGGCGACTTCATCTTTAACCCGGTGATCGCCGATTCTGGTATGCTGGAGATCGGAACACGCCAACTTCATAACTGGCGACTTCACGAGCCCCCCGACTTCCTTCCCTTCTGCCAACCTGGCGCCTTGTCAACACGCCTATACTGTAGCTTGATGCCACGTCATCACTTCCGACTACCAGGACGGTACATTGCCTTACCTTGTTCATCCATCTTGTATCTCAAGACCCATTTTGTGCCTATTACATTACATTCATCAACACAAATATTATCTAAATCAAAATTGTCGAAGGTCGAACACCCCCGGACTCAGAACCAATCAACCAACACGTTGTATTCACAAATTTATTAAAAACAGTAAAAAGTATTAAAACCCTAATATGGTGGACCCTAACCTGCGAAAAAAAGTTGTGCGGATGAGATGAGTGGTGGTAAGTGTTGAAGATGGATGCTGCCCCTTCAAGACAAAGTGTTTGATCAAGCCAAATGTGTATTTTTCCTTAGTGTTTGTATTTGCTTTAAGGATGTCTTAGGTATAGATTAGAGGTTGGTTAAAGTAGGCTTTTTGCTGGGTAACTCACCTCTTAACCCCTGACCATGTGATAAGAGAAAGCATAAGTTTTATGAAAATGTTTTTCACATGTTTTGCAAAAATATCCTTTACTGCATAGAAAATGAATCTGTTCTTTTCTAAATGAATAGATTCTTTTCTTAAACTGATGCCTTGATTAAGTGTGTTTTGAAAATTATGTTTTATGCATCAAGTATCTTAACTAAGTTTTCATTCCATCAAAACGATTGTGTTTCACTTGTTAAAAAGTTCTTGTTATCGTTTTAAAAATGAATTTGTTCTTCTGTAAATGAATAGATTCTTTTTAGTCTGGTGCCATGTTTCTCTTAAAGGTTTTTCACAGTTTTATCCTTGCACCAGGGAGTTTGACTAAGTCTCTTACATACAAAAAAATCTCTCACTACCTTTGAAAATAAATCTGTTCATTTTATTTTCAATCTGTTCTTTTGTAACAGCTTTAACTGTTTTTTAAAAGTTTGTTATAAAATGTTTCCTATAAAAAGAGAGTTTGTTCTGGCTTTAAAATGTTGTTGATATAGTTGAGAAAACTGGTTTTTTTACAACTGAGACAAAAGAGATTTAAGAGGATTGGCACGAGTTCTTGAAAGATTTTTCAAATTAAAAGTGTGCTTGTTCTTGGTTGGTTCTAAGGCTTGGCTAGAGGTGTTGTCACTATGTGAGCAATATGTTTTACTGGTCTAAGGCAGATTTCTGCATTCTCTATCAGATGTATTCGTTTCATATCTCAATTACTTGTAAAGTGTGTTTGTAAAACTCTTCTTGATAGGGTTTCTTGAAGAGTTGTGGCTATGTAAGTGTTTTGATTCGTTTGTTTAGTGGATTTCACCTTGAATTAGGTGAGACTGGATGTAGCTCATTTGAGTGAACCAGTATAATCGCTGTGTGTTCAATTTCTCTTCATCCCTGCACTCTTTTACTGCTTTATCCATTAATCTGTCAGAAATTGAATCTGTTCAATTAAAAATAAATCTGTTCTTTTTGGGCTTGTTTATTCTCTTCTTGATTTCTGGAAAATCTGTTTTGGTTCTTTTAAAAAAAGTGTATGAACTGTTGAATACAACTGGAACTGTTTGATTGTGGAAGTTTACCCAATTAATTGTCAAGCTTGTAATTGAACGTTTATCACTTGCTTTAAAAGTGGAAGTTCACTGATTTTGTTTTCATTGTTTCTCTCTAAAATTCCATGTGAGTGTAGCTTGCGAATCAATCTGCTTAAAATAAAAAATCACTTAACTGATATAAATGTTTTAATACATAAGAAGTATAAAAATAAATCTGTTCATTGTTAAATAAATCGATTTATTTTCTTTGTACTGTGCTAATAAATGAATCTGTGCGAAAGTTTTAAAAGCTCAATTCACCCCCCCACCCCCCCTCTTGAACTTTGACACTATTGAACCCAACAATAAGATGGAACAAAATTGGCAGCAACGTTCTCCTTCGGTTGTAGGAGGAAGGGAGGCAGGCGACCACAAACTTAGGGATAGTCGTGCGGGCATAAGGGGGGTGGCGTGTTTTGAGGGCGGTTGACAAAGCAGCGCCTAGTGCAATGAAGGGTGAAGGGTTGCAGGTGAAGTGAGAGTGAGAGTGAGAGTGAGGAAGGTGGAAGGTGAAAGGATGAAGGTGAAGTGAGAGTGAGGAAGGTGAAGAGAGTGAGAGGAAAAAGATAAAGTGAGGAGAGAGTGAAGAGAGCCTGCGCATAAAAAAGCGTTCCAGAATACATATAACGACGATTCAACAAAGAACCGTTGTTAAAAACACTGGAAGACACACATAACGACGGTTCATAAAGGAACCGTCGTTAAAAACACTAACAACATACATATAACGGCGGTTCATGCGAGAACTGTCGTTAAAAACACTGAAAATTTGCGAAAAACTACAAAAATGCCACTGCCTCTGATATGAAATCAATAGCAAGATAGAGATGATTCTTTGACATTCTATGGTATCAACTTGAGTTGGAGATAGCTTAGGCACTTTTAAAAGAATTGGATCAAGGTTCTATGTTTCAAGAACTCACCAAAAAACTTGCACCAAACACCAAACTCACATGGAAGATCCATCTATTGCCAATTGAACCGATTAAAATGTGTAAAAAGGCAAATGAACCGATTGAAACTCTTAAGAAAGCAATTGAACCGAACAGAACATGAAAAGAAGCTACTGAACCAAATTAAAACAGAAGCAATTGAAAATAGCTGAACATAAGTGCAAGAAAAGGAAGATGAACCGAATAAAAGAAACTAAGACATGTTTAAGCTTCATATGAATATGGAGATGAAAGAAAGAAGAACTTATGGAGATGAAGGCTTTGGTTTGATGATCATGCCACTTGGATGGTGAAGGCTCCAAGATAAGTGAGCTAGTGCCGCCACTTGAGAGAACCAAATGCACTCAAGATAAGACAAGGTGAAGGAGAAGACAAGTTCTCACAATTCTCTCTCAAATTGAGTAGAGTTCTCTATTACTAATTTCCAATCTGATTTTGACAAAGGCAAGCACCTTTATTTATAGCCTAAAAGGTGTTGAAATGAAAAGCTAATTAAACACAAATTTCCCCCCAAATGACATAAAAGTGGCGTCAACTTAGAGCATGAGGAAGGTGTGACTTCCTCTCTTAGTTTGACACCTCCCTATTACGCCTACACCTCCCTACTAAGCTCACACCCCCCAAGCTTCCTATTATTTTCCTAAACTAAAGACCTAAAGATGCTTTTACAAAAGAGGTTTCTTATGTTTCCCTCTAAGCACCTTCTAACAAAGATATTACAAAAAGAGAAAACAACCTTCCATTATTTCCTGATCCTGCCTGTTCACCAAAACGCTGGAGCTTTGCCTCGTCAAACTTGGATCGACTTCTGCGCCGTGTTAGCCTCCGTCCTTCACCGCGATTCCACCTCAAGAACCTGCAAAAGACGAAACGGCGCCGCTGCGGCTGATCGCGCTCCGACGCCCAAGTCAGCGACTGAACCACCAATTACTCAAGAGTAAAACTCAAGAACTCTAAGGAACCGTGACTAGTTCTCTCTCAGTGTACTCAAGACTCGCAAGCGTAAAGAAACAATCTGAACGTGCGTACCTCAGAAGTTCGTTGGAAACTCTTATATACCTGGGCACTTTCTCTCTCCTGGCAGTTACACATCTGGACACGTGGCTCGCATCCAACTGTACACGTGCCGTCATCTGGAGCATCCTTGACTTGGGCGCTACTTCTGACTCTTCTTTGGCTAAGTTACTTATGCATGATACTACTCAGTGCATAGTTGCCCTGGAGCGTGATCTCTTCTGGATGGCGAGTTCGGGTGCCTTCGTACACACCTTCCCTGTGGTCTCGCCGGCCGCCTTCATGATCTGCACCACCTGTTTCACCGTATATGCTCAAGTAAGCTGTCCCCCGACCTCATCCTCTGGCCAGCTGGGAAGTGTCTATCTGCCTTCATCTTCGGCGATGTCTTTGTTTCGGCGATCTCTAATCACTTGGTCGCCTGGGTTCGCATCTGGCGACTTCATCTTCGACTCGGTGACCGCCGGTTTAGGTGTGATGGAGATCGGAGCACGCCAACTTAATAACTGGCGACTACGCGAATCCCCCGGCCTCCTCCCCTTCTGCCAGCCAGGTGTCCCGTCCAACACGCCTATATAATAGCTCGACGCCATGTCATTACTCCCGACTACCAGGGCGGTACACAAGCCCCCCAGTCTTAAGTGAAGACTTGTCCAACGAAAAGACTAAAGGAGTCACGTCACTACCGGTCTACGTGGCGCTGACGCAGAATTCCAAACGTTTGTACTTTCTGCTTTCCTGACGCTCCACCAAACACTCTTCCAATCGCTCGACACGTGGCTTCATCAACGGTTACCTTCAATTGTCGTTTGCGCTTCCAAAACCCATTCGAAAAACCCTTAAACCCATTTCACTTTTACTGTTCCATCACCTCCTTGCTTTCTCAAACGCTTCAAGCTTCTTCTGCAAAAACCCACGACGCTCTTCAACCTTCTGGATTCTCAACTTCCTTCATCGTTCATCCGATCATAAAAAGGTACTCCCTTTACTTCTTCTGCTGAGTTTTCCTGCATTTTAACCGATTCGCATCATCCATTAACTGTCTGGTGCTGTACCGTCCCGTATCAGGGCGTTGACTAAGTCAAGGTCAAAGTCAACGACTGGAGAGTCAAAGTCAACTCAAGGTGTCGCCCAGGTGTAGAGACGCCAAGGGGAAGCGTCGCTAAGGCAGGACAAGGTGTCGCCAAGGCAAGGCGTCGCCTGGGTGGAGGCGTCGCCAAGGCAAGGCGTCGCCTGGGTAGAGGCGTCGCCCAACCAGGGCGTCGCCAGATCAAACAGTGTAAAAGCAAGGCAATCACGGTGTGGTTCCCCGATACCCATGGGTAGGAAAGACCATGGAGGGAGTGACGTCGTGGGAAAGCCTCAGGTCCCGATATCTCGGGAAAGTGATAAAGAGAAGGAAAAGGTGGCTTCAAGGCCATAGTGATAGTACCAGTGAAGGGCAGCCTGACTCGCGAAATACCCCTGCTGCCCCAGAGACGCCTGCGGGACAGATACGACCCAAGAGGAAGGTCACGCCCAGGATAACCGGGTGCAGGGTGTGAGAGGAAGGCAGATACGCTCTCAGAGTAAGTGGCTAGATACTTGGGAGCATGAGTTGGCACCCAAAAAGCCACCCCTAGCGCAGTAGCACTCCCAGGCAGGAGGACCCACACGTAGAAACGTCCCCAGATGGGCAGAAACGCCCCCAAATGGGGTCATGGCGTCGTGAGGCCCTCCACGTGTACGACAGCCATGCCAGAATGGAAACACCCTCTAGTCAGGTGCCAGGTAATTAAAGATATTCAATACAGTTTCCCTTTCGAGCATTCTGGTACTATTAGGGCTCCCAAGCGTTTCAACGTCTTAAATGCGCTACGTTTCGTAATTAAGCGCTTTAAAGAGTGCGTTACGTTAGAGATTAAAAGCGCTTTAAGGCGCTTTAAATGCTGGGCAGTTTAAATAGCGCTGAGAATGTCGGAAAAAGGGTTGGAACCTTTGGCAAATTTACGAGAAACTCTTTGGTTGCTTGCCCGTGCTTTAAGGTTACGTACAACTGACCGGAGAATATTTTTGCCTAAAGGAGACAACACACACACATATACGCAGTTTCTTTTACCACCCTCAGAGTGCCATACGCGGTGCTCAGAGACGTGGGTGGACAGTTTTTGGTGTTTCTTGCTGGCTGACTTGAGCGTCGGAGTGCACACGGCCGCTAGGGCGCCTCTTTGTCCTCTTTTTTGCAGGAATTCACGGGCAACCAGCGGGAAGGAGTCCCCAGTTGACTGTTGAGGTCGTGCACGAAGACGTCCCGGTCAACCGGACGGAACAGGTGCATACGCTGTGGGCTGTTTCTTCTGTTTCTCCCTTCTCGTAACTTAGGGCTTCGTCTCCATTACAACGAACCTTCGTTCGTTCGTTTCTTCATCCTTCTTTCACGATTGAGTCAGCCTCTGCGAACCCTGCTCACATTTCCCTTTCTTTTTCCTTTGCAGTTTCCGCGATGGCTCGCTCAAAGATCACCCCAAATCCTCCTCCCTCGTCACGTAACCCTCCGTCTCAAGCACATAACCCACCACGAGCACCTGGTACTTCTTCTTCCCAGGCTGAGAGGCTTGCAACCTCTCGCCCTGACCTGGCTCAGGCTACTCCACCGGTCGCCGGAGGAGCCTCCATTCCTTCCCCAGACTTCAAAAAGCTATACCCATGGGCCACCCCGACTTTTTTGAAGGAAACTTCCTCAGTAAATTCTGCTGGGACAGTTCTTCGATTGAAGAAAGGGGACGAGCCCCACCTGTCGTTCCACAAGGAGCACGATGACAAGATGATGGTGCTACCTTGTCCCCCCGATGTGCCAGTTTGTGCAGACGACAAAGGGAATAACGGCGAGCTGTTTTGCTTCATATATACCACCTTATTCAAGAAGGTGAAACTTAGGTTTCCCTTCACTCGTTTCGAAAGGGAGCTACTCACCGAGCTTGACATCGCCGCCGCCCAGCTCCATCCCAACAGCTGGGCATTCGTGCGGGCGTTTCAAATCATGTGCGCACATCTGGGACTGCCAGCGTCAGTAGACGTTTTCCTTTTCCTGTTTGAAGCTAAGCATCCAGGAGATCGCCTCTGGGTGAGTCTGAACGGGATTGCTGGGAGGTCGATCTTCTCTATCTTCCAGCAATCCTACAAGGATTGGAAAGGCAAATTTGTCCAAGTGCGCCCAAACGACCAGGACGCCTCGCTGCTCGACGGCTTTCCTTTGTATTGGGTAAACAAGGGAAATAAAGAATCCAAGGGGAGCTTCAGGAGGCCAAGGAGCCCCGACAACATGGGAGCCTTGGACAAAGATCTGTGCCTCTTCTGGAAGAGCGTGGTAGACACCAACATCACTTTCCTTACCACTGCGCTCATCTCCTTCGAGTTCTTCGAAGATCATCTCGAGGCTCGCATAGGTTAGTGCTTCAACGTTTAAGTCTTTGCCCCGTGCTGTTCCTCTGTTAACTGCTGCTGGGCGTCTTGTCGGTTGTGTACAAGACTTGGGTTTTATTTTCTGCATCATTTGTTTGCTTTTCTTGCATACTGACTTATGTGTTTATCTCTCTCTCTGAGCTGACCCATGTACCTTTGCATTATGCAGATCTCATGTTGGGCAAGGGAAAACTGGGTGAGTTGAGGGCGCTCGCCCGAGCCCATGGGTTGGCGTCGGGTTCCCAGACCGTGCCAAATTCAGTGGTGGAGATCGCCGCTGCCCAGGGGAGATCGCCCCCTAAAGGCCCAGCCCCTTCAGAGGCCCAGCCCGCCCAACAACGCAAAAAGCTCATCCTCAGGAAACCAAAGAGGAAAACCCCTCAGGTGGTCCAAGAGGATGAAGAAGAAGACGATGAGGCAACCGAAGATGGCCTTATCACCAAGAGGAAGAGGGTGGCGCCTTCTTCACCACTTGCTCCACCTCCTCTTCCAACGTCAACACCACCTTCCACGCCGGCTCCACCTCCAACACTGCTTCCTCCCCCAGCTCCCACATCGCCAGTCCAAGCAGTTCCCCTGGCAGCTGCACTTCCTGTGGTTGAGGCTGCCGAGCCCAACTTTATGGAGAACCCCCCGAGCGCCTCCACGCCATACGTATCTGCTGGAGGGGGCCCTCCTTCAACTGCCTCAACTGCTGGAGCTGCACCAGGCGGGGATGAAGGCGCTCACAACTCGCCTATCATCATCACCGAATCCCCGCCGTCGCCACCACGCCAAGAAGCTCCCATTCAACAACCAACTCAAGAAGGTGGTGGCGAGAACCAACAACAAGCTCTCCTGGTGCCCCCACGAGCAAACCTCTCCCTTGAGGTAAAAAGGGTGTGGGAACCCTTCTCAGCGAAACTCAAGATGATGGCGGAGGACTTCCCCTCCATCATATCCAAAGCTGTGGAGAGTTCCAGCAAGATGCTCCAGGATGACATCTCCGTGCTCCAAGAGGAGAATCGCCTAATCAGGATCGAGGCGGAGAAGTTATCCTGCAATCTTATGCTCGCGGAGATCGATCACTCTCGAGTGGAGGACGCCATGAGCACTGAGCTCCGGGCGGCGCGCAAGGAGGCCACCGATCTACGCCATAAGGTGCAGCTCTTAGCTCAAGAAAAGATCGAGCTGGAGAGCAAGCTGGTCCCTTATCGCGTCAAGGTGGCTGACCTGGAGGCGTCAATCAAAGCAGATGCTGCCAAGGTAAAAAACCTTGAGAAGAGGTCAGCAGATCGAGAGGTCTTCTTGGGGAAAGTCGAAAAGGAGAGAGATGACACCATGGCCAAACTCACCGAGGCCAAAGAGGAAAACGGGAAGATCATCACAAAGGTGGCTCAGGCGCAGGCGGAAT
Source organism: Phaseolus vulgaris (assembly GCF_051622355.1). Taxonomy (NCBI): domain Eukaryota; kingdom Viridiplantae; phylum Streptophyta; class Magnoliopsida; order Fabales; family Fabaceae; genus Phaseolus; species Phaseolus vulgaris. Next base: position 24,053,241 of record NC_143507.1, read on the forward strand.
CCAAGAAGGTTGGTGAAGACCTCCTTCAAGCTCGTGAAACAACTGAAGAACTCAAGAAACGAGCTGAGGAGCTAACACAGCAGAACGAGGAGCTCAAGAAGCAGATTGAAGAACTCGAGCTGAGCTCTGCCCAAATCCTTGCTGCTGGGTTTGACGCTGCCTTGGAACAATTCGCCTGCCTGTACCCTGACTTGGATCTCTCCATGGTGTCGCTGAACAACGAGGTGGTGGAGGGGAAGATTGTTCCTTCTGAAGACTAGCCGCTCGCTGCTTCCCTTCATCACTTACTCATCTGTCTCTCTCTTACCCAATTTACTTGTAATAAATTTTTCCCTTTTCTGCTCATGTATCTTGAACTGATCATACTTTATTATAAAGTCTTTGTGCTTCTTCTTACAACTTCTCTGTTTGCCTTATCTCTCCTCGTATAATTCACTTCAACGAAATTAACTTAGTAACTCCGCGAGCGCGATTGTATACTTAACTGCTTCGAACCACTGACTTTCGAACAATAACATTCTAACAACTTGTATCCTCAAGGTAATGAACCTTAGCGTGAAATCGCTCTTCAAATAACGAACTTCAACCCAACTAATGGCTCAAGAAACAGCTCATCTGATCTGCCTTATCAAAACGGGCCTTGGCTTTCTCGCCATCGCTTGAATTTCTCCTGGTCGCCAAAGACTCTTGGCGATACCAGCTTCCTCTTGCCTTCACAACTTGGCCATTGTTCCTTTATCTGGGGGTAGAGGCGCCTTTCGGATCCTTCTCTACCTCCCTAAGCTTCAGAACAAAAGACCGGGTGGCTAGGCGTTCTCTTCGAACCTACCTTAGCCACCCTCCGAACTTCTTCCACCCTTTACACCATACCTGAACTCGTTCGAGACGAGAAGGATTTTATCTTGCCTGAACTCGCTCATCGGCGAGAAGGTCTTTAACTCGCCTGAACTCGCTCATCGGCGAGAAGGTCTTTAACTCGCCTGAACTCGCTCATCGGCGAGAAGGTCTTTATCTCGTGCCTCTACATTGCCCCAGGGGTTACATCTTCTCTCCCCCAGAAACACTGAGGACTTTTTGCTGGTGCCTCTACATTGCCCCAGAGGCTACATCTTCTCTCCTCTGGAAGCACTGAGGACTTTTTACTGGTGCCTCTACATTGCCCCAGAGGCTACATCTTCTCTCCTCTGGGAGCACTGAGGACTTTTTACTCTTCCTCGCCTGCACTCGCTCGACGGCGAGGAGGTCTTTATCTCGCTTCAGGACGCGCGAGGGCGTTGAGGTCTTTTAACTAGTGCCTCCGATCGCCGAAAGACGATGAGGACTTTAACTTTAACTGAGGCCGCCAATCGCCGAAAGACGATGGGGACTTAGAAACTTTTTAGAAAGCATGCAACATAACTTCAACTTGCCTTAAATCACATATAAGTGACAAGGTCTTTCTTCAAAACTTTCAGAAAACAACAAGCATGCAATCTAAAACACTTTAAACTTTGAAAACTCTTCTTTATTGGGCGGCCTCATTAAAAACCCTCCTTAGGGAAAAAAGAGTGCCCCCTCCAAACTGTTTTAACAGAAACATTGTAAAGCTCTTCGTGTTTGTTTTTACTTACAAAGTTCTTAACTGTAATATAACTTGAGGTGCGTGGCGTTCCAAGTGCGAGGAATCGCCCCTCCTTCCAATGTTTCTAAGCGGTAGGCGCCGTTCCCGAGCGCCTCGGTTATTCTGAACGGTCCCGTCCACTTAGGCGACAGCTTATTCTCCATCTCGTACTGGTGGGCCTTCCTCATCACCAGGTCGCCCTCTCTGAACTGTCTTGGCATCACCTTCGAGTTATATCTTCGTTCAATCCTTCTCTTCACCGCCTCAGCTTTCAATCTCGCCTCCTCCCTGACCTCATCCAGCAAATCTAGATTCAGCCTTCTTTCCTCATTCGAGTCTTCCGCTACAAAGTTCTGGAATCTCGGCGAGCTCTCTTGGATTTCTACTGGAATCATTGCGTCACATCCATAGACCAGGCTGAATGGGGTCTCATGGGTTCCTGACTGCTCGGTGGTGTGGTACGCCCAGACTATACGGGTACCTCCTCGGCCCAGCTTCCTTTGGCCTTCTCTAGCCTTCTCTTCAAACCTCTGAGTAGTACCCGATTGGCTGACTCTACTTGGCCATTCGTCTGAGGGTGCTCGACGGATGCAAATACTTGTTGAATTCCCACCCCTTCGCACAGCTTCTTCAACAGGTGACTTGCAAACTGAGTCCCATTGTCCGACACTAGGCGCTTGGGCACACCAAACCGGCACACAATGTTCTTCCACACGAAACCCTCGATCTTGTGTGCGGTGATCTGGGCCACTGGTTCTGCTTCGATCCACTTGGTGAAATATTCAATCGCCACCACCAAGTACATCATCTGCCTGATCGCCGGCGGGAATGGTCCCAGGATGTCGATTCCCCATGTATGAAACGACCAAGGGCTGTAAATCGACTTCAACTCCTCGGGAGGCGCCTTGTGCCAATCGGCTTGCAGCACTGCGCATACTTCTTGCAGTCATCTCTCATTGTTGGCCAGTATTAACCTGCACGGAGAGTCCTTGCGGCCAGAGCTCGACCCCCGACGTGGCTTCCGCATATCCCTTCATGGAGCTGTGCCATAATTCTTGTACATTTCTCGCCGTGCACACATTCCAGGAGTGGGTGAGTGAACCCAAACCTGTACAACTCGCCATCGATCATTGTGAACTTGCTAGAATTCTTCTTTATCTTCCTAGCCTCTGTCGGATCCAGCGGGAGAAGGCCATCCGCCAGGCATCGCTTGTACTGTGTTACCCAGGTGTCTGGCTCAGGGGTCGTGCAGACCTGCGTCATGTTCACCTTCTCTCCCCGACATGCTCTTATTCTTGGCGACCTCAAAGTCTCTTGAGTCAAAGATCTATGACTCCTCGCCGCTTTCTCCGTTGACTTGCTTATCTGAAGAACCAGGTGATCTGCCACAAATGCTCTGGGCGTCTTCAGAGTTTCTTGAATCACCGTCCTCTGCCTACCCCCCTTGCCAGAACTGGCGAGCTTAGCTAGCAAGTCAGCTCGGGCATTCTGCTCTCTGGGCACACGCACTACTTCGAAGGAGACAAAGGAACTCTTCAATTCCTGTACATACTCCAGGTAAGCCGCCATTTGTGGATCTTTAGCCTGGAACTCGCCTGTTACTTGTCCCGTGACTAACAGCGAGTCACTCTTAGCCATCAGCACCCTAGCTCCCATCTCCTTGGCCAGCAAGATACCGGCGATCAGCGCCTCATATTCTGCTTGATTGTTGCTGGCCTTGAAGGCAAACTTCAAAGATTGTTCGATCAGCACGCCGTTGGGTCCCTCCAAGATGACTCCAGCACCGCTACCCTGCTGGTTCGACGATCCGTCCACTGAAAGCACCCAACGGAAGTCATCCCCTTCAACTCGCGTCGCTTCAGACGAGAGCTCGACCACGAAGTCTGCGAATATCTGCCCCTTGATCGGACCTCGGGGCTCATACTTAATATCAAACTCCGACAGCTCCACTGCCCACTTCACCATCCTCCCCGCAACGTCGGGCTTCTTCAAGACCTTCTGGATGGGCAGGTCGGTCATCACCAGTATCGTGAAGCTATGGAAATAGTGGCGTAACCTCCTTGCCGAAAAGACTACTGCCAGTGCAACCTTCTCCAGGGCCTGATATCTCGTTTCGTGGCCCTGCAGCACCTTACTAACAAAATAAATGGGCTTTTGAGCCTGATCTTGGTCCTGGGCGAGCACCGCACTCACCGCCCTCTCAGTTACAGCAAAATACAACCTGAGAGGGGTTCCTACCAGCGGTTTGCACAAAACCGGCGGGCTCGCCAGATACTCCTTAAGCTTGACGAAGGCTTCTTCACACTCCTTCGTCCAGGCAAATTTGTTATTCCGCCTTAAACACTGGAAATATGGATGGCCCTTCTCTCCGCTAGCCGACACGAAGCGAGACAGGGCGGCCATCCGACCTGTAAGCTGTTGTACTTCCTTCACAGTGGCCGGGCTCCTCATCGCCAAGATGGCGGCACACTTGTCAGGGTTGGCTTCTATTCCTCTCTCAGTTAAGAGGAAACCCAAGAACTTCCCAACCTCCACGCTAAAGATGCACTTCTCGGGATTCAGCTTTAACCTGAACTTGGCGATCGTGGTGAACAATTCCTCCAAGTCCTCCGCGTGCTTGCTCTTCTCCGGCGAGGTCACGACCATGTCATCTACGTACGCTTGGACATTTCTTCCCAGCATGGGTGCAAGTACCCGATCCATCAACCTCTGGTACGTGGCCCCTGCGTTCTTCAGCCCAAACGGCATCACCTTAAAACAGTAGCACGATCTCTCGGTCATGAAGGCAGTCTTTTCTTCATCCATCGGATGCATCTTGATCTGGTTATACCCCGAGAAGGCATCCAGGAAACTCAACAACTTACACCCTGCAGCGCTGTCCACCAGGGCGTCTATGCTTGGCAAAGGATACGAATCCTTTGGGCAAGCCTTGTTCAGATCAGTGAAGTCGACGCACATGCGCCACTTTCCATTGCTCTTCTTTACCAGCACGACGTTGGCCAGCCATTCAGGGTACTGCACCTCCCTGATATGGCCTGCAGCGACGAGCTTCTGGGTTTCGTCTCTAATCGCCTGCCTCCTCTCCTCGTTGAACTTCCTTCTCCATTGGCGCACCGGTCTGACCTGATTGTCCATCGCCAAATGATGGCACAAGAAGTCGGGATCGATCCCGGGCATGTCCGAAGCGGACCTTGCAAACGCATCCAGATGCCGCTCTATCACCTTGGCGATCTGGTCCTGGAGCTCAACTTCCAGAGATCTTCCCAGCTTGAAGATCTTTCCCCCGATCTCTCTTTCGAGCCACTGCTCGACGGGTTTTGGTCTGGTTTCTCTGGTGATCACCGCCCTGGCGATTCCCAGTTCCCTCGCTTCCTTAGGGCGATTCCTCGCCTCTTCTTCCTCTAGACCGGCGTTCCCCTCCCCCAGCTCAGCATCCACCATTACCACGTCACTCCCGGCGGTCTCTTCTATCACCGTCGGCCTGGGCTTCATACCAGGAGGCGGGGTGGTTGTCACATAACTCACCGACCTCTTGTTCTTCAGGCTATTCTCATAGCACTTCTTCGCTTCTTTCTGGTCGGATTTGATGGTGATCACCACCCCCTCCATAGACGACAGCTTCACCTTCATGTGCCGGGTCGACGGTATAGCGCCTATTCTGTTGAGCGTGGGTCTTCCCAGCAGAATGTTGTATGCTGAAGGAGCGTTCACGACAAGGTACTTGATTTTTTCTGTTCTCGAGCCCGCCTCATCTGTAAACGTAGTTCTCAGCTCAATGTACCCCCTAACCTCCACCTGGTCACCAGCGAAACCATACAAGCACCCTCCATAGGGCCTCAGCTGGTCAAGGGGTAACTCCAACTGCGTGAAAGTCGGCCAGAACATCACGTCTGCCGAGCTTCCTTGGTCCACCAGAACCCTGTGGACCTTCCTTCCTGCTGTGATCAGCGAGATAACTATGGGGTCGTTGTCATGAGGCACAACGTCCCGAAGATCTTGCTTTGTGAACGTAATGTCCACATCCGGCGAGTGGTCCTTGATCCTGCCTGTTGACCAGAACGCTGGAGCTTTGCCTCGTCAAACTTGGATCGACGCGTGCGCCACGTTTGCCTCCGTCCTTCGCCGCGATCCACCTCAAGAACCTGCAAAAGAACAGAACGGCGCCGCTGCGGCCGATCGCACTCCAACGCCCAAGTCAGTGACCGAACCACCAATTACTAAGAGTAACACTCAAGAACTCTCAAGGAACCGTGAACCAGTTCTCTCTCAGCTATACTCAAGAACTCGCAAGCGTAAAGAAGACAATCTGAACGTGCGTACCTCAGAAGTTTGTTGAGAAACTCTTATATACCTGGCCACTTTCTCTCTCATGGCAGTTACACACCTGGACACGTGGCTCGCATCCAGCTGTACACGTGCCATCATCTGGAGCCTCCTTGACTTGGGCGCTGCTTCTGATTCTCCTTTGGCTAAGTTACTTATGCATGATACTACTCAGTGCATAGTTGTCTTGGAGCGCGGTCTCTACGGGGATTGGCGAGTTAGGGTACCTTCGTATACACCTTCCATGTGGTCTCGCCGGCCGCCTTCATGATCTGCACCGCCTGTTTCACCGTGTATGCTCAAGCAAGCTGTTCCCCGACCTCATCCTCTGGCCAGCTGGGAAATGTCTATCTGCTTTCATCTCCGGCGATGTCCTTGTTTCGGCGATCTCTGATCACTTGGTCGCCTGGATTCATATCTGGCGACTTCATCTTCAACTTGGTGACCGCCGGTTCTGGTGCGCTGGAGATCGGAGCACGCCAACTTAATAACTGGCGACTACACGAGCCCCCCCGACCTCCTTCCCTTCTGCCAACCTGGCGTCTCATCAACACGCCTATACAGTAGCTTGATGCCACGTCATCACTTCCGATTACCAGGGCGGTACACAAGCCCCCCAGTCTTAAGCGAAGACTTGTCCAGCGAAAAGACTAAATGAGTCACGTCAATGCCGATCTACGTGGCGCTGGCGCAGAATTCCAAGCGGTTGTACTTTCTGCTTTCCTGACGCCCCACCAAACACTCCTCCCATCGCTCGACACGTGGCTTCATCAACGGTTACCTTTAATTGTCGTTTACGCTTCCAAAACTCATTCGAAAAACCCTTAAACCCATTTCACTTCACTGTTCCATCACTTCTTCGTTCTCCCAGACGCTTCAACCTTCTTCTGCAAAAGCTCACAACGTTCTTCAACCTCCCGAATCACCAACTTCCTTCATCACTCTTCCGATCATAAAAAGGTACTCCATTTACTTCTTCTGCTGGTTTTTCCTGCATTTTCACCGATTCGCATCATCCATTAACTGTCTGGTGCATACGCTGTGGGCTGTTTTTTCTATTTCTCCTTTCTCGTAACTTAGGGCTTCGTCTTCGTTACAACGAACCTTCGTTCGTTCGTTTTTCACCCTTCTTTCACGATCGAGTCAGCCTCTGCGAACCCTGATCACCTTTTCTTTTCTTCTTCCTTTGCAGCTTCCGCGATGACTCGCTCAAAGATCACCCCAAATCCTTCTCCCTCGTCACGAAACCCTTCAACTCAAGCTCACAACCCACCGCGAGCACGTGGTACTTCTTCTTCTCAGGCTGAGAGGCCTGCACCCTCCCGCTCTAACCTGGCTCAGGCTACTCCACCTGTCGCCGGAGGAGCCTCCGTTCCTTCCCCAGATTTCAAAAAATTATACCCATGGGCCACCCCGACCTTGCTGAAGGAAACCTCCTCAGTAAACTCTGCTGGGGCGGTTCTTCGATTGACGAAAGGGGATGAGCCTCACCTGTCGTTCCACAAGGAGCACGACGAAAAGATGATGGTGCTACCTTGCCCCCCCGACCTGCCAGTGTGCGCCGACGACAAGGGGAACAACGGCAGGTTGTTCTGCTTCGTTTACACCACTCTGTTCAAGAAGGTGAAACTTAGGTTTCCCTTCACTCGTTTTGAAAGAGAGCTTCTCACCGAGCTCAACATCGCCGCCGCCCAGCTCCATCCCAACAGCTGGGCATTCGTGCGGGCGTTCCAGATCATGTGCGACCATCTGGGGTTGCCAGCGTCAGTGGACGTCTTTCTCTTCCTTTTTGAAGCCAAGCACCCAGGAGATCGCCTGTGGGTGAGCCTTAACGGGATTGCTGGGAGGTCAATCCTCTCTATCTTCCAGCAATCTTACAAAGACTGGAAGGGCAAGTTCGTCCAGGTGCGCCCAAATGACAAGGACGCCTCACTGCTCGACGGCTTCCCCTTGTATTGGGTAAACAAGGGGAATAAAGAGTCCAAAGGAAGCTTCAGGAGGCCAAGGAGTCCTGACAGCATGGGCGCTTTGGACAAGGATCTCTGCTTCTTCTGGAAAAGCGTGGCAGACGCCAATATTACCTTCCTCACCACCACGCTCATCTCCTACGAGTTCTTCGAAGATCAACTCGAAGTTCGCATAGGTTAGAACTCACCTCAACGTCTAAGTCTTCGCTTTGACATTACCTCCACTAACTGTTTCTGGGCGTCTTGTATGTTGTGCACAAGACTTTGGTTTTATTTTCTGCACCACTTATCTGCTTTTGCTGCATACTGACTTATGTGTTTACCTTCTTCTCTGAACTAACCCATGCACCTTTCAATTATGCAGATCGCATGTTGGGCCAAGGAAAATTAGGTGAACTGAGGGCGCTCGCCCGAGCCCACGGGTTGGCATCGGGTTCCCAAACCGTGCCAAACCCGGTGGTGGAGATCGCCGCCGCACAGGGCAGATCGCCACCCAAAGGCCCAACTCCTCCCGAGGCCCAGCCCGCCAATCAGCGCAAAAAGCTTATCCTCAGAAAACCAAAGAGGAAAGCCCCCCAAGTAGTCCATGAGGAAGAAGAAGACGATGAGGTGACTGAAGATGGCCTCATCACCAAGAGGAAGAGGGTGGCGCCTTCTTCACCATCTGCTCCACCTCCTCCTCCCACATCAACACCACCTTCCACACCCGCTCCGCCTCCATCGCCGCTTCCTCCACCAGCTCCCACCTCGCCAGTCCAAGCGGTTCCACTGGCGTCCGCACTTCCCGTGGTTGAGGCCCCCGAGCCTAACTTCATAGAGAACCCCCCGAGCGCCTCCACGCCTTATGTATCAGCTGGAGGGGGTCCTCCTTCGAACGCCTCAACCGAAACGCTGCACCAGTCGGGGATGAAGGTGCTCACCACTCTCCAATCCTTATTACTGAATCCCCGACGTCGCCACCACGCCAAGAAGCACCCAAAGAACAACCAACTCAAGAAGGTGGCGGCGAGAACCAACAACAAGCCCACCCGGTGCCTCCACAAGCAAACCTCTCTCTTGAGGTCAAGAGGATGTGGGAGCCCTTCTCAGCAAAACTGAAGATGATGGCGGAGGATTTCCCCTCCATCATATCTAAAGCTGTGGAGAGTTCCACCAGGAAGCTCCAGGATGACCTCTTCGCACTCCGAACTGAGAATAGCACCATAAGGATTGAGGCGGAGAGGTTATCCTGCAATCTGACACTCGCCGAGATCGAACACTCCCGAGTTGAAGATGCCATGAGCACCGAGCTCCGGGTGGCACGCAAGGAGGCCACCGATCTACGCCATAAGGTGCAGCTCTTGGCTCAAGAGAAGATTGAGTTGGAGAGCAAGCTGGTACCTTATCGCGTCAAAGTGGCTGAGCTGGAGGCATTGATTAAAGCTGACGCCGCCAAGGTAAAGAACCTCGAGAAAAGGTCACCCGATCGGGAGGTCTTCTTGGGGAAGGTGGAGAAAGAAAGAGACGACACCGTGGCCAAGCTTGCTGAAGCCAACGAAGAAAATGGGAAGATCGCCGCAGAACTGGCCCAGGTGCAGGCAGAATCCAAGAAGGTTGCTGAAGACCTTCTTCAAGCTCAGGAAACCATTGAAGAACTTAAGAAACAAGCTGAAGAGCTGAAGCAGTAGAACGAAGGGCTAAAGAAACAGATCGAAGAACTTGAGCTGAGCTCTGCCCAGATTCTTGCTGCTGGATTCGAGGCCGCCCGGGAACAGTTCGCCTGCCTGTATCCCGATTTAGATCTTACCATGGTGTCCCTCAACAACGAGGTGGTGGACGGGAAGGTCGTTCCTTCTGAAGATTGATTGCTTCCCTCCATCCACGATACTTATGCTTTCTCCTTCATATATACCTACCTTGTAGTAAACTTTCTTTTTTCTTGTACATGTACCTTGAACTGATGTTTTACATTATGGTAAAGCCTTTGCGCTTCTTCTTATAACTTCTTTGTCTGCTTCATCTCTTCTTGTATGATTTTACTTCATAGAAATTAACTTAGTAATTTCGTAAGCGCAAATATATACTTAACTGCTTCGAACCGCCGACTTTCGAACAATAACACTCTAATAACTTGTAACTTCAAGGTAACGAACCTTAGCGTAAAATCGTTCTTCAAATAACGAACTCCAACTCAACTAATGGCTCAAGACACAGCTCACCCGATCTGCCTCATGAAAACAGGTCTTGACTTTCTCGCCATTGTTTGCATTTTTTCTAGTCGCCAAAGACTCTTGGCGATATCAGCCTCCTCCTGGCTTCACAACTTGGGCATTGTTCCCTTATCTGGGGGGTAGAGGCGCCTTTCGGATCCTTCTCTACCTCCTTGAGCTTCAGAACAAAAGACCGGGTGGCTAGGCGTTCTCTTCGAACCTACCCTAGCCACCCTCCAAACTTCTTCCACCCTTCACCCCATACCTGAACTCGTTCAAGACGAGAAGGATTTTCTCTTGCCTGAACTCGCTCATCGGCGAGAAGGTCTTTAACTCGTGCCTCTACATTGCCCTAGGGGGTACATCTTCTCTCCCCCAGAAACACTGAGGACTTTTTGCTAGTGCCTCTACATTCCCCCAGGGGTTACATCTCCTCTCCCCCAGAAACACTGAGGACTTTTTTGCTGGTGCCTCTACATTGCCCCAGGGGTTACATCTCCTCTCCCCCAGAAACACTGAGGACTTTTTGCTAGTGCCTCTACATTGCCCCAGGGGTTACATCTCCTCTCCCCTAGAAACACTGAGGACTTTTTTGCTGGTGCCTCTACATTGCCCCAGGGGTTACATCTCCTCTCCCCCAGAAACACTGAGGACTTTTTGCTCTTCCTCGCCTGCACTCGCTCGACGGCGAGGAGGTCTTTATCTCGCCTCAGGACGCGCGAGGGCGTTGAGGTCTTTTAACTGGTGCCTCCGATCGCCGAAAGACGATGAGGACTTTAACTTTAACTAATGCCGCCAATCGCCGAAAGACGATGGGGACTTAGAAACTTTCTAGAAAGCATGCAATATATCTTTAACTTGCCTTAAATCACATATAAGTGACAAGGTCTTTCTTCAAAACTTTCGGAAAACAACAAGCATGCAATCTAAAACAACTTTAAGCTTTGAAAACTCTTCTTTATTGGGTGGCCTCATTAAAAACCCTCCTTAGGGAAAAAAGAGTGCCCCCTTCAAACTGTTTTAACAGAAACATTGTAATATAACTTCATGTTAGCCTGTAGTTACAAAGTTCTTAACTGTAATATAACTTGAGGTGCGTGGCGTTCCAAGTGCGAGGAATCGCCCCTCCTTCCAATGTTTCTAAGCGGTAGGCGCTGTTCCCGAGTGCCTCGGTTATTCTGAACGGTCCCGTCCACATAGGCGACAGCTTATTCTCCATCTCGTACTGGTGGACTTTCCTCATCACCAGGTCGCCCTCTCTGAACTGTCTTGGCATCACCTTCGAATTATATCTTCGTTCAATCCTTCTCTTCACCGCCTCAGCTTTCAATCTCGCCTCTTCCCTGACCTCATCCAGTAGGTCCAGGTTCAACCTTCTCTCCTCATTCGAGTCTTCCTCCACGAAGTTCTGGAATCTCGGCGAGCTCTCCTGGATCTCTACTGCAATCATTGCGTCGCACCCATAGACCAAGCTGAACGGGGTCTCATGGGTTCCAGACTACTCGGTGGTGTGGTACGCCCAAACTATACGGGGTACCTCCTCAGCCCAACTTCCTTTGGCTTTCTCTAGCCTTCTCTTCAAACCTCTTAGCAACACCCGATTGGCTGACTCTACTTGGCCATTCGTCTGAGGGTGCTCGACGGATGCAAACACTTGTTGAATTCCCACCCCTTCGCACAACTTCTTCAACAGGTGACTTGCAAACTGAGTCCCATTGTCTGACACCAGGCGCTTGGGCACACCAAACCGGCACACAATGTTCTTCCACACGAAACCCTCAATCTTGTGTGCGGTGATCTGGGCCACTGGTTCTGCTTCGATCCACTTGGTGAAATATTCAATCGCCACCACCAAGTACTTCATCTTCCTGATCGCCAGGGGAAACGGTCCCAGGATGTCGACTCCCCATGTATGAAACGGCCAAGGGCTGTAAATCGACTTCAACTCCTCGGGAGGCGCCTTGTGCCAATCGGCGTGCTGTTGGCATTGTTTGCAGCACTGCGCATACCTCTTGCAATCTTCTCTCATTGTTGGCCAGTAGTAACCTGCACGGAGAGTCCTTGTGGCCAGAGCTCGACCCCCGACGTGGCTTCCGCATATCCCTTCATGGAGCTCTGCCATAATTCTTGTACATTTTTCCCCGTGCACACATTCCAGGAGTGGGTGAGTGAACCCAAACCTGTACAGCTCGCCATCAGTCATTGTGAACTTGCTAGAATTCTTCTTTACCTTCCTAGCCTCCGTCGGATCCAGCGGGAGAAGGCCATCCGCCAGGCATCGCTTGTACTGTGTTACCCAGGTGTCTAGCTTATGCGTAGTGCAGACCTGCGTCATGTTCACCCTCTCCCCCCGACATGCTCTTATTCTTGGCGACCTCAAAGTCTCTTGAGTCAGGGACCTATGACTTCTCGCCGCTTTCTCCGTCGACTTGCTTATCTGAAGAACCAGGTGATCTGCCACAAACGCTCTCGGCGTCTTCAGAGTTTCTTGAATCACCGTCCTCTGCCTACCCCCCTTGCCTGAACTGGCGAGCTTAGCTAGCAAGTCAGCTCGGGCATTCTGCTCTCTGGGCACATGCACCACTTCAAAGGAGGCAAAGGAACTCTTCAATTCCTGTACATACTCCAGGTAAGCCGCCATTTGTGGATCTTTAGCCTGGAACTCGCCTGTCACTTGTCCCGTGACCAACAGCGAGTCACTCTTAGCCATCAGCACCCCGGCTCCCATCTCCTTAGCCAGCAAGATACCGGCGATCAGCGCCTCGTATTCTGCTTGATTATTTCTAGCCTTGAAGGCAAACCTCAAGGATTGTTCGATCAGCACGCCGTTGGGTCCCTCCAAGATGACTCCAGCACCGCTACCCTGCTGGTTCGACGACCCGTCCACCGAAAGCACCCAACGGAAATCATCCCCCTCAACTCGTGCTGCTTCAGACGAGAGCTCGACCACGAAATCTGCGAAGATCTGCCCCTTGATCGGGCCTCGGGGCTCATACTTAATATCAAACTCCGACAGCTCCACTGCCCACTTCACCATCCTCCCAGCAACGTCATGCTTCTTCAAGACCTTCTGGATGGGCAAGTCGATCATCACCAGTATCGTGAAGCTATGGAAATAGTGGCGTAACCTCCTCGCCGAAAAGACTACTGCCAGCGCAGCCTTCTCCAGGGCCTGGTACCTCGTTTCGGGGCCCTGCAGCACCTTACTAACAAAGTAAATGGGCTTTTGAGCCCGATCTTGGTCCTGGGCGAGCACCGCACTCACCGCCCTCTCAGTTACAGCAAAATACAACCTGAGGGGGGTTCCCACCAGCGGTTTGCACAAAACCGGCGGGCTCGCCAAATACTCCTTCAGCTTGACGAAGGCTTCTTTACACTCCTTCGTCCAGGCAAACTTGTTATTCCGCTTTAAGCACTGAAAATATGGATGGCCCTTCTCTCCGCTAGCTGACACGAAGCGAGACAGGGCGGCCATCCGACCTGTAAGCTGCTGCACTTCCTTCACTGTAGCCGGGCTCCCCATCGCCAAAATGGCAGTGCACTTATCAGGGTTGGCTTCTATTCCTCTTTCAGTTAGGAGAAATCCCAGGAACTTCCCAGCCTCCACGCCAAAGATGCACTTCTCGGGATTCAGCTTCAACTTAAACTTGGCGATCGTAGTGAATAACTCCTCCAAGTCCGCGACGTGCTTGCTTTTCTCTGGCGAGGTCACGACCATGTCATCCACGTACGCTTGCACGTTCCTTCCCAGTATGGGTGCAAGTACTCGATCCATCAGCCTCTGGTACGTGGCCCCCGCGTTCTTCAGCCCAAACGGCATCACCTTGTAGCATTAGCACGATCTCTCGGTCATGAAGGCAGTCTTCTCTTCATCCATGGGATGCATCTTGATCTGGTTATACCCCGAGAAGGCGTCCAGGAAGCTCAATAACTTACACCCTGCAGCACTGTCCACCAGGGCGTCTATGCTTGGCAAAGGATACGAATCCTTTGGGCAGGCTTTGTTCAAATCGGTGAAATCGACGCACATGCGCCATTTCCCATTACTCTTCTTCACCAGCACGACATTGGCTAGCCAATCGGGGTACTGTACCTCCCTGATATGGCCTGCAGCGAGGAGTTTCTGTGTTTCGTCTCTAATCGCCTGCCTCCTCTCCTCATTGAATTTCCTTCTCCTCTGCCGCACTGGTCTCACCAAGTTGTCCATCGCCAAATGATGGCACAAGAAGTCGGGATCGATCCCGGGCATGTCCGAGGCGGACCATGCAAACGCATCCAGATGCCGCTCTATCACCTTGGCGATCTGGTCCTGGAGCTCAACCTCCAGAGATCTTCCCAGCTTGAAGATCTTTCCTCCGATCTCTCTCTCGAGCCACTGCTCGACAGGTTTTGGCCTGGTTTCTCTGGCGATCACCGCCCTGGCGATTCCCAGCTCCCTCGCTTCCTCAGGGCGATTCCTTGCCTCCTCTTCTTCCAGACCGGCGTTCCCCTCCCCTAGCTCAGCATCCACCATCACCACATCTCTTCCGGCGGTCTCTTCTATTACCGCCGATCTGGGCTTCACACCAGGAGGCGGGGTGGTTGTCACATAACTCACAGACCTTTTGTTTTTCAGGCTATTCTCATAGCACTTCTTCGCTTCTTTCTGGTCGGATTTGATGGTGATCACCACCCCTTCCATAGATGGCAACTTCACCTTCATGTGCCGGGTCGACGGTATAGCGCCTATTCTGTTGAGCGTGGGTCTTCCCAGCAGAATGTTGTATGCTGAAGGAGCGTTTACGACAAGGTATTTGATTTTCTCTGTTCTCGAACCCGCCTCATCTGTAAACGTAGTCCTCAACTCTATGTACCCCCTGACCTCTACCTGGTCACCAACGAATCCATACAAACACCCTCCATAGGGCCTCAGCTGGTCAAGGGGTAGCTCCAACTGCGTGAAAGTCGGCCAGAACATCACGTCTGCCGAGCTTCCTTGGTCCACCAGAACCCTGTGGACCTTCCTTCCTGCTGTGATCAACGTGATGACTATGGGGTCGTTGTCATGAGGCACAACGTCCCGAAGATCTTGCTTTGTGAACGTAATGTCCACATCCGGCGAGTGGTCTTCGAACATATCCACCGTCATCACAGACCTGGCATACTTCTTCCTCTGTGACGCGGTGCATCCACCACCCGAGAAACCTCCTGCGATGGTGTGGATTTCCCCGTGCGTAGGCATCTCGTGTTGCTGGGCCTCTCCACCTGCTGGTTGGGAGCTCGACGCGCCCCCCGTCCTTCTGTCCAACAAGTAGTCGTTTAGGAACCCGCTCTTGACCAGATCGTCGAGTTGGTATCCTAAAGCCAAACACGAGTCCACGGTGTGACCAAAGCCCTGGTGAAACTCACACCAGGCGTCTGGCTTTCAACCTAGCTGATATATTGGGAATGGCGATCAGGTCTGCCAATCCCATGACAAACTTGTGCTTAGGTGGGCGATTGTACTCCCGGCGTGCTGGTTGCGGGCGTCCTTGGCCCCTGCCCTTGTTCTTCCTTGGGTCATAAGGATGGCGAGTCCTCTGATCCCTCCTGGCCGCCGCTGTCTCCAGCACCCTCTGCGGTTGGACCCTGGTCTGGGCACGTGGCCTGACGGGAGCCACGCTGCCCCTCTTCTCAGCGACTTCACTCTCATCGGCGATGTGGGCCACCGCAAGTCGCCTGACCTCAGCAAACGTTGCAGGGTGAGCCCTGATCAATGCTTCGCAGAATGGTCCCGGCAGCAAGCCCTTCTTGAATGCATAGACCAGCATCTCTTCATCTTTGGCTGGCGAGCGGACCATCTGCGCCCCAAAACGATTCAGGTAGTCTCTGAGGGACTCTCCCTGATACTGCCTTATATCGAACAAATCATAAGACACCCTGGGCGGTGCCTTGTTCACGATGCACTGCTCGACGAAGATTTTCGAAAACTGTTGGAAGTTGGTTATGTGACCTGTAGGCAGGCTCACAAACCATTCCAACGCCGTTCCCTGAAGTGTGCTCACAAACATCTTGCAGTACACGACGTCTGACCCTCCTGACAGCATCATCTGCGTATGGAACGTGGTGAGATGAGCTTCAGGATCCTCCACGCCGGTGAAAACAGCCTTCACAGGTACCACACTCGCAGGGATGGGCGTGTCGGTAATCGCCTGAGCGAAAGGCATAGGAAAGACACGAGGCGGCGTTGACGGCGCGACCTCTTCAGCGACTGGACGCCCTCGCTGCTCCTGAAGAGCTTGACGCAGTTCTTCAGTCACTCTGCTAAGCTCATCATTCCTGGCCCGAGAGGCGACCAGGTCCTCATGCATTCTCGCCTGCTCTATACGCGAGGCTTCCACATTCGCCTGCAACGAACGCATGATTTCCACCATCTGCGCCATAGTCACGGCGCCTTCAGCAGCAAACTTGGCAAATCACAGAGTGTAATGAACAACACCTCCTTCAGCGACGATCGATTCAGTGATCAATCGGTCAGAACCTTGCGAAACTTCGAAAGAAAACCTCAAGAACACAGAAAACCTCCACAGAAGCCTGCAACTGCACCAAAAACCAGCACTTCTTCCACGAAAATCCAAACGAGCCAAAGAACTCAGATCTCACCGAACAAATCTCGCGTAAGCAGCAGAAAACTTCACCTCACCGAACAAAAACCCAAACGAACGGTGGAAAACGCGAAATTACCGATCAAAACCTAGATGAACAGCGGACAATGGTTGCACCAGCACACAACCACACAGAAAACTGCAAAAACCTCCAAGAACTCACGCTGTGGATGGGAACAGGTTTTACACAGCCCCACGGTGGGCGCCTGATGATCCTGCCTGTTGACCAGAACGCTGGAGCTTTGCCTCGTCAAACTTGGATCGACGCGTGCGCCGCGTTTGCCTCTGTCCTTCGCCGCGATCCACCTCAAGAACCTGCAAAAGAACAGAACGGTGCCGCTGCGGCCGATCGCACTCCAACGCCCAAGTCAGTGACCGAACCACCAATTACTAAGAGTAACACTCAAGAACTCTCAAGGAACCGTGAACCAGTTCTCTCTCAGCTATACTCAAGAACTCGCAAGCGTAAAGAAGACAATCTGAACGTGCGTACCTCAGAAGTTCGTTGAGAAACTCTTATATACCTGGCCACTTTCTCTTTCATGGCAGTTACACACCTGGACACGTGGCTCGCATCCAGCTGTACACGTGCCATCATCTGGAGCCTCCTTGACTTGGGCGCTGCTTCTGATTCTGCTTTGGCTAAGTTACTTATGCATGATACTACTCAGTGCATAGTTGTCTTGGAGCGCGATCTCTACGGGGATTGGCGAGTTAGGGTGCCTTCGTATACACCTTCCCTGTGGTCTCGCCGGCCGCCTTCATGATCTGCACCGCCTGTTTCACCGTGTATGCTCAAGCAAGCTGTCCCCCGACCTCATCCTCTGGCCAGCTGGGAAATGTCTATCTGCTTTCATCTCCGGCGATGTCCTTGTTTCGGCGATCTCTGATCACTTGGTCGCCTGGATTCATATCTGGCGACTTCATCTTCAACTTGGTGACCGCCGATTCTGGTGCGCTGGAGATCGGAGCACGCCAACTTAATAACTGGCGACTACACGAGCCCCCCCGACCTCCTTCCCTTCTGCCAACCTGGCGTCTCATCAACACGCCTATACAGTAGCTTGATGCCACGTCATCACTTCCGATTACCAGGGCGGTACAAAGGCATATCTTCTAGAAAGTGCATCGGCCACAATTTTTATTTTGCCTTGCTTGTGTTTGATCACATAAGGAAATTGCTTAAGGAATTCCACCCACTTAGCATGCCTCTTGTTAAGTTTGTTTTGGCTTTTCAAATACTTAAGAGATTCATGATCACTATGAATCACAAACTCTTTAGGAAAAAGATAATGTTGCCAAGTAAACAAAGCCCTAACAAGTGCATATAACTCTTTATCATAAGTGGAATAGTTGAGATGACTTCCCTTCAATTTCTCACTAAAATAAGCTATGGGGTGGCCCTCTTGAAGGAGAACAACCCCAATGCCTATACTTGAAGCATCACACTCAATCTCAAAGGTTTTAGCAAAATTAGGAAGGGCTATGATGGGAGCATTAGTCAATTTTTCTTTCAAAATATCAAAAGCTTTTTGTTGTGCTTCTCCCCATCGAAAAACCACATCCTTTTTCACTATATCATTGAGTGGTGCGGCTATTGTACCAAAGTTAGGTACAAATCTTCTATAAAAAGAAGCAAGTCCATGGAAACTTCGGCGTATCATTGAGTGGTGCGGCTATTGTACCAAAGTTAGGCCAATTTTGAATGGCCACCACCTTAGCTTGATCCACATGGACCCCTTTGCTACTCACAACAAACCCTAGGAATTCTATATGATCAAGTGCAACATACATTTAGCAAGGTTAGCATACAAATGTTCCTTCCTAAGGGTTTCTAATACTTGTCTAACATGCAACCTATGGTCTTTCAAAGATAAGCTATAAATGAGTATATCATCAAAATAAACAACAACAAACTTACCAATGAAATAAAAAACATGATGCATGAGGCGCATGAAAGTACTTGGAGCATTAGTTAAGCCAAAGGGCATAACTAACCACTCATATAAGCCAAAGTTGGTCTTAAAAGCCGTCTTCCATTCATCACCCGGTTTGATACAGATTTGATTGTAGCCGCTTTTAAGATCAATCTTTGTAAAGATTTTTGAACCATGCAATTCATCCAACAAATCATCAAGCCTAGGTATGGGATGCCTATACTTAATTGTAATGTTATTGATAGCCCTACAATCCGAACACATCCTCCATGTGCCATCTTTCTTAGGGACAAGGATAATAGGCATAGCACAAGGGCTCATGCTATCTTGGACCCAACCTTTTTCAATCAAAGCCTCTATTTGTTGGCGAATTTCCTTGGTTTCACTTGGATTGGTTCTATAGGCCGAACGATTTGGTAAGGAAGATCCCGGAATCAAATCAATTTGGTGCTCAATCCCTATCAAAGGTGGAAGGCCTTTTGGAGGATCTTGAAACACATCTTGAAACTCCTTTACCAAATTATCCAAGGCATGAGAACTATCAACAAGTGGTTCTAACTTAAGAGGTCTAGGGATAGCTAAGAAGATAGGATTGTGAGCCACTATTTCCCTTTGAACCTCATGCCTAGACACAAGAAGTGTAGGCTTAGGATTTTTTTCTTTTTCACTCTCCCTCTTTTTCTTCATTAGAATTTGGTCCTCATGGACTTCCCCTGGAGAGAGAGATTTTAAAGTAACCTTGTGACCATGGAAATCAAAAGAAAGTTTGTTAGTAAAGCCATCATGAAAAACTTTTCTATCATATTGCCAAGGCCTTCCCAAAAGAACATGGGTTGCTTCCATGGGCACAACATCACATAATACCTCATCTTTGTATTCTCCAATTGAGAAATGGATGAGGACTTGTTTATTCACAACTATTTCGCCTACTTCACTAAGCCATTGCAATTTGTAGGGCTTTGTATGAGAGATAGTAGGCAATCCAAGTTTATCTACTACTCTTGTACTAGCCACATTAGCACAACTACCCCAATCCACTATTAAGGAACAAATGTTGTTTTGAATAAGACATCTTGTATGGAAAATATTTTCCCTTTGACTTTCATCAAAAGGTTGTGAAACTTGTCCAAGAAGTCTTCTCACAACTAACAAATCCCCTTCTAGTGGACTTTCACACTCATTCTCACTAGATGCCCTAGAATGTGAAGAATGCCTAGGTGAATCTGAATCATGCTCACTCATAACAATGCCATTATGCACAAACATATTCCTTTTAGAAGGACAATTAGCCGCAATGTGACCATAACCCATACACTTAAAGCATTTCTTACTAGACGATTTAGTTGGTGATTTAGGCCTAGAAGTAGATGGCTTAGATTCCTTTAGTTTGAAAGAAGAATCTTTGGAAGGAAATTTAGAAAAAGACTTTTTGTTCTTCCATGAATTGTTGTAGTAACCATCATTGGAAGCATATTTGAATGAATTTTTCTTAGCAAGTTGGGCTTCCACCTTCATTGCAAGATGAACTAAAGAATCCAATGATGAATACTCTTGTAACTCAACAATATCTTGAATATCCTTCTGTTCCGGCCGGTTGACATGGATACGTCTTTGTGCGCAACCTTGCCCATCAGCTAAGGACACCTTCCCTCTGGCTTCCTGCGAACACCTGCAAAGAAGGACAAATGGGCGCCCTAGCGGCCGTTTGCACTCCGACGCTCAAGTCAGCTAGCAAGAAACACCAAAACTCTGCACCTCCGTATCGAAACACCGTGGATGGTGCTCTGAAGGTGGTAAAAAGAACTATGTATTGTGTATCTTTTCTCCCACTGGCAAACAACCTTTCTCTAGTCCCTTGTGCGTAGCCTCAAGACTCGAGCAAACAACTAGAGTGTATTCTGGGAAAGTTTGCCAAAAGTTCCAACCCCGTTTCCAACATCCAAGGTTCTATTTAAACACCTCTAGCATCTAAAGCGTCTTAAAGCGCATTTAATTATGAAACGTTCAGCGCCTTTAAGACGTTTAAACCGCCTGAAGCATTTAAAGTACCTTAAAACGCTCGAAACGTAAACTTTAATTACCTTTAAATAGCTTTAATTACCTTATACCTAGCAAATGGATGTTGCTGTTTTGACATGGCTGTTATTACACGTGGAGGGCCTCACAGCATCGTGACCCCACTTGGGAGTATTTCATTGTGTGAGTCCTCCTTCCTTGGGGTGCATCTGGCGCAAGGGGTGACTTTTTGGGTGCTAACTCATGCCCCCAAACTTCTAGTCACTCGCTTTGAGAGCGTATCTACCTTCCTCTCGTACCCTACACCTGGTTACCCTTGGGCATGACCCTCTCATGAGTCGTATCTATCCCAAGGGCTTATCTGGGGTGACATGGGCACTTCGCGAGTCAGATTGCTCTCCACTGGTGCTGGTACTATGGCCTTGAAGCCACCCTTCTCTTCACTTTATCATTGCTTCTGCACTTGGCGGGCCCGAAGCCTCCGTGGCGTCACTCCCTCCATGGTCTTCCCTACCCATGGTGATCCTGCCGACAACTCGAACGCGGAGGAATCGCCTTGTAGCACTCTCTGTCCCGTCTACGCGACTGCGTTTCCTGCAGAATCACCCTCAGAACCTTCTCTTGGATCTCCAAACGTGACCTGCAAAACACACAGACAGCGCCTCTAGCGGCCGTTTGCACTCCGACGATCAAGTTAGACCACAGAACCACCAAATGAGAAAACTAGTAGTGTGTGTGAGAAACTCTTGCTCTCTATTTTCGTCTCTCCCTCAATCTCTCCCTGATTCTCTTTTATGTCTCTCTCTCTGCTTCTAGGCCTAACAGAATTCTGTTATGCTTTTCTGGCATGTGTCAGAACCCTGTTATGCTTTTCTGAGACAACGTACCTCCAGAATCAGTAGAGTGTGGGTGTCTGTGAGTGTCCGCGCGTCTCTGCGCTTGGCTGCGCTTGTCTGTACCTTTAGTGGTACGGAGTGCACTTTTATCTGGACCGCACCCCTCTCAGATGATGACACGTGGAGGCCTGCAACTTACATCTAACCACACACGTGTCACTTACTGGAAGGGCTCTAGCGCTGCTCTTTGTGTGCCTAAGTTACGCCCCTACGGAGTAACTTAGGATATTTCTCCCATCTGGGTAAACCGCATACTCTTATGAGAACGCCAGGTGTGGCTGGTCTAGGCACACTCACCAAACGTTGCTCTCTGCGTATACAACTTACCCTTCACGGTGTCACGCACGTAATGGGTTGAGGGAATCACCAATCACTAACTGGTTTACTAGTTCCCTCAGGCCACTCTCGTGCATGATTCCCCGAGATGTGCTCATGCGAGGTCCATGCGTAACGCTCTCGCTGGGAACCTCAGTCCTAGTTTAACTGCGTGTAACACGAGACCCTGATGACTGATCAGTGCTCTATTGCTTCTCGCGTTCTGCACCCAGACGTTCGTATGGGAACTGGTCTGTTGGTGGCCACTTGGCTACTGACCACCGATCACCGTTCTGGGTGACCTGTCCCCTGACTTCTCTGTCGCCTGATCTGTCGGTGGTCACTTGACTACGGACCCCCCGATCCCCACTCTTGGCGATCTTCTTCTTGATCTCTCTGTCACCTGGTCCACGTGTCACCCTGCGAGTGGTCCACGTGGTTCTCTGCTGCTGACGTCATCGACTATCGATGACCGATCAGATCACATGGGTATCGGGGAGTGACATTACCGGTGGCTTGTTTGGCGACGCCTTGCTTGGGCGACGCCTTACCTTGGCGACGCTATGTTAAGGCGATGCCCTTCGTTGGCTTCCTTTCTTTGACCCCTTCGTAGGGTCTCGCCACATGTTGACCCTGGCCCCGACGTTGACTTTGACTTTGGTCAACGCCCCGGGGGCGGGACGGTACACAAGCCCCCCAGTCTTGAGCTGATGACTTGTCTTCAGCGAAAAGACTAAGGCCTCGCCCCCGCCATCCACGTGGCACCCTAGTGACGTGTCATTCTCTAGTCAGCTGACGTGACTTCCTTCGTACCGCTGATGTGACACTCTCCGTACTGCTGATGTGACCTTCTCTGTATTGAAGATGTAACATCCTTTGAGCGGGAAAATGACGCTTTGAGTTACACTCTCAATCTCTTGACACGTGGCCTAATCACACGGTCACGGTTTGGCGCCTCTTGCGCTTCAAGATGATACTTAATCCCTCGACACGTGGCTCAAGCGCACGGTCCCAAATTAGCGCCTCTTGGGTTCCATGTGTAACGTTTAAGACTTCGAAATCCCGCGCCTCAAACACTGTTCTATTCACTCTTTCGCATTGTCCGCTACTGTTCATTTCTCTTTCTCTGAAGTTCTAGCGATCGTTGTTCCCTCTGCGCTTCCTCAACAACCACCGACCCACACGTTCAAAGGTATGATTTTTCTACCTCCATGGCTCTTTCTCTTGATTTATGTTCTTCGATATAACTGCCTGGGACCGTCTGTGCTTTTGTATTCCTACATTTCTTTCTCTCATCGTGCTTCTACGCTCTCTTCTCCCTCCTTCTGGGTTTCTTCGCGTGGGTGGTGTTTTTTGGGGTTTCTCTTCCCCTTTCTGTCTTGGCCTTGCTTGTTAAAACCCTTTTCCTTTCTTCTTTCTTCAGCTATTTAATCGCATCATGGTGCGTTTGAAAACGAAGTCCAGTCCTTCCCCCAAGATCAACTACAAGGCCCTCTATAAATGGGCCTCTGACGATCTCTTAAACGAATGCACCACCTTGACAACCATCGAGGATGTGGAGAACCATCGGGGTGACCCTCATTTATACAACTTCAACGCTTTCTGTCGCACCCACGATGCCCACATCTCTGTCCGCTACGGCACACCCGGAGAGCCTGTTTGTGTGGATGATAAGCCCAGGGGTGGGGCACCCTTTTTCTTCATGTACCAAACAGTATTCAAGCGCGTTGGTGTGCGCCTTCCATTTACACCCTTCGAGAGGGAACTCCTCACGGAGATCAACACGGCCCCCGCCCAACTACACCCTAATAGCTGGGCCTTCGTCCGGGCCTTTCAAATTCTCTGCAGATATCTGGGCGTTCCCCCTTCTGTGGACGTCTTTCTTCATTTCTTCGAGGTGAAGAAACAAGGGAAAAGCCTCTGGGTGAGCTTTTCTGGGATCGCCGGCAGGATCATCCTCTCCCTCTTCCAGAACTCATACAAAGGCTGGAAAGGGAAATTCTTTAGGGTGTGCTGCGCCAAACAGGACCCTACAGCCTTGGATGGCTTTCCCCTATACTGGACAGAGCACCCCAAGCTGCTCAAGCCTAAGACCCTAGATGAGCTGTCCTCCGCTGATAGGGGGTATGTGAGGCCTTGGCTGGCCTGAAGATCGTTTTTGACACGCTGAAGCTCATAGCGTGTGAGTACAACGCGCACACCCTGTCCACCTATTTTGGTAGGGAGGCTCGTTCCTTGTTGCTTTTTTGTTCTTCCTTTCTTATCTGTGCCTTATTGCATTATGCTTATACTGTTGGCCTTCTCCACACGTTTCCCTCGTTGCTAAGTGTTTGTTTGTACCTTTTATATTTCATTTATTTGAGTGCCTTGTGGATCTGTATAACTGCGTTGGTGGTGGGATTGGCATTCCGTGCTTTGTGTGTAACTGACGTCTTGTGCTTGGCTTGGTGTGGCTTTAACTTCTGTTCTTTGGTTTGACTGAATGCAGGATCAGTGATGGAGGAGGATGGTCCTGGCGAAAGCATTGAAGGCTCGTGCCCCCAAGGCTGGCGCCTCCACCACCCCATTATCCTTGCCCTCACCAACACCAACCACCACCGAAACTCCACTAGGCCCATCTTCACCACCTCCACATAGCCCCCAAACACTCCAAACACCTAATTCACCTCCACCCATCGCCGCAGTCCCACTGGCTGTGGCCTCATCACCTGCTCCAGCCCCCCTTGACAAAGGGAAGAGGGTGTTGGAGGTCCTCTCCGATGACGAAGACTCCGGCAGTGGGGTAGTCTTCAAGAGGAGAAGGGCTGCTAGAGTTCCCATCCTACCAGCAGCATCCCCACAAGGAGGGGAGTCCTTCAGGGACAATCCCCCTAGCGCCACCTCTCCCCAACCCACAATAGTCCAAGAGGAAAAAGACGATGGGGCCGAGTCTGCTCCACCTCCACCACCAGCCGAGGTCTCTGCTGTTCCTGCCCCTATTCCTGCTGCCCCAGAGCTTATTGCCATTCCTCCTCCAATCATGCATCTGATGAGGGGCTTCAACGGAGGGTTGATGCCAGAAGGCTCCGACAGGAGAGAAGGAATGCCCTATCATTTGGGAGTTTTCTTGGCCGTGGCCCTTGATTGGCGCGCCCAACCTAAAAGTGCTGCTTCAAATACACAAGCCCTCCAGGCCCTGAAAGGAGAAGTGGCCGCTCTGAAGGAGGAGAAGGAAGCTTTGGGACGCCAAAATGAGGCCTATCAAGCCTCTCTGAAGTTGGCCCAAGAGGCCAAAGAGGAGGTTGACAGGCAACTGGATGAGGCAATGGAAATCCAGGCTGATTTCTACGTCCGGGAGGTGTCTCTCCAAGTTCAAGTAACAGATCTCCAAGACATGGCCGAGGCTTCCGAAGAGCTTCAGAAGGACTTGGAGGATCAGTGCTATGGGCAGGCGGAGAGACTGGAGAGGATGGAGGAGGAAATGGCTACCAAGGTCAAGGCATTGAGCCTTCTCCAGGTTGACCATGACAGGCTGCAAACTGAGGTCAACAGGCTCCAAGTTGAGAAGAAGGCTCTGGAGAAGCAGGTGGCCTCCGGGGACTCTACCATCAAGGAGTTGGAGAAGGTCAGGAAGGAACTCATCGATGACATGGCCGGCACCTTCGAGGAGGGATTCAAGGAGGCTTTGGCCCAAGCCGCCTGCGAGAACCCGGGGATCAATGTTTCTAACTGCGACCCTTGCAACCATATCGTCGATGGGAAAGTCGTGGCCTTGGGGAATAGTCTGCTCTGAACATGCCCCTCAATTTCTTTGTAGACACATTTTGATCATCTTTTGATACTTACTTGTAAATTTGATAATTTATTTTGCTGATTTGACTGCTCCCTTAGCTTTTGTTTTCGCGTATCTGTTTTCTGCCTGCTTTTCTCGTTCTTTCGTATGATTTTGCTTGCTTTGTCACATTGAGTGCGTTATCTCCGACGCCTTTCTTCATCGCGTTAGCCCTTAACTTTTGAGTAACATGTGACCCTCTCTCGCGGCGCTTCACTTGGCCTTCGTATCCGCGAGGAGTCTCCCTCGTGAAGGCGTTGATTTTGGCGATTCTTGCCTTTATATTTCTCCTTTTCTTCTTTGGCCTCAACATCGCTCCAGGGCATGGAGGACCCTCTTCTCGCCTGAACTCACTCTAAGGTGAGAAGGACTTTCTCTGGTGCCTCAACTTGCCCAGGGGTTACCTGGATGCACTGAGGACTTTCTAATCTCATTTCGTACCAGGACTAGCTGTTCATACTTGAGGAGGGGGCGTCCCGAGGGGATCCCTTAACCCCTGCTCAAGGACTAGGTGTCCGGTTTGTACCTTTCTTGCCTGAACTCACTCGAGGGCGAGGAGGACTTATCTCTGGTACCGGGGCTAGCTATTCATACTTGAGGAGGGGGCGTCCCGGAGGAATCCCTTAACCCCTGCTCAAGGACCAGGCGCCCGGGTTTTAACTGGTACCGGGGCTAGCTATTCATACTTGAGGAGGGGGCGTCCCGGAGGAATCCTTTAACCCCTGCTCAAGGACTAGGCTCTCGGATTTTAACTGTTATCTGGACATACCTTTGTTTCGATCTTCGGGTATGCACTCACAACACTTGCTCTGATTTGACTCCTGCTTTTTATCCGGCGACGCCTACATCTGGCGACGCCTCCTCCCGTGTCGACGCCTTATCTCGGCGACGCTTGCACTTGGCGTCGTCTCTTCTTGGCGACGCTCCCTCTTGGCGACGCCTCACCCAACGATTGCACTTGGCGTCGCCCCATCTTGGCGACGCCTTCTCCTGGCGACGCCTACGCTAGGCGTCGCTTTTGAATCTTTGTCTTTGTTTCTTAACCTTTGATCTTACTTTGAGAGAGAGGAAAAAACTGAAACCGAGCTTTCTTGAACTTTTCTTTTTCTTTCTTTTTACTTTGGGTGACCTCATTAAAAAACCCCCGAGAGGGAAAAAGACTATCCCCTTTACAAATGTGTATTTCAACTTAACTAAAGTAGAATTTTAAATTGGCCGCATTCCAACTATGTGGAATGGGGCCTCCTTCCAAAGTTTCTAGGTTGTATGAACCATTCCCCTTGGCGACGGTAACTCTGAAGGGTCCGGTCCATTTGGGAGACAACTTGTTCTCTAGCTCATATGGGTGAGCCTTCCTCATGACTAAGTCTCCAACTTGAAATTGCCGCGGCTTCACCTTAGAGCTATACTGTCGCTCCACTCTTCTCTTGACTGCCTCAGCCTTTATTCTTGCTTCTTCCCTGGCTTCGTCCAGCAAGTCCAGATTCACTCGCGTCTCTCCATTGGATTCTTCGGCCACAAAATTCTGGTAACGTGGCGAGCTTTCGTGGATCTCCACTGGGATCATCGCATCTGACCCATATACCAGACTGAAAGGTGTCTCCACGGTGGAAGATTGGGGTGTGGTATTGTACGCCCATACGATCCTTGGCACTTCTTCCGCCCACGCCCCTTTAGCTTTTTCTAGCCTTCTCTTTAGTCCTCTCAGCAAGACTCTATTCGCCGACTCTACTTGCCCATTGGTCTGGGGGTGTTCGACTGATGCGAACACTTGCTTGATGCCTACCTCTGCGCACAGGTTTCTCAACTGTTGGCTTGCGAACTGGGTGCCATTGTCGGATACCAGCCGCCTAGGCACGCCAAAGTGACACACAATGTTCTTCCAAACAAAGTGTTGCACCTTGTGCGCAGTAATCTGGGCCACGGGCTCCGCTTCTATCCACTTGGTGAAGTATTCAATGGCGACGATTAGGTACTTCATCTGTCTTATCGCCAGGGGGAATGGACCTAGGATGTCAATCCCCCACGTATGGAAAGGCCACGGGCTGTATATGGATCTCAGCTCCTCTGGCGGCGCCTTGTGCCAATCAGCGTGTTTCTGACACTGCTTGCAACGCTGGGCGTGCCGCACGCAATCCTCTTTCACTGTTGGCCAGTAGAAACCTGCACGCACCACCTTAGAAGCTAGAGACCTTCCCCCCACGTGGCTCCCACAAATCCCTTCATGGAGCTCCGCCATTATCCTGGTGCACTCGTCGCCGCTTACGCACGTTAGGATAGGGTGGGTGAACCCGTGTCTGAACAATACTCCGTCCACTAGGGTATATCTTGCGGCGTTCCTCTTAACCTTCTTGCCCTCATCTGGTTCCGCTGGGAGAACCTCATCCATCAGATACCGTCTGTATGGCGTCATCCAGGTGTCTCCTTCGGCTAAAGCATATATCTGCGTATGCCTTCCTCCTTCGGACGTGTTCACGTATGTGCTGATATGGGGTATCTTTACTGTATCTTGAGTCAAGGAACGATGACTCCTTGGCCTCCCTCTCGCAGTGCTAATATGGAGGACATCCACCCTGTTTTCTTCCACAAATTTTCGCGGAGCTTTGAGCGTCTCTTGGATTACTGTCCTCTGCCCGCCCCCCTTGCCTGAGCTGGCCAGCTTGGCCAGCAGGTCAGCTCTGGCATTCTGTGCTCCTGGGACATGTATTAGCTCAAGAGCGCTAAATGCTCCCTTCAGCAGTTGGACGTACCTTAAATATGCCGCCATTTGTGGATCTTTTGCTTGGAACTCACCCGATACTTGTTCCGTAATCAACTGTGAATCACTCTTCACCAAGAGGTTCTGCGCACCCATCTCCTTAGCCAGGAGCATCCCTGCGATCAGTGCCTCGTACTCAGCCTGATTGTTACTCGCTTTAAAGGCAAAACGCAGAGCTTGCTCAATCAACACACCATTGGGTCCCTCCAAGACTATCCCCGCACCACTTCCTTGCTGATTGGAAGAGCCATCGATCGAGAGCAACCACTGCGATCCCGGTTCCACTTCTTGTTCGCCTCCGGGCGAGAGCTCTGCCAAAAAATCCGCATATACCTGCCGTTTGATGGATCCTCTGGGCTCATACTGGATGTCAAATTCTGACAACTCCACCGCCCAGCGAACCATCTTTCCAGCTACGTCGGGTTTCTGCAATACCTTTTGTATGGGGAGGTTCGTCATCACCACTACTGTAAAACATTGGAAGTAGTGGCGGAGCCTCCTGGCCGAAAATACCACTGCCAACGCTGCCTTTTCCAGTGACTGGTACCTCGTTTCTAGGCCTTGTAAAGCCTTGCTCACGAAATATATGGGCTTCTGCACTTGGTCCTGCTCCTGGACCAGCACAGAACTGATAGCCCGTTCTGTTACCGCGAAGTATAGTCGGAGGGGCACGCCCGCTATTGGTTTGCAAAGGATCGGTGGCGTCGCCAAGTACTCTTTCAACCTTATGAAAGCCGCTTCACATTCGTCGGTCCACGCGGAGCGACTATTTCTTTTGAGGCACTGGAAATAAGGGTGCCCCTTCTCTCCCCCTGCAGAAACAAACCTCGATAATGCTGCCATTCGCCCTGTCAGTTGCTGCACTTCCTTCACTGATGTCGGGCTCCTCATGGCGATGATGGCTGCGCACTTGTCTGGGTTTGCCTCAATTCCTCTTTCCGTGAGCATGAAGCCTAAAAACTTCCCTGCCTCAACCCCAAAGACACATTTCTCAGGGTTCAGTTTGAGGCGATACTTCGAGATGGTGGCAAACAACTCTTCCAGGTTTGTTGTATGTTGCCTTCTATCGCGCGAAGTTACCACCATGTCGTCTACGTAGGCTTGCACGTTCCTTCCCAACATGGGCGCCAGGACCTTGTCCATTAGCCTCTGATAGGTGGCGCCTGCATTCTTTAATCCAAACGGCATTACTTTGTAGCAGTAGCTGCACGTCTCGGTCATGAACGCTGTTTTATCCTCATCTCTCGGGTGCATCTTGATCTGATTATACCCCGAAAAAGCGTCCAAGAAACATAGCATTTCGTAGCCTGAGGCACTATCCACCAGGGCGTCGATGTTGGGTAATGGATACGAGTCCTTGGGGCATGCCTTGTTCAGGTCCGTGAAGTCTAAACACATCCTCCACTTCCCATTTGCTTTTTTCATTAGGACGACGTTGGCCAGCCACTCGGGGTATTGGATTTCCCGTATGTGTCCGGCGCTCAACAGCTTCTGCGTCTCTTCCCTTATCACAAACCGCCTTTCTTCATTGAACTTTCTCCTTCTTTGTCGCACGGGGCGGACCGTGGCATCCATGCTAAGGTGGTGGCACAGAAAATCAAGGTCGATGCCCGGCATGTCTGAGGCGGACCATGCAAAAGCATCTAAATGACGTGAAATCACCTCTGCCACCTCATCCTGTTCTTCTTGGCTCAACAAACGCCCTAGCTTGAACGCTTTGCCGCCAATCTGCCTCTCCACCACGTTGGCCGCCGGCTGATCCCTGCTATCTTCCTTAAGGGGCGTCGCCCGGTAGTGCTTTCCAGGCGTCGCCTCTTCTACGGGCGATGTGCCGTCCTGCCTCTCCCCTGCGTCCGTGTCTGCTTCGGGCGTCGCCCTCACCGTTGGCGTCGCCTCGTTCAAGGGTTCTACCTCTACCTCCATCGCCGTGTCTGCACTTGGCGGACGCTCGAACACCATGAATACGCCCCTCTTCGTTTTCAGACTGTTTTCATAACATTTCCGCGCTTCTTCCTGATCTGACTTGATGACGATCACTGTGCCGCTGAGATCCGGCAGTTTCATCTTCATGTGGCGCGTGGAGGCTACTGCGTTCAGCCTGTTCAACGCCGGTCTGCCCAACAAGATGTTGTAGGCTGAGTTGGCGTTTACGACTAAGTACCTAATGTTTTCGGTACATGAGGCCAATCCATCCGAGAATGTCGTCCTCAATTCCAGGTAGCCTCGTACTTCCACCTGGTTGTCAGCGAACCCATATAAGCACCCTGTGTAGGGTCTCAAAAGGTCAGGAGAGAACCACAACTTGTTGAATGTCGACCAGAACATAACATCTGCGGAGCTTCCTTGGTCGACTAGAACCCTGTGCACCTTTCTGCCGGCCGTGACAACCGAAATGACCACGGGGTCATTGTCGTGCGGCACGACATCCTGTAGATCTGCCCTCGTGAACACGAGGTCTAACTCCCACGGGTGACCTGAGATTCTTTCTTTAATTGAATTGACCCCCCTCGCGTATTTCTTCCGTTAGGAGGCAGTGGGTCCTCCCCCGGAAAAGCCACCAGCAATGGTGTGGACTTCGCCAAGGACTGGCATCTCGTGCGCTTGTTCCTCCACTGGTGCTGGCTGGGTCGCGGTCGTGGCGGGCTCTGCGATGTAATCCTTCAGAAACCCGCTTCTCACCAACTCATCTAACTGGTATCCCAGTGACAGGCAGTTGTTGATGTGGTGACCGAAAGCTTCATGGAACTCACACCAAGAGTCCTTGCAAGGCCCTAACACCTTGTCGGTCTCCGTCGGTCGCCTCAACCTTTCAGCTATATTGGGCACGGCAATCAGATCCTTCAACTCCACCACAAAGTCGTATCTCGCTGGCCTGACCCTTTCCCTGGCCGGGCGATTTCCTCCTGCTGGACCCCTGGGCTGGGGTTTTCTTGTCTCATAGGGGCGTCTCCCCTCTGGCTTCTTCCTCCCCGTCGTGGTCTCGTTGACCCTGACAGGTTGAGCCCGCGTCTGCGCTCTCGGGCGTGAGGGTACGACGCTGGTGCGCTTCTCACACACCTCTCCCTCAGAGGCGATATGCTCCACCGCGCGACACCTTATTTCAGAAAAGGTCCTGGGGCGATTGCGAATGATGGATGCGCAAAAAGGTCCAGGACACACGCTCTTCCGTACTGCCAACCTTTACTACTTGGGCCCCAAAACGGTTGATGTACTCCTTCAATGTCTCTCCTTGATATTCTTTCACATCAAACAGGTCGTACGAAACTGGCGGCAGGGCCCTGTTCGCTAAGTATTGCTCCCTCAACAACCGCGACAGCTGCTGGAAGGAGGTTATATGGCCGTTTGGAAGGCTGATGAACCAATCCATGGCCATCCCCGTCAAGGTGCTCATAAAGAGCTTGCACCTCACGGCATCGGAGCCGCCTACTAGCACCATCTGCGTGTGGAATGCAGTGAGGTGCGCCTCAGGATCCTCCATCCCGGTGAAGATCACTTTGGGTCCCGCGAACGTGTTGGGGATCACTACTTCCAGAATCTCCTACGAGAAGGGTGTGGAAAACTCCCTTGGTGGGGTGAGACGCTCGGGCTCATCTTGGTCACGTTGCCCTTGGTTATCGCCCAAACCACGGCGCAACTCTTCATTGATACGATGGAGCTCATCGTTTCTCACGTGGGAAGCCGCGAGATCCGCCTGCATATGCTCTTGCTCTGCCCTTGATTCCGCCATTTCATCTTGCAGCCTCCGCACCATGCCCATGACCTGCTGCATGGACATTTCCTCGCCTGCTGCACGCGCGGAACCTTGTCTCGTGCCCCTCATTCTTCACTGTTTTCCTCTGAAACTTCCCCAGTCGTTATGGTAGCTCTGAAAAATTGCCTGAAACTTGCGATGGGAATGATGTTTTAAATCGGCCCCACGGTGGGCGCCAAATGTTCCGGCCGGTTGACCTGGATACGTCTTTGTGCGCAACTTTGCCCGTCAGCTAAGGACACCTTCCCTCTAGTCAGCTAGCAAGAAACACCAAAACTCTGCACCTCCGTATCGGAACACCGTGGATGGTGCTCTGAAGGTGGTAAAAAGAACTGTGTATTGTGTATCTTTTCTCCCTCTGGCAAACAACCTTTCTCTAGTCCCTTGTGCGTAGCCTCAAGACTCGAGCAAACAACTAGAGTGTATTCTAGGAAAGTTTGCCAAAAGTTCCAACCCCGTTTCCAACATCCAAGGTTCTATTTAAACACCTCTAGCATCTAAAGCGTCTTAAAGTGCATTTAATTATGAAACGTTCAGCGCCTTTAAGACGTTTAAACCACCTGAAGCATTTAAAGTACCTTAAAACGCTCGAAACGTAAACTTTAATTACCTTTAAATAGCTTTAATTACCTTATACCTAGCAAATGGATGTTGCTGTTCTGACTTGGCTGTTATTACACGTGGAGGGCCTCACAGCACCGTGACCCCACTTGGAGGTATTTCATCGTGTGAGTCCTCCTTCCTTGGGGTGCATCTGGCGCAAGGGGTGACTTTTTGGGTGCTAACTCATGCCCCCAAACTTCTAGTCACTCGCTTTGAGAGCGTATCTACCTTCCTCTCGTACCCTACACCTGGTTACCCTTGGGCGTGACTCTCTCATGAGTCGTATCTATCCCAAGGGCTTCTCTAGGGTGACATGGGCACTTCGGGAGTCAGATTGCTTTCCACTGGCGCTAGTACTATGGCCTTGAAGCCACCCTTCTCTTCAGTTTATCATTGCTTCTGCACTTGGCGGGCCCGAAGCCTCCGTGGCGTCACTCTCTCCATGGTCTTCCCTACCCATGGGTATCAGGGAGTGCATTACCGGTGGCTTGTTTGGCGACGCCGTATCTTGGCGACGCCTTGCTTGGGCGACGCCTTACCTTGGCAACGCTATGTTAAGGTGATGCCCTTCGTTGGCTTCCTTTCTTTGACCCCTTCGCAGGGTCTCGCCACATGTTGACCCTGGCCCCGACGTTGACTTTGACTTTGGTCAACGCCCCGGGGGCGGGACGGTACACCTTCCTTAGACCACTCACAAACCTAGCAATCATAGCTTCTTCGCTTTCTTTCACATCAACTTTAAGTAAAAGTGTTTCTAATTCCTTGTAATAAGCATCCATACTTAGCGTGCCTTGTTGAAACCGTTGGAGTTTCAACATGAGGTCTTTCCTAAAGTGTGGTGGCACAAACCTATGGCGCATTTGATCCTTTAAAGAGTTCCAAGAGTCCACGGGAGGACCCTTGTGATAGATAATGTCCTTTACAACACCATGCCACCATTTCATGGCATAATCACTAAATTCTAAAGTGGCTAGCTTATATTTGTGCTCATCTAGGATCTCATGGAGATCAAAAATCTGTTCACATATAGCCTCCCAATCTAGATACACATTAGGATCACAATCCCCATTGAAACTTGGAATTTTGACCGAAGGGAGCTTGGCCTTTGCATCACGGTAGTAGCCATCTTCACGTTTATCTTCATGAGCATGAGGTGGTCTATATCCATGAAAGTTGGGTTGAGGCCTCCTTCTTCTATGTTCTTCTTCACGACCATGATCATTGGAAGAGCCTCTTAATGAAGGTTTATGATGATGATGGTCTCCATGAATAGAATGAGAGGACCTAGCTTGCTTCATTTCAAGGTTTTGCAATCTTTCCTCCAACCGTCTAATGGCTTCATCTTTTTGTGTAAGGGCTCGCTTGGCCTCCTTTAATTCACCAAGGACAAAAGCTTTGCTACGAGAATACTGGTTGTAACACTCATCACTGGAATATGGAGCCATTTGGAAAAGAAAACAGCAAACAACAAAACAGCAAACAAAGTTAAGAAAACAAAGTTAGCCAAAAGAATTTGGAACCAATTGCCGAAGTGAAGTGGCACTGAAAATCACTCTCAAAGAAAGAATACTCTCTGCACCAAGCTGATCTTGAGGACTTGAGTAATCTCAAATGAAATATGTCAAAGCAGGAGCACACAATCTTCAAAGCATTTCACCACAAAACCAATGAATAAAGAAAGACAAGCAAGAAAAGGTATAAGCAATAAAAGGCTATAACAAAAGGAAGACTAGATGTATGACAAACTCAAAGAATAAGGAATAAAAGACAAGCAAGAAAATAAGGTACTCAATGAAAAAGAAGGCACACAAAAGATACCTAAAGAAAAGTACTAGAGTAGATGAAGAAAACAAAAAAACAGAGCTACTGGAATTTTTTTTTTTTTATGCAAACTGTGCTTGATGTTCACTGATTTAACTGGAATGATATAAAGCGAACTGGATTATGAAATTTTAACCACAGAAACTTCAAGATCTTAGCTCAACAATGGCACTTGAATTACTCAAAAACAGTAAGCCAAATAATTGAGATAAAATTTTTCAAAATCGCTGCCAGATTACCGTATTTTTTTTCGGCAGAATTGCACACTTTTTGTTTTTGATTTATCATTTTTTTTGTTCTTTGAATTTTTGAGTACTTCTTTTTTCTAATCTTTTATAACACTTTAAAGAACACAAATCCAGAATTTCAGAAATTTCCAGTGAGTAAATCAATTGAAATAAATCGAAACAGTAAGCACGTTTTCAGAGAAACAGAGGAATCCTAACAGGAATGAAAAACAAAATTAAGAACTAGCAAAGACATAATGGAAATGATGTATAAGAACTTGTATAGATCTAAAATACAAGTATGAACTCAATACTAAAACAGAAAATGCACAAAGGATCAAGTATCAAACTCAGAAAACTGTATTACACCAAAGCAAGAAACAAAAAAATTCAATAAGAGTACTACAAGAAGTGATGACATTCTTGGAAAAACATGACTATGACAAAACTTGTATGGATTCAAAAAGGAAAAGACACAAACACATGATAGGCACAATTAAGAAAACAGCAATAAAACTCAAAATAAGCCTAAAAACAGAAAGGTAAACAACAAGAAATATAGAGCTCTTGAATTAAAGTGCAACACAACTCAAAATTAAACAAGAACAAACCTAAACTCTAGATACCACATGATATGAAATCAATAGCAAGATAGAGATGATTCTTTGACATTCTATGGAATAAACTTGAGTTGGAGATAGCTTAGGCACTTTTAATAGAATTGGATCAAGGTTCTATGTTTCAAGAACTCACCAAAACTTGCACCAAACACCAAACTCACATGGAAGATCCATCTATTGCCAATTGAACCGATTAAAATGTGTAAAAAGGCAAATGAACTAACTGAAACTCTTAAGGAAGCAATTGAACCGAACAGAACATGAAAAGAAGCTACTGAACCGAATTAAAACAGAAGCAATTGAAAATAGCTGAACATAAGTCCAAGAAAAGGAAGATGAATCGAATAAAAGAAACTAAGACATGTTTAAGCTTCATATGAATATGGAGATGAAAGAAAGAAGAACTTATGGAGATGGAGGCTTTGGTTTGATGATCACGCCACTTGGATGGTGAAGGCTCCAAGATAAGTGAGCTAGTATCGCCACTTGAGAGAACCAAATGCACTCAAGATAAGACAAGGCGAAGGAGAAGACAAGTTCTCACAATTCTCTCTCAAATTGAGTAGAGTTTCTCTATTACTAATTTCCAATCTAATTTTTACAAAGGCAAGCACCTTTATTTATAGCCTAAGAGGTGCTGAAATGAAAAGCTAATTAAACTGAAATTTCCCCCCAAATGACATAAAAGTGGCGCCAACTTAGAGCATGAGGAAGGTGTGACTTCCTCTCTTAGTTTGGCACCTCCCTATTACGCCTACACCTCCCTGCTAAGCTCACACCCCCCAAGCTTCCTATTATTTTCCTAAACTAAAGACCTAAAGATGCTTTTACAAAAGAGGTGTCTTATGTTTCCCTCTAAGCACTTGATCCTTGAGTATTGGCCTCCATTTGGTCTTGAACTTGATCTCTATCAGCCTCTTTTATAACGACTGTTCTTTACGACCGTCTTTATAGAGCGTCGTAGAATTCATATTTTGTACTAGTGAATTTTTTTTGAATTAAATCCAAACTCGCAAACAATAAATAGATTTTTTTTATCAGCAATGAATGAATTTAATAAAAAGAGACACTTTTGGAGTGTCTCAGCCCTTATACAAAAACCTACATCAAACAAAAAGAGAAAAGTATATGGAGAACTACAACCTATTCAAAGTTACTAAATCCATTTTCAGGCCCTCCAACAGTACAATAGTTACAAGTTTACTACAATTGTCCTTTGGATCCTCCTTTGGTGAAAACAAATTACAAATATTCAAATTCAATTAAGTCTACTTTTGGAACTCAATCATTGCCATAACATAGAACACCAAAACAACTGTACCGACCGGGTCATCGGGTGTGATGACATGGACAAAAGAAAGGTAGGTAGTCAAGAAGTCAACGTAGTCGCCGTATGTAAAAGCGGCGGTCTTCAGTATAAATAATCGGTTATCGCCGAGATGTGTCACCACCAAGACGGATCATCGCCCATCGCCCAAGAGAAGCATCGCACAGAAGTAAGACGTCGCCGAGAAGAGACGTCGCCTGAGTAAGACATCGCCCGAAGAGTCAACCCGCATGACGTAAGAATTTCACAGAGAGGGGGCCCACACGATGGGATATCCCTAAGTTGGGTGGCGGCACTGTGGGTCCCTATGCATAGAATAAATGATCAAGTCAAAGGGACACGTGACAGTGCCCACGTGCTCATTAAAGATCTTCAAGGAAGGTTGCATGCATGACACGTGTTCAACCAGGGCACTCGAACAGTATGATGGCGCGAGAAATACAACGCTCAAGTTAGAGCCCAAGTGGCCATAAGATTATACATTGCACTCCAGATAAGGGAAGCCCATGGGCCAGATACGCTAAGACCCTAAAGATAGCGGCGCAAGGACCTTCTCCAAGGAACCCTACATAGTAGCAGGCAACGCAGAGGTAAACCCTAGTTTTCACTTATATATAGGGCGCAAATAAGCCCTAGAGAGGTACGCTTTTTCAGTTCACAGTTACACGAGTTTTAACCTAGTTCCCAGATAAACATACAGAGCAAAAAAACCCTAGTTGTTCTTGACGGCGCATCCGCTGAGAGCACAAGGCAATTAGGGCAGCATAGTTTTAACCATACAGTTTCAGTCATTGAGATAATTATACAGTTTCTAGTTACTTTGGTGTTTCTCGCTAGCTGACTTGATCGTCGGAGTGCAAACGGCCGCGAGGGCACCTCTTTTTTCTTCCCTTTTCAGGTACTGACAGACGAAGCAAAACGAAGGTGTCCTAGCTCGTTAGAACAAGCCACGCACAAAGACGACCCAGGTCAACCGGCCGGAACATCTGGCGCCCACCGTGGGGCCGATATAAACATCGGTTCCACCACACAAGCTTTCAGTTCAAGATTCCAACGCTCAGATAAGTCGAGAAGATCCCCGGAGAACGATGGCCACCCGACCAGCACGCGCTAGGAGTGAAGAGATGACCCTACAACAGCTCATGGGGATGGTGCACGGGCTACAAGACGCAGTGGCAGCCTCGAAAGTAGAACAGGAACTCATGCAGGCGGACCTCACAGCTTCTCAAGTAAGAAGCGAGGAACTCCACCGCACCAACAAGGAGTTACGTCATAGATGGCGTGGCAGAGACGAACCGGAGGCTGCATCCCCACCCAGGGAATTCACAACACCATTCTCACAGGCAATCTTGGAGACGGCAATTCCCAATACGTTCACAGGACCCAAAGCGACCTTCACGGGAATGGAGGATCCCGAAGCGCACCTCACGGCGTTCCATACACAGATGTTGCTGGTAGGTGGTTCGGACGCTGTTAAGTGCAAGCTTTTCATGAGCACCCTGACAGGGATGGCCATGGATTGGTTCATCAGCCTCCCAGAGGGCCACGTCACATCCTTCGCCCAACTTTCAAAACTACTTAGAGAACAGTACCTAGCCAACAGAACTCCCGCCCCAGTCTCGTACGACCTTTTCGACGTCAAGCAGTTCCAAGGTGAAACCCTAAAGGAATACATAAGCCGCTTTGGGGCACAAGTGGTGAAAGTAGGTACCAAGGAGGAACCCATGATCGTGTACGCGTTCAAGAAGGGAGTGCGCCCCGGATCTTACAGTAAGACGCTTAACCACAGTCGCCCCAAAACTTTTGCTGAGATAAGGCGACAAGCGGTAGAACATATTGCTTCGGAAGGTGAAACGTATGAGAAATGCACAACCACTATGCCAGCGCGCCCCAAGGCACAGATACGCATGCAACCTGTTCGGGTCCACCAAGCCGTCACAGAAAGGAAACACTTTGACAGGAAATGCGCTTACGAGCCACGAAGGACTCAACCTAAGAGTCAAGTAGAGGACGGGAGAGAAGCGAGCAAACCGCCAAGACACAACTTCGTGATGGAACTCAAAGATCTGATTGCGATACCCAGCATAGCCGACAGGTTGAGGCCACCAATTAAAGCTGACAAGGTGCTAGGGCCTCGCAAGGAGTCGTGGTGCGAATTCCACGAAGCGTTCGGGCACCACATCAACAACTGTCTAGCACTTGGCTATCAGTTGGATGAGCTCGTGAAGAATGGCTTCCTGAAGGATTACTTGATGGAGAAACAGGCGGGAGGACCACCAGGCTCGCAACCAGGTGGCAGTGAGGGACAGCAGCATGAGGCGCCCGTCCTCGGTGAAATCCACACCATAGCTGGTGGGTTCTCGGGTGGCGGATGTACGGCGTCGCAGCGTAAGAAGTATGCGAGGTCCGTAATGTCAGTAGAAGTTTTCGAGGACCATTCGCCCGACGTGGACATCACGTTCACTAAGGGAGACCTCAGGGATGTTGTGCCGCATGACAACGATCCCATTGTGATCTCGCTCGTCACGGCAGGAAGAACGGTTCATCGAGTCTTGGTCGATCAAGGGAGCTCGGCAGACGTGATGTTCTGGCCAACCTTCGAAAGGCTGCAACTATCCACAGATCAGTTGAGGCCATATGGGGGCTACCTATACGGTTTTGCGGGCGATCAAGTCGAAGTCAGGGGATACATTGAGTTAAGAACAACGTTCACAGATGGGACCGCCTCGCGCACGGAGAAAATCAAATACCTTGTCGTGAACGCCCCTTCAGCATATAATATCCTATTGGGAAGGCCAACACTCAATAGGATAGGAGCCGTACCCTCCACGAGGCACATGAAGGTCAAATTACCTTCGATGGAAGGGGTAATCGTCACCATCCGATCTGACCAAGAGGAGGCAAAGAGATGTTATGAAAACAGCCTCAAGAACAGGCGATCAGTGTGCCATGTGACCACGACACCGCCTCTTGGTGCGAAGGATGCGCAAGAAAGCCGACGGGCCATGGATGCAGCGACAGGAGGAACCGCCGAAGGCGACGTGGGTATGGACGTGACATTGGAGGCAGCCATCAACGGCGACGTAACCATGGGAGATGTCGAGTTGAAGCCTGAAAACAACGTCGGGGTAGAAGAATAGGAAAGCTGCCCGGAGGCCGCCAGGGAGTCAAGCATTGTGAGAGCATTGCTCGCTAGCGAGAGGAGGCCTCGCCCAGTTGGAGATTGGCTCGAGAGGGAGATCGGCGGTAAAACTTTCAAGTTGGGAAAAAATCTAGATGACGGGACACAGAAACAGATCGCCAAGGTGATAGGCAAGCATCTGGACGCGTTCGCGTGGTCTGCCTCGGATATGCCGGGAATCGACCCCGATTTTTTATGTCATCGCCTAGCAATGGACCCCCAGGTCAGACCAGTCCGACAAAGAAGAAGAAAATTCAATGAAGAAAGGAGACAGGCGATCAGAGATGAAACGCAAAAACTCCTCGAGGCAGGCCACATCAAGGAGATACAGTATCCGGAATGGCTCGCCAATGTTGTATTGGTAAAGAAGAGCAATGGGAAATGGCGAATGTGTGTCGACTTCACAGATCTAAATAAAGCCTGTCCAAAGGATTCCTATCCTTTGCGAAGTATAGACGCCCTAGTGGACAGCGCAGCAGGGTGTAAGTTGTTGAGTTTCTTAGACGCGTTCTCGGGGTACAACCAAATTAAGATGCACCCCATGGATGAGGAAAAAACTGGCTTCATGACAGAGAAATCGTGCTATTGCTACAAAGTGATGCCTTTTGGGCTGAAGAGCGCGGGAGCCACGTACCAGAGATTGATGGATAAAGTGCTTGCACCTATGCTTGGGAGAAACGTGCAAGCTTACGTTGACGATATGGTCGTAACATCCCTGGAAAAAAGACAGCATATAGCCGACTTAGAGGAGCTGTTCGCTACGATAGCCAAATACAAGCTAAAGTTGAACCCTGAGAAATGCATTTTCGGTGTGGAAGCGGGAAAGTTCTTAGGTTTCCTCTTGACTGAAAGAGGGATCGAAGCAAACCCTGACAAGTGTGCGGCCATTTTGGCAATGAGGAGCTCGGCTACGGTGAAGGAGGTGCAGCAGCTCACGGGTCGGATGGCCGCCCTGTCGCGATTTGTGTCTGCCAGTGGAGAGAGGGGTCACCCATATTTCCAGTGCTTGAAAAGGAACAATAGGTTTGTCTGGACGAAGGAGTGCGAAGAGGCTTTCGTAAAACTCAAAGAGTACTTGGCAAGCCCGCCGGTTCTGTGCAAACCCCAAGTGGGAGCGCCCCTCAGGTTATACTTCGCTGTAACCGAGAAGGCGCTGAGTGCGGTGCTCGTCCAGGACCAAGATCAAATTTAGAAACCCGTTTATTTTGTCAGCAAGGTGTTGCAGGGCCCAGAAGTGAGATATCAGGCTTTGGAGAAAGCAGCACTAGTAGTAGTGTTTTCGGCGAGGAGGTTGCGCCACTACTTCCAGAGTTTTACAGTGTTGGTGATGATCGACTTACCTATCCAGAAGGTCCTAAAGAAACCAGAAGGTCCTAAAGAAACCAGATGTGGCTGGAAGGATGGTAAAATGGGCGGTAGAGTTGTCAGAGTTCGACATCAAGTATGAGCCCCGAGGACCGATCAAGGGACAAATCTTCGCTGACTTCGTGGTCGAATTATCTTCTGAAACAGTGCAAAGCGCCGAAGATGGTTTTCGTTGGGTGCTCTCAGTGGATGGATCCTCTAACCAGTTGGGCAGTGGGGCCGGGATAATTCTGGAAGGACCCAACGGCGTGTTGATAGAACAGTCCCTAAAATTCGCCTTTAAAGCCAGCAACAACCAGGCGGAATACGAGGCTTTGATCGCTGGTGTTTTGATGGGAAAGGAGATGGGAGCAAGGGTGCTGTTGGCCAAGAGCGATTCATTGCTAATCACAGGCCAAGTGACCGGCGAGTTCCAGGCTAAAGATCCGCAGATGGCAGCTTATCTGGAATATGTGCAGGAGTTGAGGAGGTCTTTTGTTTCGTTCGAAGTAGTGCATGTGCCAAGAGAGCAGAACGCCCGAGCTGACTTGCTAGCAAAGCTCGCCAGTTCGGGCAAGGGGGGCAGGCAGAGGACCGTCATACAAGAAACCCTGAGGACACCTCGAGCGTTCGTAGCAGACCACCAAGTTCTCCAAATCTGCAAGTCAAAGGAAGGGATGGCAAGAAGTCATAAGTCCCTATCTCAGGAGACCTTGAGGACGCCAAGGATTAGAGCGCATCCAGTGGGAGAGATAAAGATGACACAAGTTTGCGCTGTCCACGAGCCGGACACATGGATAACGCCATACCAGCGATACATGGCAGATGGCGTACTTCCAATGGACCCGACGGAAGCTAGGAAGGTAAAAAAGAACTCCAGCAAGTTCACCCTCATCGATGGCGAGTTGTACAGGTTTGGGTTCACACACCCCCTTTTAGTATGTGTGCATGGAGAGAGGTGCACGAGAATTATGGCCGAACTCCATGAAGGGATTTGCGGGAGTCACATTGGAGGTCGAGCCTTGGCGACAAGAACCATCCGTGCAGGTTATTATTGGCCGACAATGAGGGAAGACTGCAAGAGATATGCCCAACGTTGCAAGCAGTGCCAGGAGCACGCCGATTGGCACAAGGCGCCTCCGGAAGAATTAAAATCGATCTACAGTCCCTGGTCTTTCCACACATGGGGAATCGATATCCTGGGACCCTTCCCATTGGCGATTAGGCAGATGAAGTATTTGGTCGTGGCAGTCGAATACTTCACGAAGTGGATTGAAGCAGAACCAGTAGCCCAGATCACAGCGCACAAAATACAAAACTTCGTATGGAAGAATATTGTGTGTCGCTTCGGTGTGCCCAAGCGTTTGGTATCGGATAACGGGACTCGGTTCGCAAGTCACCTGCTGAAGAAGCTGTGCGAGGACGTTGGAACTCAACAGGTGTTCGCTTCTGTGGAACATCCACAAACGAATGGGCAGGTGGAGTCGGCTAATCGGGTTTTGCTAAGAGGTTTGAAGAGGAGATTGGAAAAGGCCAAAGGATCTTGGGCTGAGGAAGTTTCCCGTATAATATGGGCATATCACACCA
Source organism: Phaseolus vulgaris (assembly GCF_051622355.1). Classification (NCBI taxonomy): domain Eukaryota; kingdom Viridiplantae; phylum Streptophyta; class Magnoliopsida; order Fabales; family Fabaceae; genus Phaseolus; species Phaseolus vulgaris. The sequence goes on from NC_143507.1 coordinate 24,096,137, forward strand.
CTGAACAGTCAGGAACCCACGAAACCCCGTTTAGCTTGGTGTACGGGTGCGATGCGATGATCCCAATTGAAATCCAGGAAAGCTCGCCGAGATTCCAAAACTTCGTGGCAGAAGACTCGAATGCAGAAAGGAGGATGAAAGTAGACTTGTTGGATGAGGTCAGGGAGGAGGCAAGGGTAAAGGCCGAAGCAATAAAGAGAAGAGTCGAGCGCAAGTACAATTCTAGGGCAAGGCCAAGACAATTCAGAGATGGCGACCTGGTAATGAGGAAGGCCCACCTGTACGAGATGCAGAATATTTTGTCACCCAAATGGACGGGACTGTTTAGAATAACTAAAGCACTCGGGAACGGCGCCTATCGTTTGGAAACACTGGAGGGAGGGGCGATTCCTCGCACTTGGAACGCTACCCACCTCAAGTTTTATTACAGTTGAAACATTGTAAGTAGCAGTTAACTCGAACAGTTGAGCGAAAACAGTTTTTCAAGGTGGCGCTCTTTTTCCTGAGAAGGGTTTTTTAATGAGGCCACCCAATAAAGAAAGTTCGAGTCTATCAAGTTCTCCCAGTTATTGAGTTTGCATGATTATCGTTTTAAATAGTCTATCAAGTTTTCCCAGTTATCGAGTTTGCCCGATTATGATTTTAAATTTTTTAACAAAAGATTTAGTCGTCCTTGTATAATTTAGGGTAGATTCAGATCGAATGCATTCAGTATAAAGTTTTTTAAGTCTTCATCGCCGCTTGGCGATCAGAGGCACTAATATAAAGTTGTAAACCCTCATCGCCAGTCCGCGATCGGAGGTGAAAGATAAGTTTTAAGTCCTCGTCGCTGCTTGGCGATTGGAGGCACTAGTATAAAGTTGTAAACCCTCATCGCCAGTCCGCGATCGGAGGTGAAAGATAAGTTTTAAGTCCTCGTCGCTGCTTGGCGATTGGAGGCACTAGTATAAAGTTGTAAACCCTCATCGCCAGTTCGCGATCGGAGGTGAAAGATAAGTTTTAAGTCCTCGTCGCTGCTTGGCGATTGGAGGCACAAGTTAAGTTGTAAACCCTCATCCCCAGTTGGCGATCGGAGGTGAAAGATAAGGTATAAGTCCTCATCGCTGCTTGGCGATTGGAGGCACAAGTTAAGTTGTAACCCTCATCGTCAGTTGGCGATCGGAGGTGAAATATGAGCTTTAGGTCCTCATCGTCACCTGGCGATCGGAAGCACAAGTATAAAGTTTTTAAATCCTTGTCACCACCCGGCAATCGGAGGTGAAAGTTAAGTTTTAAGTCCTACTCGCCTAGAATGAGTATAGGCGAGAACAGAATAAAAAGTCCTACTCGCCTAAAGCGGGTATAGGCGAGAACAGATTAAGAAGTCCTACTCGCCAAGAACGAGTATAGGCGAGAGTTCATAGCAAGATGACAGGTATGTCCAGTATAAGTTAAGATCCGGGCGCCTAGTCCTTGAGCAGGGGTTAAGGGATTCCTTCGGGACGCCCCCTCCTCAAGTATGAATAGCTAGCCCCGGTACCAGATAACAGTTAAAACCCGGGCGCCTAGTCCTTGAGCAGGGGTTAAGGGATTCCTTCGGGACGCCCCCTCCTCAAGTATGAATAGCTAGCCCCGGTACCAAATAACAGTTAAAACCCGGGCGCCTAGTCCTTGAGCAGGGGTTAAGGGATTCCTTCGGGACGCCCCCTCCTCAAGTATGAATAGCTAGCCCCGGTACCAGATAACAGTTGAAACCCGGGCGCCTAGTCCTTGAGCAGGGGTTAAGGGATTCCTTCGGGACGCCCCCTCCTTAAGTATGAATAGCTAGCCCCTGTGCCAGTTAAAATCCGGACGCCTAGTCCTTGAGCAGGGGTTAAAGGATTCCTTCGAGACGCCCCCTCCTCAAGTATGAATAGCTAGCCCCGGTGTCAGTTAAAATCCGGGCGCCTAGTCCTTGAGCAGGGGTTAAGGGATTCCTTCGGGACGCCCCCTCCTCAAGTATGAATAGCTAGCCCGGTGCCAGTTAAAATCCGGACGCCTAGTCCTTGAGTAGGGGTTAAGGGATTCCTTCGGGACGCCCGCTCCTCAAGTATGAATAGCTAGCCCCGGTACCAGATAAAGTCCTTCTCGCCGTCGAGCGAGTTCAGGCTAGATAAAGTCCTCCTCACCCTTGAGTGAGTTCAGGCAAGAACAGGATACAAGACCTCTTTGCTTAAGCAAATTGAGGCAAGTTCGAAAGTCCTCAGTGCAGAATCAGGCCAACAAAGTTTTAGGCGACGACCTAGATATACACATGTCATTTGGCAGATCGGGCAAGCGAGATTTCGGATACTAAAAATGACTCTCGCCTACTGGTCAGTAAGTAATTTCGTGTCAAATGTTATTGCTATAGACTAACTGTTTGTTTCAAATGAGCTGATCGCCAGAAAATTAGACATCAGTCTGCGCTAAGTTAGTTGGGTCGAGTGAGAGCCCACCAAATTATCAGGCGATCGCACAACAGGTAAAAGATAAACCATGAGCATAAGTTGACACGGTCCGAAGAAAAGGAGTCATTACAAACAGATTCGTTGCACACAGACAGAGGTCAAATATGTCCGTCTTTCAGAATGTTCCTAAGAAAGCGTCAAATGAAAACAAATGAAAACGCTAATCTGAGGGCACAATTTTGCCGTCTACCACTTCATGAAAAATCGAGAACTGGGAGAGGTCCAAGTCGGGGTAAGCACAAGCGAACTGCTCCAAGGCTGCGCCAAACCCGGAAGTCATAACGTTTGCGGCGTTGAGGTCGAGTTCTTCACTTTGTTTCTTCAGCCTTTCGTTCTCCTCAAGCGCCTGGGCAAGTTTTGCTGCAGATTCGTTCAGCTCCTTATCTTTCATGCTCAGTTCCTTGGCTTTTTGGTCCATGTCAGCTTTGATGTTACCCAGCAGATCCTCCCTCTCAATCGACTTGGCCTCGAGCTCGTCCGTGTAGGCCCCTTTAGCCTTGAGATTCTCCTCAAGGCCCGCTATCTTCTCCTGCTGATGCACGAGTTTGCCCTCGAGTTCAGTGACCTCTAAGAGTTTGGCGTTGAGCTTCTGGCCTAGTTCAGCGTTCTTTTTGCGTTCGCTCCGCAACTCCTCCTACAGAGCATTCTCTAATCGCGAAAACTTCAATCCCCGCATTGTAAGATCACGCTTAAGTTGTTGAACTTGGTCTTTCGCAACACCGGCTTCGGATTCATACTGGCCCAAGGAGTCCCTTAAAGCCTCGCCCATCATCTGGTAAAGGTGTTTCTCTACACACTCGGTAGTCATAGCGCTAAGGTAAGCGGCGTGGGCTTTCAAGACCTCCTCGACAGGGGCTGGAAGAGCAGGGATTGGAAGAGGAGTCGAGGGTTGGTTCTCGTCGCCGCCCTCATAAGTATGGACAACCAGGGGAACATCCGGACGCGACGGCGACACGTCTGGCTCCACTACAGGTTAGGGAGACCGCTGAATGTCCGTAGCTTGCTCCAGAGCATCCCCAGCAGCTGAGGTGTTTGACGGTAGAGCATCCCCAACACTCTCAAAGGGTGTAGAGACGCTGGGGGGATTTTCCGCATAATCTGGGCTCGTACTCTCGTTTGCGGGTAGCTCGGTGACGGTTGCCCTGTTCCTTTTGCAGATAAGTTCATCTTCGGTGCTCTCTTCATCCTCCTCATCCGACACCATTATGGGATTCTTCCTCTTGGCCCTCGTTGGCGGCAGCTTCTTTCTCGAAGGGGCAGGAGGGGCGATAAGGGAAGATGAGCCCACGGGAGGAAGCTCGCCTCGGGCAATAGCGGCTTCCGCTACAGAATTCGGGACGGTTTGAGAACCCGCAGCGAGCTTGTGGCGTTTGACTACAGAACGCAGCCTAGCCATATGATCCTTTCCCAGCATTGTGTCTGCATGAAGTGATCGATGTTCACAAATCAATACAATTACAGGTACAGATAATTAGCAGTGCAAGGGTAAGCGCAGGACATGTAATGCGAACAAACGTGGTAAAGAAGTAAAACAGATTTGGCACAGGAAGAAAAATCCAGGTGGAGTGGAGCGACAGACCTATGTAAAAGTCTAGTTGATCCTCATAGAATTCGAACTTGATGATTGAGGAGGTAGGTAAGGTGGTATTGGTCGAGGCAACTTCCTTCCAGAAGTGGCACAAGTCTCTATCGAGCTCCCCCATCTTCTCTAGACTCCTAGCTTTCCGAAAGTGATCCTGAGAATCCTTTTTTCCCTTGTCAACCCAGTACAAGGGGAACCCGTCGAGAAGTGTGGGACTCTGATCGTTACAGCAAACACGAACGAACTTACCTTTCCAATCCTTGTAAGATTGTTGGAAGATGGAAAGGATGGATCTCCCAGCAATCCCATTAAAGCTTACCCATAGGCGGTCCCCCGGGTTTTTGGCCTCAAACAGAAATAAGAACACGTCTATAGAGGCTGGATGGCCTAAATGTGCACAAACAATTTGGTATGCCCTGACAAACGCCCAGCCATTGGGATGCAGCTGAGCAGGGGCAATATCAAGCTCGGTAAGGAGCTCCCTCTCAAAGCGAGTAAAGGGGAACCTGAGCTTAACCTTCTTAAACACGGTTGCGTAAACAAAGCAGAAAGGGTGGCCATCGTTGCCATCGCTATCAGTACAAACAAGTTCCCCGGGAGGACAAGGACGAATAACAACCTTGTCATCATGCTCCTTATGGAATGTAAGGTTGGTCTTATCTCTCAAGCGAAGAATGTCGGCCTCAGAGTTAATCGAGGAAGTCTCGTTCAGCAGGGCTGGAGGAGCCCAGGAGTACAACAGTTTGTAATCAGGAATTGGGCGGGCAGTGCTGCTAGTCTCTGGGGGAGTTGATTGCAATTGGTTGGGACGAGAGGGCGCAGGCCTCTGAGCCCGATTTGAAAGGATGCCAGAATCTCTAGGTGGGTTACGAGACGTGGAGGGGTTTCCTGACGAAGGCTGTTTGCGAGTTTTCGAAGGAGGGTTTCGAGAGGGGGCAGGGGTGGCACCTGTACGAGCCATCGAGAACTGCAGGAAAGACGAAAGGAAAGTAAGAAAAGGAAAGCGGAGGGTTGCTAAAAGGAATGATCCGATTTGAAAAATAGGAAGGGAAAGCAGCATGAACAACAGGGGTCGTGGGAAGGGAAAGAAAACCTAAAGGCGCAGGGAAAAAAGCAAGACAGAGAACAAACAGCCCACAACGTATGCGTCAAGCAGTTAAGGGATGATGCAAGTCGATCAAAATGCGGTGAGCACCAACAAAGTGATAAAGGGCTTACCTTTTTTATATGATCGAGGGAGCGTGCGAGGAAATGATGATTGGGGAGACGAAGCGTTCACCAGAGCGTATCGAAAGTTTGAAAGTGAAGCAGGAAGATAATGTAACAGTGGAGTGGCGCGAGAAGTTTAGAGTTTCGAAGGTTATGGGAAGCGCAAACGACACGAAATAACAACCATCGATGAATCCACGTGTCCTTTGATGGGAGGGGGTTGGTGAAGTGTCAAATCAGTAACCGGCGTATGCATTAGCGCGCGAAGCACGTAGATCGCCGAGGTTTAAACTCACCCTCCCCGAGTCGCCAAGGGCGATGACGTGATCAGGAAGTGCGAAGGGGCGGTCTGCAAAATGTACACGACCGCCGACGGAGTCGTCGTCAGACAAAAGACTAGGCGGTCTGACATCGCTACAAGCAGTACGTCGCCAACCATCCCAATGAGCTCGGGCGCGATAATGCTGAAGATTCGAATAAGAAAGCTCAAACGGAAAGGCATCCCTCACAAAGCGAAGGCCGAGCAGAGCCATAAACAAGGCAACCAGAAACAGGATGTTTAAGGAATGGGAAACAAACAAAATCTAAGAAATTCACGCCGAGCGTAAAGGCAATATCGGAGTGACGTGCGCAGCATGGCAAAGAACGCAAGCATGCAAGATAATTTAAACAGCATTCGACATAAAGAAAAGTGCAGAACCAATGTTAGGGTTACAGACGAAGTTTGTAACATTTGCAAAATGGAATTGTAGTCCTATACACATCCTGAATATCTGCACAAAAAGCAAGAACACATCACTCATCAGAGGCCCCGGGCTTCGAGCAATGCGACGAAAAGGCCCCGTCTCCGAACCGCAAAGCCCGAGTCAGAAGCGTCCTCTGATGATCGTTTATCTTTGAACCTACGTGGAAGAGAGGAGTAAAGTATAGTAAGAGACATACGGGAAACAAAGTATTTCTAAGCGAAATCATAACAAGAAGTGGGAAGGTCATGAGAAAAGCCTCACACACATATATATCTTTCCAGAAGCTCGGCATTATACTCCAAGCTTATTAAAGCAGCCGCATCAAATCCTCCAACACCCGCCAGGATCTTGCAAGCTTCCTGATCCCTTGAGGACAGTTTCTTAAGGGGTTTAGATCTCAAGGCTCTGGCGTCCTTTGTCCAGTACAAAGGAAAGCCGTCCAGGGCAGAAGGCACCAAGCTGGAACAGCATACCTTAAAGAACCTGCCTTTCCACCTTGTGAAGGCTTGCTGAAAAGGAGTCAAAAGAATCCTACCAGGGACATTGCTAAGAGTTACCCAAAGATTGTTTCTCTGCCTCTTCACCTCAAAGAAGTGAAGAAAAATGTCCACAGAAGGCGCACATCCAAGGAAGCCTGTACCGCCCTGGTGGACAGGTGTGATGACGTGGCATCCTGCCACAGTGTAGGCGTGTTGACAAGGCGCCAGGTTGGTAGATAAGAAGGAAGTCGGGAGGCACGTGTGGTCGCCGATTGTTAAGTTGGCGTGTTCCGATTCCCAGTTTACCAGAATAGGCGATCGCCAGGTTGAAGATGAAGTCGCCAGATGTAGACTCAGGCGACCAGGCAGTCGGAGATCGCCAGAATAAGCACATCGCCGAAGACGAAGGAGAAGCAGATTATGAAGGCGGCCGGCGAGACCACAGGGAAGGTGTATGAAGGCCCTAACTCGCCAGTTTCAGTAGAGATCGCACTCCTAAGTTAGCTATGCACTGGGCAGTACCATGCATAAGTAACTTAGCCAAAATAAGAGTAGAAGCAGCGCCAAGTCAGGGAGCCTCCAGATGATGGCACGTGTACAGTTGGATGCGAGCCACGTGTCCAAGTCTGTAACTGCCAGGAGAGAGAAAACCACCAGGTATATAAGAGTTCCTAACAGATTTTCTGAGGTACGCACGTTCAGTTCATACACTTTACGCTTGCGAGAGAGAGAGAGAGGATTTGCACGGTTCTCGTTCTTAGTAATTGGTGATACCGTCACTGACTTGAGCGTCGGAGTGCGATCGGCCGCAGCGGCGCCGTATCGTTTCTTTGCAGGTTCTTGAGATAGATCCAGAGGAGGAACGAAAGTGAGAAGCGGCGCGCACGTCGATCCTTTGACGAGGCATTCTCCAGCGCTCCGGTCAACAGGCAGGATCATCAGGTGCCCACCGTGGGGCCGTGTAAAGCTTGCTCCCATCCACAGCGTGAGCTCGTGGAAGTTTTCGAGGTTTTCGGCGTGGTTGTGTGCTGGTGCAACCGTCGTTCGTGGTTTCTTTGAGTTTCGTTCGGTGAAGTTTGCGTTTTAAATCATTTGTTTGGCTTTTCGATTGGTGGATTCGAGTTCTTTCGTTTGGTTGTTTGGTTCGCGGGGAAACGGTGGTTTTTGGTGAAGCTGCGATTTTCTTCGAAGGTTTGCGGTGTTCTTGAGTTCTTGCGCAGTTTCTTGAGTTTTCTCCGGTTGATCGCTGATTCGATCGTGGTTGAAGTGCTGTTTACTGTATTTTTGTGGTTCGCTGAAGTTAATGAGAAAAATGAGAAGCAATCGTTCCAGTCCCGTGGCGCCTGTCGCAGCTGAAGGCGACGCCGCCATGACCATGGCGCAGATGGCAGAAATGATGCGCTCGTTGCAGGCCACTGTAGAAGCCTCGCGCGTCGAGCAGGCAAGGATACATGAGGACCTGGTCGCCTCCCGCGCCAGGAACGAGGAGCTCAGCAAGGTAACTGAGAAGCTGCGGCGAGCTCTTCAGGAGCAACAGGGACGTTCTTCTGCTGAAGAGGTGGCACCGTCGACGCCGCCTCGTGTGTTCCCAATGCCTTTTACCCAGGCGATTACCGACACGCCTATTCCCACAAGCGTGGTTCCGGTTAAAGCTGTTTTTACCGGCGTGGAGGATCCAGAGGCTCATCTAACCACGTTCCACACGCAGATGATGCTGTCGGGAGGGTCAGACGCCGTCTACTGCAAGATGTTCGTGAGTACGCTCCAGGGAACGGCGATGGAGTGGTTTGTGAGCCTGCCTAATGGCCACATAACCAATTTTCAACAATTCTCGAAAATCTTTGTCGAGCAGTACATTGTGAATAAGGCACCGCCGAGGGTGTCCTATGATCTGTTTGATATAAGGCAGTACCATGGGGAGTCCCTCAGAGACTACCTCAATCGCTTCGGCGCGCAGATGGTCAGGTCGCCAGCCAAGGATGAAGAAATGCTGGCCTGGAGGAGGAAGAGGTGCGGAATCGCCCCGAGGAGGCGAGAGAACTGGGAATCGCCAAGGCGGTGATCGCCAGAGAATCCAGGCCCAAACCTGTCGAGCAGTGGCTCGAAAAGGAGATCGGAGGGAAAATCTTAAAGCTAGGAAGATCTCTGGAGAGTCGATCTCCAGGACCAGATCGCCAAGGTGATTGAGCGGCATCTGGACGCGTTTGCTTGGTCCGCTTCGGACATGCCCGGGATCGATCCCGACTTCTTGTGCCATCATCTGGCGATGGACAACATGGTGAGACCGGTGCGACAAAGGAGAGGGAAATTCAACGAAGAGAGGAGGCAGGCGATCAGGGATGAGACCCAGAAACTCCTCGCTGCAGGCCACATCAGGGAAGTCCAGTACCCTGAATGGTTGGCAAATGTCGTGCTGGTGAAGAAGAGTAACGGGAAATGGCGCATGTGCGTCGATTTCACCGATCTGAACAAAGCTTGCCCGAAGGATTCGTATCCTTTACCAAGCATTGATGCCCTGGTTGATAGTGCTGCAGGGTGCAAGCTGCTGAGTTTCCTGGACGCCTTCTCGGGCTATAATCAGATCAAGATGCATCCCATGGATGAAGAAAAAACAGCCTTCATGACGGAGAGGTCGTGCTACTGCTATAAGGTGATGCCATTTGGGCTGAAGAACGCGGGGGCCACGTACCAGAGGTTGATGGATCGAGTACTTGCACCGATGCTGGGAAGGAACGTGCAAGCCTACGTCGATGACATGGTCATGACCTCGCAGGAGAAAAGCAAGCACGTTGCAGACTTGGAAGAATTGTTCACGACGATCGCCAAGTTCAAGTTAAAGCTCAACCCGGAGAAATGCATTTTCGGCGTTGAGGCTGGAAAGTTCTTGGGTTTTCTTTTGACTGAAAGGGGAATAGAGGCCAATCCGGACAAGTGTGCCGCCATCTTGGCGATGAGAAGCCCGGCTACAGTGAAAGAAGTCCAGCAGCTGACAGGTCGGATGGCAGCCCTATCTCGCTTCGTGTCAGCGAGCGGAGAAAAGGGACATCCCTATTTCCAATGTCTGCGGCGCAATAACAAGTTCGCTTGGACGAAAGAATGCGAGGAAGCTTTTGTCAAGCTAAAGGAGTATCTGGCGAGCCCGCCAGTTCTGTGCAAACCACTGGCGGGTACCCCTCTCAGGTTGTATTTCGCTGTGACTGAAAGGGCAGTAAGCGCGGTGCTCGCCCAGGATCAAGATCAGGCTCAGAAGCCTATTTATTTCGTGAGTAAAGTGTTGCAGGGCCCAGAAACGAGATATCAGGCCCTGGAGAACGCTGCGCTGGCTGTGGTGTTTTCGGCGAGGAGGTTGCGCCACTACTTCCACAGTTTCACAATACTGGTGATGACTGACCTGCCCATCCAGAAGGTCTTAAAGAAACCTGACGTTGCAGGAAGAATGGTGAAGTGGGCAGTCGAGTTGTCAGAATTTGACATTAAGTATGAGCCTCGAGGCCCGATCAAGGGGCAAATCTTCGCAGATTTTGTAGTCGAGCTCTCGTCAGAGGCAACGCGGGTTGAAGGTGACGATTTCCGTTGGGTACTCTCGGTGGATGGATCGTCGAACCAGCAGGGGAGCGGTGCTGGAGTCATATTGGAAGGGCCCAACGGCGTGCTGATCGAGCAATCCTTGAGGTTTGCCTTTAAAGCAAGCAACAATCAAGCAGAGTATGAGGCACTGATCGCCGGGATTTTGCTGGCCAAAGAAGTGGGAGCTAGGGTGCTGATGGCTAAGAGTGACTCGCTGCTAGTCACCGGGCAAGTAACAGGCGAGTTCCAGGCTAAAGATCCACAAATGGCAGCTTACTTGGCGTATGTGCAGGAATTGAAGAGTTCCTTTGCCTTTTTTGAAGTAGTGCATGTGCCCCGAGAGCAGAATGCCCGAGCTGACTTGCTTGCTAAGCTCGCCAGCTCAGGCAAGGGGGTAAGGCAGAGGACGGTGATTCAAGAAACCCTGAAGACGCCGAGGGCATTTGTAGCAGATCACCTGGTCCTTCAGATAAGCAGGTCGACGGAGAGAGCAGCGAGAAGCCACAAGTCTTTGATGCAAGAAACTCTGAGATCGCCGAGAGTTAGAGCTTGTCGAGGAGAGAAGGTGGACGTGATGCAGGTCTGCGCCACCCATGAGCCAGACACTTGGATAACACAGTACAAGCGGTGCCTGGCAGATGGCCTCCTCCCGCTAGATCCAACAGAAGCTAGGAAGGTAAAGAAAAATTCCAGCAAGTATACACTGATTGATGGCGATCTGTACAGGTTTGGGTTCACTCACCCACTCCTGGAATGTATACACGGCGAGAAGTGCACGAGAGTTATGGCAGAGCTCCACGAAGGTATATGTGGGAGCCACGTCGGGGGTCGAGCTCTGGCCGCAAGGACTCTCCGTGCAGGCTACTATTGGCCATCTATGAGAGAAGATTGCAAGAAATATGCCCAGTGCTGCAAACAATGCCAGCAGCACGCTGATTGGCACAAGGCACCTCCCGAGGAGTTGAAGTCGATCTATAGCCCTTGACCGTTTCATACTTGGGGAATCGACATCCTGGGACCTTTCCCGCTGGCGATCAGGCAAATGAAGTACTTGGTGGTGGCGATTGAGTACTTCACCAAGTGGATTGAAGCAGAACCAGTGGCCCAGATCACCGCGCACAAGATCGAAGGTTTTGTATGGAAGAACATCGTGTGCCGGTTTGGAGTGCCTAAGCGCCTGGTGTCTGACAATGGGACGCAGTTTGCAAGCCACCTGTTGAAAAAGCTTTGCGAAGGAGTGGGAATTCAACAAGTGTTTGCATCCGTCGAGCACCCTCAAACAAATGGCCAGGTGGAATCAGCTAATCGGGTGTTGTTGAGAGGTTTGAAGAGAAGGCTCGAGAAAGCCAAGGGGAGTTGGGCTGAGGAGGTACCCCGTATAGTTTGGGCGTACCACACCACCGAGCAGTCAGGAACCCACGAGACCCCGTTTAGTTTGGTCTACGGGTGTGACGCCATGATTCCAGTGGAGATCCAGGAGAGCTCACCGAGATTCCAGAATTTTGTAGAGGAAGACTCGAATGAAGAGAGAAGGCTGAACCTGGATCTGCTGGATGAAGTCAGGGAAGAAGCGAGGCTGAAGGCTGAGGCGGTGAAGAGGAGGATCGAGCGAAGATACAACTCAAAGGTGGTGCCAAGGCAGTTTAGAGAAGGCGATCTGGTGATGAGGAAGGCCCACCAGTACGAGATGGAGAACAAACTATCACCCAAGTGGACTGGGCCGTTCAGAATAACCGAGGCGCTCGGGAACGGAGCCTACCGCTTAGAGACGCTGGAAGGAGGGGCGATTCCTCGCACCTGGAACGCCACACACCTGAAGTTGTACTATAGTTAAGAGCTTTGTAAGTAAAGACAAACACAATGTTACATTACAATGTCTCTGTTAAAACAGTTTGAAGGGGGCGCTCTTTTTTTCCCTAAGGAGGGTTTTTAATGAGGCCACCCAATAAAAGAAGTGTTTTCGAAGTATAAGGTGTTTTCAGATTGCATATGTGCTATTTCCAAAAGTTTCGAAGAAAGACCTTGTCATTCGTACATGATTTAAGGCACGAAAAGATATGTCGCGTGTTTTCTAAAAGTTTTTAAAGTCCTCATCGTTTTTTTTGGCGATTAGAGGCACCAGTTAAGTTTTTAAAGTCCTCATCGTTTTTCGGCGATTAGAGGCACTAGTTAAGTTTTAAGTCCTCATCGTTTATCGGCGATCGGAGGCACCAGATGAAAGACCTCCTCGCCGTCGAGCGAGTGCAGGCGAGAAAGAGGAAAAGTCCTCCGTGTTTCTGGGAGCGAGAAGATGTAACTCCCGGGGCAACGTAGAGGCAAGTTAAAGACCTCCTCGCCGTTGAGCGGGTGCAGGCGAGAAAGGTCCTTAGTGCATCCAGGGGGGAGGAGATGTACACCCTGGGCAAGTTGAGGCATCAAATAAAGTCCTTCTCGCCGTAGTGCGAGCTCAGGCGAGTTAAAGACCTTCTCGCTTATATGCGGGTGTAGGCAAGAAAAGATCCTCAGTGCATCCAGGGGGAGGAGATGTACACCCTGGGCAAGTTGAGGCATCAAATAAAGTCCTTCTCGCCGTTGTGCGAGCTCAGGCGAGTTAAAGACCTTCTCGCTTATATGCGGGTGTAGGCAAGATAAAATCCTTCTCGTCTTGAACGAGTTCAGGTATGGCGAAGAGGGTGGAAGAAGCTTGTAAGGTGGCTAAGGTAGGTTCGAAGAGAACGCCTAGCCAGCCGGTCTTCAGCTCCGAAGTTCAGGGGGGTAAAGGAAGATCCCAAAGGGCATTTCTGCCCCAGATAAAGAAATGACTGCCAAAGCATGAGGCTGGGAAAAGCTGGTGTTGCCAAGAGGTCTTGGCGATCGGGAAAAGTTCAAACACGGCGAGAAGATTGAAAGACTTGTTTGATAAAGCAGGTCGAGTGGGACGTTGTTTGAACCGATGATTGAGTTACAGTTCGTTGCTTGGAAACTTTTCTTATGATCAGGTTAGTGCCTCAAGGGTACAAGTTGCTTAAAGCGATTGTTGCTTAAGTTTGAATCGGCTCGAAGCAGTTACGCCAAAGGTCGTGTTTGCAAAATCGCTAAGTTAAACTCGGCAAAGTTAAACATACAAAGAAGGTGAAAGCGCTCAAAAGAAGTCAGAAGAAAGAATATCCAAGTTTCGCTATTGAAATAAGTAGCTGTTCAAAACACATATGCAAGAGTTTTTACAAGGTAAATACAAGTGAATTTATAAAGAAGCAGATGGGGTGGAATTGGTTGAGCCTTCGGCGGGAACGACCTTTCCATCTACCACTTCGTTGTTTAACGACACCATGCTGAGGTCGAGATCAGGGAATAGGCATGCGAATTGCTCCCGAGCGGCTTCGAATCCAGCAGTCAAGATCTGAGCAGAATTTAGCTTAAGTTCTTCAAATTGTCCTTGAAGCTCTTCAACCTGTTTCTTGAGCTCCTTGTTCTGCTGCCCCAGCTCTTCAAGTTGTTTCTTGAGCTCATTGTTCTGCTGCCCCTGCTCTTCAATCTGTTTTTGGAGTTGTTTGTTAGTCTCTTGAGCATGGAGAAGGTCGTCAGTAACCTTCTTGGATTCTGTTTGAGCTTGGGCCAACTCGGCAGCCATCTTCCCTTTCTCCTCGTTTGCCCCGGCGAGATCAGCAATGGCGTCGTCTCTCGCTTTCTCTACTTGCCCAAGTAGCTTCTCGCGGTCGATTGACCTTTGCTCCAGTTTTTGTACCTTATCGGCATTAGCTTGAATGTGAGCCTCCAGGTCGCTCGCCTTGGTGCGCAGAGGCACGATTTTGCTTTCTAGTTCAACTTTCTCTTGGGCAAGTTCATGGACTTTGCGGCGAAGGTCAGCAGCTTCCTTGCGCGCCAGCCTAAGCTCGGTACTCAGGGCATCCTCTACTCGAGAGTGTTCCATTTCCGCGAGCGTCAGGCTGAATGACACCTTCTCCACCTCAACCTTCATAGTGCTATTTTCGGTCTTGAGGTGGTAGAGATCGTCTTGAAGCCGCCTGGTGGAGCTCTCCACAGCCCTCGTTATGATTGATGGGATATCCTCTGCAATGGTTTTGAGTTTGGCGGTCAGAGGTTCCCACATCCTTGTGACTTCAAGGGATAGGTTGGATGCCTGGAGAGGCGCCAGGGGGGCTTGTGGAGGGTTCTCGCCGCCACCTTCCTTAGCAGGGTTTTCAGGGTTTGCTTCCTGGCGTGGCGACGCAACCGGGGACTCGGTAATTAGAATTGGGGAGGTGTGAGCAACCTCATCCCCGGTCGGAACGTTCTCTGCAGCTGAAGCATTTGAAGGAGGGCCCCCTCCAGCTGAGATGTAGGGCGTAGAGGCACTCGGGGGGTCCTCCAGAAAGTTTGGCTCTTGAGCCTCAACTGCTGGTGGCGCGGTGGCCAGTGGAGTTGCTTGGACTGGTGGTGAAGGGGCTGGTGGTGCTGGCGATGAGGGAGGAGGAGCAGGTGTTGATGGTGGTGTTGAAGCTGGAAGAGGGGGTGGGGCAGGTGGAGAAGATGGTGCCACCCTTTTCCTCTTTGTAACGAGGCCATCCTCAGTGACCTCGTCGTCCTCTTCCTCCTCCTCTTGGACGACTTGGGGGGCTTTCCGCTTTGGCCTTTTAAGGACCAGTTTCTTTCGTTGGGTGGGCTCCTTGGGCGGTGATCGCCCATGAATGATGGCCTTCTCGACCGCCGAGTTGGGCACCGTCTGGGAACCGGTCGCCAACCCGTGGTTGCGGGCGAGCGCCTTCAAGTCGGCGAGCATGTTCTTACCCAACATGGTATCTGCATGAAACGAAAGTGCATGAGTTAGCTCAAAGGGTAAAAGGATAAGTGTACAAGGCAATGAGACAGCAAAAACAGGCATATGCAGAAAAGATAAAACCAAAGTCTTGTGCGTGTCGCACAAGACGCCCAGAAACAATACCAGAAACAATGTCAAGACAAGAGTGTAGCGTCCTGACC
This sequence comes from Phaseolus vulgaris, assembly GCF_051622355.1. Classification (NCBI taxonomy): domain Eukaryota; kingdom Viridiplantae; phylum Streptophyta; class Magnoliopsida; order Fabales; family Fabaceae; genus Phaseolus; species Phaseolus vulgaris. Next base: position 24,111,147 of record NC_143507.1, read on the forward strand.
TATTTGGAATTCCAACTGGTCCTCAAAGAACTCGAAGGAGATCAGGGTGGGGGTCAAGAATGTTATGTGGGCATCTGCCACCCTCTTCCAGAATAGGCAAAGGTCTCGGTCCAAAGCTCCCATGCTATCAGGACTTCTGGGCCTCCTGAAGCAGCTCTTGGACTCCTTTTTCCCCTTGTCCACCCAGTACAAGGGGAAACCGTCGAGAAGGGAAGTGTCTTTGTCATTTGCGCGAACCTGGATGAACTTCCCCTTCCAATCCTTGTACGACTGCTGGAAGATGGTGAAAATGGATCTCCCAGCAATGGCATTCAGGCTGACCCACAGGCGATCTCCTGGGTGCTTGGCCTCAAACAGAAATAAAAACACGTCCACTGACGCGGGCAACCCCAGGTGGGCGCACGTTATCTCGAAGGCTCGGACAAACGCCCAGCTGTTGGGGTGAAGCTGGGCGGCAGCGATGTTGAGCTCGGTTAAGAGTTCCCTCTCAAATCGAGTAAGAGGGAACCTGAGCTTGACCTTCTTGAAGAAAGTGGTGTAGACGAAGCAGAAGGGCCCGTCGGCGCTCACTTTGTCATCGGCGCACACTGGCAGAGCGGCGGGGCAAGGCAGCACCATCATTCTCTCATCGTGCTCCTTGTGAAACGATTGGTGGGCCTCGTCCCCATTGGTCAATCGCAGAACCGCCCCCGCAGTGTTCACCGACGAGGTTTCCTTTAAGAGGGTTGGGTTAGCCCATGGGTATAAAGTCTTGAAGTCTGGCAGAGGGATGGGGGCTCCTCCAGCGTTAGGTGGAGTCGCCTGAGCCAGGGCAGTTTGGGAAGATGCAGGCCTCACAGCCTGCGAAGAGGGAGCACCACGAACTTGCGTTGAGTCGTGTGCTTGTGAAGGAGGGTTTCGCGCTGATGGAGGGGGGTTCGGGGTAATCTTGGTGCGAGTCATGGTAGCAACTGCAAAGGAAGAAGAAAGAGAAAGAATAATAATCAGGAGGGTTACAAAGGCTGACTCGATCGTAGAAGGAAGGTGAAAGACGAACGAATGTGAGTTCGTTGCGACGATCGACAAAGCCCTAAGTTACGCAGAAGGAGAAATGGAAAAACAGCCCACAGCGTATGCACCAGACAGTTACAGGATGATGCAAATCGGTGAAAATGCAAGGGAACCCAGCAGATGAAGGAAAGTAGTTACCTTTCGATGATCAGGAGAACGTTGAAGGGAGGTGGTGATCTAGAGCGTCGAGGAACGTCGAGAGCTTTCGCAGAAGGAAATGAGAGCGTATGCAAGTGTGAAGAAGGTGATGGAACAGTAGGAGCGTAAGGGGTTTAAGGGTTTTCGAAATAAGTTTTGGAAGCGCTAACGGCAGATGAAGAGAGCCATTGATGAAGCCACGTGTCGAGCGATCGGTGAAGGGTTTGGTGGAGCGTCAGAGCAGCAGAAAGTACGATCGCTTGGAATTCTGCGTCAGTGCCACGCAGATCGGTGTTGACGAGGGCTCTTTCAGTCTTTTCGCTAGACAAGTCTTCGCTTAAGACTGGGGGGCTTGTGTACCGCCCTGGTGGACAGGTGTGATGACGTGGCATCCTGCCACAGTGTAGGCGTGTTGACAAGGCGCCAGGTTGGTAGATAAGAAGGAAGTCGGGAGGCACGTGTGGTCGCCGATTGTTACGTTGGCGTGTTCCGATTCCCAGTTTACCAGAATAGGCGATCGCCAGGTTGAAGATGAAGTCGCCAGATGTAGACTCAGGCGACCAGGCAGTCGGAGATCGCCAGAATAAGCACATCGCCGAAGACGAAGGAGAAGCAGATTATGAAGGCGGCCGACGAGACCACAGGGAAGGTGTATGAAGGCCCTAACTCGCCAGTTTCAGTACGTCGCCAACCATCCCAATTAGCTCGGGCGCGATAATGCTGAAGATTCGAATAAGAAAGCTCAAACGGAAAGGCATCCCTCACAAAGCGAAGGCCGAGCAGAGCCATAAACAAGGCAACCAGAAACAGGATGTTTAAGGAATGGGAAACAAACAAAATCTAAGAAATTCACGCCGAGCGTAAAGGCAATATCGGAGTGACGTGCGCGGCATGGCAAAGAACGCAAGCATGCAAGATAATTTAAACAGCATTCGACATAAAGAAAAGTGCAGAACCAATGTTAGGGTTACAGACGAAGTTTGTAACATTTGCAAAATGGAATTGTAGTCCTATACACATCCCGAATATCTACACAAAAAGCAAGAACACATCACTCATCAGAGGCCCCGGGCTTCGAGCAATGCGACGAAAAGGCCCCGTCTCCGAACCGCAAAGCCCGAGTCAGAAGCGTCCTCTGATGATCGTTTATCTTTGAACCTACGTGGAAGAGAGGAGTAAAGTATAGTAAGAGACATACGGGAAACAAAGTATTTCTAAGCGAAATCATAACAAGAAGTGGGAAGGTCATGAGAAAAGCCTCACACACATATATATCTTTCCAGAAGCTCGGCATTATACTCCAAGCTTATTAAAGCAGCCGCATCAAATCCTCCAACACCCGCCAGGATCTTGCAAGCTTCCTGATCCCTTGAGGACAGTTTCTTAAGGGGTTTAGATCTCAAGGCTCTGGCGTCCTTTGTCCAGTACAAAGGAAAGCCGTCCAGGGCAGAAGGCACCAAGCTGGAACAGCATACCTTAAAGAACCTGCCTTTCCACCCTGTGAAGGCTTGCTGAAAAGGAGTCAAAAGAATCCTACCAGGGACATTGCTAAGAGTTACCCAAAGATTGTTTCTCTGCCTCTTCACCTCAAAGAAGTGAAGAAAAATGTCCACAGAAGGCGCACATCCAAGGAAGCCTGTACCGCCCTGGTGGACAGGTGTGATGACGTGGCATCCTGCCACAGTGTAGGCGTGTTGACAAGGCGCCAGGTTGGTAGATAAGAAGGAAGTCGGGAGGCACGTGTGGTCGCCGATTGTTAAGTTGGCGTGTTCCGATTCCCAGTTTACCAGAATAGGCGATCGCCAGGTTGAAGATGAAGTCGCCAGATGTAGACTCAGGCGACCAGGCAGTCGGAGATCGCCAGAATAAGCACATCGCCGAAGACGAAGGAGAAGCAGATTATGAAGGCGGCCGGCGAGACCACAGGGAAGGTGTATGAAGGCCCTAACTCGCCAGTTTCAGTAGAGATCGCACTCCTAAGTTAGCTATGCACTGGGCAGTACCATGCATAAGTAACTTAGCCAAAATAAGAGTAGAAGCAGCGCCAAGTCAGGGAGCCTCCAGATGATGGCACGTGTACAGTTGGATGCGAGCCACGTGTCCAAGTCTGTAACTGCCAGGAGAGAGAAAACCACCAGGTATATAAGAGTTCCTAACAGATTTTCTGAGGTACGCACGTTCAGTTCATACACTTTACGCTTGCGAGAGAGAGAGAGAGGATTTGCACGGTTCTCGTTCTTAGTAATTGGTGATACCGTCACTGACTTGAGCGTCGGAGTGCGATCGGCCGCAGCGGCGCCGTATCGTTTCTTTGCAGGTTCTTGAGATAGATCCAGAGGAGGAACGAAAGTGAGAAGCGGCGCGCACGTCGATCCTTTGACGAGGCATTCTCCAGCGCTCCGGTCAACAGGCAGGATCAAAGCCAAACAAAATGTCAAAGGCCTTCACGAAGGCCCAACTGTTAGGGTACAGTTGGGCTGGAGCAGTGTTCATCTCCGTTAACAGCTCCCTCTCGAACCTGGAAAAGGGAAGGCGTACGCCGATGCACTTAAAAACTACTTGGTAAAAATAGAAAAAGGGGACCCGTTATTGGATCGTTCATCCCCGCACACCGGCTCTCCCATGGAACAAGGAAGCACGACGATGTCATCATCGTGCCTCTTTGCGAAGGCACGATGGTCATAGGAGCACGCTTCCCCCACGTGCTCCCTCAGGGCCCTAGTAGAAAGTAAGCAAGAGTACTCGTCGAGGAGTTCACTCGAAGCCCAGGGATAAAGGTCCTTGTGACTCACTCGGGAGGAAGATGGGTTGGTGGACATCTTGGTGTGTGTTGGCAGTAAGGAAACTGGGAGTCAAGGGTTCAGTAACGCAACAAAGGGAAAGAACGTGGAGCAAGGAGTTCTTGGGAAGAAGATGAATAGTTCAAGAAAGATACGAAAGAAGCAGAGACAATAAGTTGAGATGCGGGGTTTTCGAGATTCGAGCCTCATGATTGAAGCGGTAAAGCAAGCGCCTCGTGAGTGGGCCACGTGTCGCGAGGTAAAGGTACGGATTAAAGTGTCATTTGTCTCACTCAGAGAATGTCACATCGTCAGAACCCTTGAGGGTACGTTGCGCCGGCGATACAGAAGTGTCACGTCAATCGATCGGAAGGTGGCATGTCATCAAAACGCCGCAAGGGCAGTAGGGGGGCAAGCTTTAGTCTTTTCGCTGAAAGCAAGTTATCAGCTCAAGACTGGGGGGCTTGTGTACCGACCGGGTCATCGGGTGTGATGACGTGGACAAAAGAAAGGTAGGTAGTCAAGAAGTCAACGTAGTCGCCGTATGTAAAAGCGGCGGTCTTCAGTATAAATAATCGGTTATCGCCGAGATGTGTCACCACCAAGACGGATCATCGCCCGTCGGCCAAGAGAAGCATCGCGCAGAAGTAAGACGTCGCCGAGAAGAGACGTCTCCTGAGTAAGACATCGCCCGAAGAGTCAACCCGCATGACGTAAGCATTTCACAGAGAGGGGGCCCACACGATGGGATATCCCTAAGTTGGGTGGCGGCACTGTGGGTCCCTATGCATAGAATAAATGATCAAGTCAAAGGGACACGTGACAGTGCCCACGTGCTCATTAAAGATCTTCAAGGAAGGTTGCATGCATGACACGTGTTCAACCAGGGCACTTGAACAGTATGATGGCGCAAGAAATACAGCGCTCAAGTTAGAGCCCAAGTGGCCATAAGATTATACATTGCACTCCAGATAAGGGAAGCCCATGGGCCAGATACGCTAAGACCCTAAAGATAGCGGCGCAAGGACCTTCTCCAAGGAACCCTAGATAGTAGCAGGCAACGCAGAGGTAAACCCTAGTTTTCACTTATATATAGGGCGCAAATAAGCCCTAGAGAGGTACGCTTTTTCAGTTTACAGTTACACGAGTTTTAACCTAGTTCCCAGATAAACATACAGAGCAAAAAAACCCTAGTTGTTCTTGACGGCGCATCCGCTGAGAGCACAAGGCAATTAGGGCAGCATAGTTTTAACCATACAGTTTCAGTCATTGAGATAATTATACAGTTTCTAGTTACTTTGGTGTTTCTCGCTAGCTGACTTGATCGTCGGAATGCAAACGGCCGCGAGGGCGCCCCTTTGTTCTTCCCTTTTCAGGTACTGACAGACGAAGCAAAACGAAGGTGTCCTAGCTCGTTAGAACAAGCCACGCACAAAGACGACCCAGGTCAACCGGCCGGAACAACAACTATTAGTAAATGTAAACAAAGTTTCAAAACAACAGAAAGTTCTATAAAAATCTAATTGTACAAAAGTTTATACTAGTGTGTCATCTACCATAAAGTATTATATATGTTAACAAAATATTTGACCCACATTGTTCTAACATGTTCCATTGCTTATGAGTTTAACGTTTGTGTGTTATTGAAAATATGTGAGAGTTGAAATTAAGTTAACCTAATTCCATAACTAATAATATAATTTATTAGTGTATTGGTGGATGATAACACATTACCTTATCCCAATCTCTATCAATACTAGCTCGCAAAATGGTCATCATCCACTACATGTATACGCAGTCATAACCTCCAGTTTTTTTATTATACAACTAAATAAACTTTATTAGATAAATCAATTACAATACACGAGTGAATAAAAATATTTGCTTTAAATACCTTGAGGTGCATCCAAGTGAGCTTTTGCGATCTTACCCTTGGCCTACCACTCAATATGTTATATTTAGAGTAAGAACTAAAACTATCAAGATTTGATGTTAGAATAAATAACATTATATATGTATTTGTTTAAAAATAGTTAGGAGACTTCTTATGCAAGGATTATAATCATGCAATATTCTAATCTTGGACTGATAGAACTAGTAGCAGATTGGAAATTAGTTACTATAACATATTTAGATAATTTAATATACATTATTCAATAAAGATAGACTTACTCATGAATATATGAAGTAAATTAAATTTATTTCTGTCTCTATATTAAAGTATTGAGGATGTACATTTGTGTTTATGCTCTTTTGTTACCCAGTGGATGAATGAGTTAAGGGTTAAAAGACTCATGTATCATGTTTCTCCAAACACAAATCATACATGTACCTCGTTGTAATAAATTATTAGTAACATATATATAATAAGTACATAATATAAAACAATTTAACAATGAACTTATATCATCATAACTGCATAAAAAAAATATGTTGAGCTTATCACACCTATTACCTAGAAGACCAATGAAAAATGCAATGAAACAAAATTAAGTAAAATATGTAAAATCTAAATTATAAGTTATATAGTAATCAACTACTAAAATCAATTTATTCTTCCCACACTATCAAATCAGATAATTCAATATTTTACAATTACTTTTGGTACAATCTCCATTAGTTTATAAATATTAGTTTGATGTAGGAACACCTTTAAAATTGGAGGAGTACTACACATGTTAATATATTAAATCTCAAACCAAAAAAATAAAAAATTAAATAGGATAAAGCATAATATATGAATTTTACAAATTCTAACAATATTTATCGGGAGTCTGACACTCCCAGACTCCATATCAACACGTTCAACAAATGAACCCTAAACCTGTTCCTGCCGGTTGACTCGATTGCCTTCGTATGTCTACAAAGATCACACGCCCAATTCTCTCTGCCTTCGTTTGTGCTTTCCTGCGATCAAACACCTGAAACAACAAAAACAAAGGGCGCCTTAGAGGCTATTTCCACTCCGACGCTAAAGGCAGTACTGGGGCTAGGAAACACCAAAACTTAGTTGTAAAAGCTCTTTGTGTAAACTGTGTGTGTATTCGCGTAAATGTTGCATACCTCATTAGGTTTGTTACAACCCCTTATATACTCTAGGGTTTCCACTGTTTTCGCTAACCGCAATTAGGGCTACTGAGGGTGTGCCTTAGCGCCACTATCACCCGCTCTTAGGGCAATCTAGCGCGTAGGGCTCCCTTACTGGTGTGCAACCTCTAACGAGATGACCACCTAAACCCTAAACACCAAAACCTCTATCTCTGTTCGCCCTGCGTGGAGGGCGAGCCTGTGTGTATCGACAACCCCTCTTCTTCCTCCACGCTACCATCTTCAAGCGGATTAAACTTTGTCTTCCTCTCACGGGGTTCGAGGGTGCGCTCCTAACCGAGATAAACGTGGCCCCTACCCAACTGCACCCCAACGGCTGGGTGTTTGTAAGGGCGTTCACGTTCTTGTGCAACCACCTGGGGTTCACCCTTTCTGTGGACGTCTTCCTCTACTTTTTCGAGGCTAAGAGTTCGGGGAAGAAGCTTTGAGTAAGCCTCAACGGTGTGGCGGGGAGAGCCCTCCTAACTCTCTTTCAGCAATCCTACAAGGGCTTCAAGGGGAAGTTCTTCAGGGTGTGTTGCACTGCTCATGACCCCACCCTACTAGATGGGTTCCCCCTTTACTTGGTGAGGCAACTGAAGTTCAAGAAACTAAGGGGTCTTGAGGAGCTGACTCCCCTTAATCGTGAACTATGCCAGCTTCTCTCGAGCTTGGGAGTGGTGTTCAACACTGCTCAGCTGATCAAGCACGAGTTCAACCCCAAAAACCTTAAGGGCTACATTGGTATTAGTTTCTACCTTTACCTAGCCTTTATTTGCGCTCTTATTTCTTGTCATTGCTCTTGCATTGTATAAAATCTCATGCTCATTGTCTTGGTGTAGGTATGGTGCTCAATGAGAAGAAGAAACTCAGGATGACCGAGGTTCTTGCTCACCGACAAGGTGCTTCAACGGATGCTGGCCCCTCAACTGCTGCTACTACCAATGCTAGCCCTTAGCTATTGCTCCCCCTGCCCAAGACTCTCCCAACCCACCTGTTGCGGTGGTGGCCGTCGACTCCGACGACGAGGACACGGAGGAGGACATTACCTTCAAAAGACGAAAGGTGGTCGCGGCAGCGACCTCACTCCTCCACCGAAGCCCCTCCTTCGTCATACCGGGTGCATCCCCCTAGCACTTCCTCTCCCCACGAACCACTTGCTATTGAAGGCGGTGGGGAGAGCACCCCCCAAGGGTTTCCACGTGCCACCTGCTCTTGAGCTACCCTCTACCCTCCAAGACGCCCTCAAGAGGTTCCAAGAAAGGAGGGCAGCGGAGGTCTTGGGTGAAAACCCACTGGAAAAGCGCATGGGGCAAAGTCTTGGGGACTTCCTCGTTGACTCCTTCTCCTTTGCGAGGCAGGAGAGGTTGAGGGCCCAAGAAGAGCTGGAGGCCAAGGTGTGTGAAGAAATGGAGACCAAGGCGATAGAAGAACTTGCCCGCCATGCCCAAGCCTTTGCCCGTCGTTAAACTGCCTTGACCCAGGAGTTGAGCTGCCTTCGTCAATCAGAGAAGGACATCAAGAAGCGGCTCTTCGACAAGGGTCAAGAATACACTGATCTGGAATCGAAAGTCCTCCCCTTTCGCACCAAGGTGGTGGAGCTTGAAGAGCAGGCAAAGGCAACTAAGGCCAAAATGGCCAAGCTGGAGGAAAGAGCTGTCTCCCGAGAAGTCCAACTGGGTCGAGTGGAGGGTGAGCTCGCTGAGAAAACTGAGCTCTTCAAGAAGACTGAGGCGGAGCTCCTTGAAGGAGGGTTTGAGGACGCCCTAGCTCAGATTGCCTGTGTGCACTCTGAGTTGGACCTCACTCCCTTCACTGCGCTAAAGCGGGTTGTTGATGGGCAGCTTGTGCCCATTGCCCCTCCCTCTTAGGCTCATAGGGAATTTATTGCTTAACTTGTATTTCTGATGAACAATTATATCTATAAATGTCGACTTTGATTGCTTTGACCATTTAACTGCCTCAACCGTTTAAATGCTTGAACTGTTTTCTTGGTCTTGATCTGTTTGAATGCTACGTCTGTATCTTGCTTTAACTTGCATTCTTCGTCTTTGACCATTAACTGTCACGCCTCGCGCTAACACTTCTAACAACACCTTCGACGAACACTTGAACCTTAGGTAGCACGCTTGCCTACCCCGGTTCTACCGTACACTCTTCCTTAGGCAGCAGGGGTGTGCATACTAACCTGTAACTGAACTTACCCCCATACGCAAAGGAGAGGGAACTCTGGGTAGTTGCTCTTCGAACCGGCTTCATAAGGTATGCAAGAGAGAGACCTTCTAACTGACTTCACTCCTATCTAACTGAGTAAGGAGACGCTTTACTGATGTCGTTGGCGAGTTGTGTTGTCCTCGCCTCGACGTTCTCGTGTCTGTTCCCTACCTGTCCACCATGGGTTTGGAGAGGACTCGCCTTTTGGGCCACACTGTCTCCATTACGATGCTCTCACTCGAGAGATGGGGTGTTCTCTACGAACCATCCTGCCCAGTCTCGAGACTTCTAGCCCGAGGAGAAACTCATAACTGACCTCGCCCTTGTTGTATAAAGTCAAGGGAGGATTTAACTGGCGAACCTTACTTCTTTCCCCTGGCGTTCCCACTCAAAGTGGGAGGGAGGCGTTCTTCTACGAACCATCCTGCCCACCCTTGAGACTTCTAACCCATGGGAAAGGTTCTGAACTGACCTCGTCCTTGCTTAAAGTCAAAGGAGGATTTAACTGTGAACTACGTTGTTCAGCCTTGGCGTTTTCACTCAAGGGGGAGGTGTTCTCTGCGAACCTACCTTTCCCACTCTCGAGACCTCTAACCCAAGGGAACAACTTATAGCTGACCTCATCTCCGCTCACAAGCGAAAGAGGGTTTCACTGGTGAACCATACGTGTTCCTTCTTGGTGGTCTCATTCGAGGGGGAGGTGTTCTCTGCGAACCTATCCTTTCCACACTCGAGACTTCTAACCCAAGCGAACGGTTCGTAACTGAACTCATCTTCGCTCAAAGGCGAAGGAGGATTTCTCTAGTGAACCATTTCGTTCAACCTTGGCCCTCTCACTCGAGGGGGAGGTGTTCTCTGCGAACCTACCTTTCCTGCTCTCGAGACCTCTAACGCAAGGGAATAGTTTGTATCTGACCTCATCTTCGCTCAAAGGCGAAGGAGGATTTCTCTGGTGAACCATTTCGTTCAACCTTGGCACTCTCACTTGAGGGGGAGGTGTTCTCTGCCAACCTACCTTTCTCGCTCTCGAGACCTCTAGCGCAAGTAAACGGGTTCATAGCTGCATTGTACAAATATTCGAGAATATACTTCAATCGAAATTTGATGGAGATCAAGCCCAAGAGAACATGGAGGCCACTCATCAAGCTCAAGAAGAGGTGGAGGCACAAATGGAGGACGCCCATGGAGGTCAAAGTCCACCTCAAAGGATTACAAGAAGCATGTTCAAAGCCTTGGGAGCTAGAGGACATTTATTTTCTCTTTTTATAGTGTCTTTAGTTGAAGGTGCTTAGAGGAAAACCTTAGAAACCTCTTTTGTTATAGCATCTTTTAGGTTTTAAATAGGACCTTTAGGGGGGTGTATTAGTAGATAGGTGTAGGAGTAGAATAGGGGGTGCCAAAGTGAAGGAAGGGATCACACCTTCCTTGCTTAGGCAATTAGCGCCGGTTCTAGATGGCTTTTGGAGGGAATTTTGAATTGTTTAGCTTTCATTTTTCAGCACCTTAGGCTATAAATAGAGGTGCCTTCCTTGTAAAATTCAGATTTGAATTTATCTAAAGAAACTATACTCAAAATTGGAGTGAGCATTTGGAGAGCTTTGAGCTTCTACTCTAGTCTTATCTTGAAGGACCATGGTTTCCTCAAGTGGCGGCTTCCACACTCATCTAGGAGCATCCATACTTCTAGTGGTGTGATCATCCAACCTATCTTCCATCTTCATGAGCATTCTCTTCTCCTTCCTTTCTTCTTCTTCAATTGTTCATGTTGCCTTGTGTTTTTGAGTTGTCTAGCTTTCGGTTTTTCTATTTTCAGCACCTATATTCTGTTTTGTTTTTATTTCTGTTCGGTTCTTTTGTTTAGTAGCTTAATTCTGTTCGGTTAATCTAGTTTCTATTCCTTTTGTTGATTCAATTTGACAATATTTGGTTCATCCAAATGAGTTTGGGATTTGGTACTTGTTATTGGTGAGTTCTTGATCTTAGAACCATGATCCAACTTCTAAGAAAGTGCCTCTACATTTTCCAGCTCAAGGTGATTCCTCAAAGTGTCAAGAATCTTGTTCTATGTGGCTATTGGAATCACATCATGTGGTATCATGAGTCTTAGGTTCATTCTTGTTTAATTGTTGAGTTGTGTGCACTTTTATTTCAAGAGCTCTTTTTAATTTCTTGCAATTTAAGTTTCTGTTTTAGAATTTTAATTGAGTTTTCTTGCTGTTTTTCTTTTGCTCCAAGTGTTTGTGGAAAGGTTTATGGCACTCATAATTCTTATGAGTATGGTTGCTCTTTTGGAATGGCATTATCCTTCCTAGAGTTTACCTTAAGCTTCCTTTCATTTGTTACAATTTGTGTTGTGTCTTTTAATTTTTGAATCATGTCAAGTTGTGTCTTAGTCATGTTATTCCATATATGTCATTACTTTTAGTAGTACTTTTATTGTTTTGATTGTTTCTTGCTTTGGTGTCATATAATTTTCTGAATTGATGTTGATCCTTTGTGCATTTTCTTTTTAGAATTGAGTTCATACTTGTTTTCTAGACCTATACAAGTTCCAATACATCATTTTCTATTATGTCTTTGCTAGTTCATCATCCTGTTTTTTTATTCCTATTAGGATTCCTCTGTTTCTGAAAAGAGTGCTTACTGTTTTTCCTTATTACAACTGATTTACGTACTGTAAAATTCTGAAATTCTGGATTTGAGATATTCAAAGTGTTAGAAAAGAATAGAAAAAAGAATCATTCAAAAATATGAAGTACACAAAAAATGATAAATAAAATAAAAAAAGTGTACATTCCTGCCGAAAAAAATACGGTAATCTGGCAGTGATTTTAAAAACTTTATTTCTCTCAATTGGCTTACTGTTTTTAATTGATTCCAGTGCCATTTTTGAGTTAACATCTTGAAGTTTCTGTGGTATAAATTTCATAATCCAGTTCGCTCTACAACGTTCCAGTTAAATCAGTGAATATCAAACACAGTTTGCATAAAAAAAAAAAATTCCAGTAGCTAAATTTTTTTTGTTTTCTTCATCTACTCTAGTGCTTTTCCTTAGGTAATCTTTTGTGTGCCTACTTTTCTCATTGAGTTCTTTATTTTCTTGATTGTCTTTCATTCTTACTCTTTGAGTTTGTCTTACATATAGTATTCCTTTTGCAATTACCTTTCCTTGCTTATACCTTTTCTTGTTTGTCTTTATTGTTTCTTTGGTTTTGTGGTGGTTTGCTCTTAAGATTGGTGTGCTTGCTTTGACATATTTCATTTGAGGATTCCAAGGCCTCAAGATCAGATTGGAGCAAGAACATTATTTCTTTGAGAGTGATATCTTTTTTCAGCCTTAAATTCACTTCGGCAGTTTCAAGTGCAAAGCTCACTGTTTTTGCTAATTTTTAACTTGTTTGCTGTTTTGTGTGTTTGCTGTTTTTTTTTTTTTAATTACAAATGGCTGGATCTTCAAGTGATGCATCCTACAAGCAGAATTCTCCTTCCAAAGCTTCCATTCTTGGTGAATTACATGAAGCTCAAAGAACAATTAGAAGGTTGGAGGAAAAAATGCAAAAGATGGAGGTCCAACAATCTAGACCATCTCCTTCTATCCATGATGGACATCATTCTCATAGACCATCTTCAAGAGCTTCTTCAAATGATGTTGGCCGTGAAGATGAGCATAGGAGAAGGAGACCTTCACCCCAAGTCCATGGACAAAGACATCATCACCAAGGGGAAAGAATTCACTACGGCAATGGCTTCTACCATGATGCAAAGTCCAAGCTTCCTTCGGTCAAACTACCTTGCTTTAATGGTTCTAGTGATCCAAATGTGTATTTAGATTGGGAGGCTAAGTGTGAACAAATTTTTGAGATCCATGAGATCCAAGATGAGCATAAGCTCAAGCTAGCCACCCTAGAGTTTAGTGATTATGCCATGAAATGGTGGCATGGAATTGTAAAGGACATTATCTATCACAAGGGTCCTCCCGTGGACTCTTGGAACTCTTTAAAGGATCATATGCGCGCTAGGTTTGTGCCCCCACATTTTAGGAAAGACCTCATGTTGAGACTCCAACGGTTTCAACAAGGCACGCTAAATGTGGATGAATATTATAAGGAGCTTGAGACGCTTGTGCTTAAAATTGAATTAGAAGAAAGTGAAGAAGCCATGGTTGCTAGGTTTGTGAGTGGTCTTAGGAAGGATATCCAAGACATTGTTGAGTTACAAGAGTATTCATCATTGGGCTCTTTAGTTCATCTTGCAATGAAGGTGGAAGCCCAACTTGCTAAGAAAAACTCTTTTAAAAATGCTTCCAATAATGGATACTACTCCAAGTCTTGGAGAAACAAAACTTCTTTTTCAAAACATCCTTCCAAAGATTCTTCTTTCAAACCCAAGGAATCTAAGCCATCAACATCTAGACCTAAGTCTCCCACTAGAACATCTAACACTAAATGCTTTAAATGTATGGGTTATGGTCATATTGCTGCAAATTGTCCTTCAAAACGAAGTATGTACATGCATGAGGGCATTGTAGTTAGTGAGCATGATTCGGATTCTTCAAAGCATTCATTGCATTCTCATGCATCTAGTGAGGAAGAGAGCGAATGTCCACTTGAAGGGGACTTGTTAGTTGTGAGAAGACTTCTTGGACAAGTTTCACAACCTTTTGATGAAAGTCAAAGGGAAAATATTTTCCATACAAGATGTCTTATTCAAAACAACATTTGTTCCTTGATAGTGGATGGGGGTAGTTGTGCAAATGTGGCTAGTACAAGAGTAGTAGATAAGCTTGGATTGCCTACTATCTCTCATACAAAGCCCTACAAATTACAATGGCTTAGTGAAGTAGGAGAAGTAATTGTTAATAAACAAGTCCTCATCCATTTCTCCATTGGAAAATACAAAGATGAGGTATTATGTGATGTTGTGCCCATGGAAGCCACTCATGTTCTTTTGGGAAGGCCTTGGCAATTTGATAGAAAAGTTTTACATGATGGCTTTACCAACAAATTATCTTTTGAATTCCATGGTCACAAGGTTACTTTAAAATCTCTCTCTCCAAGAGAAGTCCATGAGGACCAAGTTATCATGAAGAAAAAGAGGGAGAGTGAAAAAGATAAAAAAGATAAAAAAGATAAGAGTTCTAAGCCTACACTCCTTGTGTCTAGGCGTGACATTGAAAGGGAAATAGTGGCTTATCATCCTCTTTTTTTAGCCATCCCTAGAACTCTTAGCACAGAAACACTTGTTGATAGTCCTCATTGCTTGGAAAATTTGGTAGAAGAGTTCAAAGATGTGTTTCAAGATCCTCCAAATGGACTTCCACCTTTGAGAGGGATTGAGCACCAAATTGATTTGATACCGGGCTCTTCTTTACCAAATCGTCCCGCATATAGGACCAATCCAAGTGAAACCAAGGAAATTCGCCAACAAGTTGAGGCTTTGATTGAAAAAGGGTGGGTGCAAGATAGCATGAGTCCTTGTGCTATGCCTATCATCTTAGTGCCAAAAAAGGATGGCACATGGCGAATGTGTTCGGATTGTAGGGCCATAAATAACATAACCATTAAGTATAGGCATCCCATACCTAGACTAGATGATTTGTTGGATGAATTACATGGTTCAAAAATCTTTTCAAAGATTGATCTTAAAAGCGGCTACAATCAAATCCGTATCAAACCGGGTGATGAATGGAAGACGGCTTTTAAGACCAACTTTGGTTTATATGAGTGGTTAGTTATGCCTTTTGGTTTAACTAATGCACCAAGTACCTTCATGCGCCTCATGCATCATGTTCTTAGACCTTTCATTGGTAAGTTTGTTGTGGTTTACTTTGATGACATTCTCATTTATAGCTTATCTTTGAATGACCATAGGTTGCATGTTAGGCAAGTTTTGGAAACCCTTAGGAAGGAACATTTGTATGCTAACCTTGCTAAATGTATGTTTGCTCTTGATCATATAGAATTCCTAGGGTTTGTTGTGAGTTGTAAAGGGGTCCATGTGGACAAAACCAAGGTGGTGGCCATTCAAAATTGGCCTACACCGAAATCTTTGAATGAGGTCCGAAGTTTTCATGGGCTTGCTTCTTTCTATAGAAGATTTGTCCCAAACTTTGGTACCATTGCCGCACCACTCAATGACATAGTGAAAAAGGATGTGGTCTTTCATTGGGGAGAAGCACAACAAAATGCTTTTGATACTTTGAAAGAAAAATTGACTAATGCTCCCATCTTGGCCCTTCCTAATTTCACTAAGACATTTGAGATTGAGTGTTTATTGGGTGACCTCATTAAAAAACCATTGTAAGGGAAAAAGAGCATCCCCTAAGAACTATGTACAATGCTAAAGTTCAACTGAAATAAAAATTGAGGTTGGTCGCATTCCATGTACGAGGAATCGCGCCTCCTTCCAGCGTCTCAAGCTTGTATGCCCCATTCCCAAGGGCCTTTGTCACTCTAAAAGGACCAGTCCACTTGGGGGACAACTTGTTCTCTAGCTGATATGGGTGGGCCTTCCGCATCACTAGGTCGGCGACCTAGAACTGGCGAGGCTTCAGCTTTGAGCTGTGCTTGTACTCCACTATGCTTGCACTGTTGTGAGTACCTCGTGCAGTCTTCCCTTACGGTTCGCCAATAGTATCCTGCACGAATGGCCTTCGATGCTAGAGATCGACTACCAATATGACTCCCACATATCCCTTCGTGGTGCTCTGCCATTATACGTGAGCATTTGTCGCCGCTTACACATACCAAGATTGGGTGGATGAACCCGTGTCTGAACAACTCTCCATCAATGAGAGTGTACTTGGCAGAATTTTTCTTTATTTTTCTAGCTTCTGTGGGTTCCAACGGGAGTATTCCATCAGCCAGGTATCGTTTGTAGGGCATCATCTAGGTTTCCCCTCCTTTGACCAGGCAGACCTGCAATGATTCTTCCCCTAGGGCTAGATATGTGCTTACCCTAGGACTTTTTAGTGTCTTCTAAGTCAGTGACCGATGACTCCTCGCCCCTCCTCTCGACGTGCTGACCTGGTGGACCCCCACCAAATTATCTTCTGTGAAGGTTCGAGGTGTCTTCAGGGTTTCCTGTATGACGGTCCTCTGTCTGCCCCCCTTGCCTGAACTGGCGAGCTTAGCTAGCAAGTCAGCTCGGGCATTCTGCTATCTAGAAACGTGTCCCAGCTCAAACACCAAGAACGAGCCCTTCAGAACTTGGACGTACTCAAGGTACTTGGCCATTTGAGGGTCTTTTGCCTGGTATTCTCCCGTCACCTGACTTGTGAGAAGTAGGGAGTCACTCTTTGCCAACAAACTTTGCGCCCTCATATCCTTGGCTAATAGCATGCCAGCAATGAGGACTTCATACTCTGCTTGGTTGTTGTTGGCCTTGAAGGCTGTTCCGTCCGGTTGACCGGGACGTCTTCGTGCGCGGCCTCAACCGTCAGCTAGGGACTCCTTTCCCTCGTTGCCTGTGGATTCCTGCAAAAAAGAGGACAAAAAGGCGCCCTAGCGGCCGTGTGCACTCCGACGCTCAAGTCAGCCAGCAAGAAACACCAAAACTGTCCACCTACGTCTCTGAGCACCGCGTATGGCACTCTGAAGGTGGTAAAAGAACTGTGTATATGTGTGTGTGTTGTCTCCTTCAGGCAAAAATATTCCCCAGTCACTTGTACGTAACCTTCAAGCACGAGCAAGCGACTAGAGAGTTCTCTGGTAAATTTGCCGAAAGTTCCAACCCTTTTTCCAACATTCTCTGCGCTATTTAAACTACCCAAGCATTTAAAGCGCCTTAAAGCGCTTTTAATCACAAACGTAACGCACTCATTAAAGCGTTTAATTAGAAAACGTAGCGCATTTAAGACGTTGAAACGCTTGGGAGCCATTATAGTACCTGAATGCTCAAAAGGGAAACTGTATTGAATGACTTTTAATTACCTGGCACCTGACTAAAGGGTGTTTCCATTCTGACATGGCTGTTGTACACGTGGAGGGCCTCACGACGCCGTGACCCCATCTGGGGGCGTTTCTGTCCATCTGGGGACGTTTCTACGTGTGAGTCCTCCTGCTTGGGAGTGCTACTGCGATAGGGGTGACTTTTTGGGTGCCAACTCATGCCCCCAAGTATCTAGCCACTTACTTTGAGAGCGTATCTGCCTTCCTTTTGTACTCTGCACCCGGTTGCCCTGGGCGTGACTTTCCTCTTGAGTCGTATCTGCCCCACAGGCGTCTCTGGGGCGGGAGGAGCACTTCACGAGTCAGGCTGCCCTACACTGGTACTATTGCTATGGCCTTGAAGCCACCTTTTCCTTCTCTTTATCACTGCCCCGGGTTATCAGGACCTGAGGCCTTCCCACGGCGTCGCTCCCTCCATGGTCTTTCCTACCCATGGGTATCGGGGAACCACACCGTGATCGCCTTGCTTTAGCACTGTTTGATCTGGCGACGCCCTGATTGGGCGACGCCTTGACATAGGCGACGCCTTGCCTTGGCGACGCTTCCTCTTGGCGTCTCTCCACCTAGGCGACGCCTTGCGTTGACTTTGACTCTCCAGCCGTTGACTTTGACTTTGACTTAGTCAACGCCCGGATACGGGACAGTACAAAGGCGAACCGTAGGGCCTGCTCGATCAATAGCCTGTTCGGTCCGTCCAAGATGACACCTGCCCCGCTGCCTTGTTGGTTAGAGGACCCATCTACAGAGAGCACCCACGAAAAGTTGGCTACCTCTTGGTGTGCATCTGCCGAGGAGAGCTATACCACAAAATCTGTGTACACTTGGCCTTTGATAGAACCTCGGGGCTCGTACTGGACATCGAACTCTGATAGTTCCACTGCCCATCGTACCATCATTCCCGCCACGTTCGACTTCTGTAGCACCTTGCGGATAGGCAAGTCTGTCATCACAACCATGGTAAAACTCTGGAAATAGTGGCGAAGTCTCCTTGCTGAGAACACCACTTCCATGGCTGCTTTCTCTAGGGCCTGGTATCTTACCTCAGGCCCTTGCAATACTTTGCTCACAAAGTATACAGGCTTTTACACTTGGTCCTGTTCCTGCACAAGGATCAAACTGATCGCCCGTTCTGTCACTGCAAAGTACAGGCGGAGCGGAGTACCCAGCTGTGGCTTGCACAACACTGGGGACTGGCTAGGTACTTCTTCAGCTTGAGGAACGCCTCCTCGCACTCCCGGGTCCAGATGAACTTGTTGTTCCTCCTTAGACACTAGAAGTAAGGGTGACCCTTGTGATGGAGATCAAGTAGAAGAGGATTTCACTAATGGAGGAAGAGGCCATCCACCCAAGCATTTAAAGTTCTTCCTTCTAGTCTTCTAAATAATAAAGAAGAATTAAATAATGAGAGGACCAGGCTCAAAAACAACAAGAAGACTACAAGCATTCAAGAATGGGCTCCAATTAATATCTCTCTTTGTAATTTCTTTTGTATAAATTTGTAAATAATATAGAAATAGCTTTAGGATGTGCCAAAGAGGAAAACCAAAAGACACCTCTCTTGTACAAAAGCACATAGGCGCTAGTTTGGTAGGAAGGGACTAGAAGAGAGCCTTTTCACACTCATTTTCTCTTTAGGCGCTAGAATGACTTGGACGGAGCTAGAAGATGACTCTTCACCCTCTTGACTTGTAGAACCGGTCACCACCTCCTATATATAGAGGTGTAGGGTACCTTGTATCAAATAAGTTGAATATTGAAATTGAAAGTGAAGTTACTCTCTTGAAATTGAGTGGGTTCTTTGTGAGACTTGTTCTCCTTCTCCATGTTTTATCTTGTGGGTCTTGGGAATCCTCAAGTGGTGACACTCTCACTCATCTTGGAGCCTTCCACCATCCAAGTGGCGTGATCACTCCCATTGTCTTCAACCACATAAGTTTCCTTGTTCTTTTCATCTTCTCCTTCCATCCCCATTCCATATCAAACTCTAAAACATGTCTTTGTTGTTTCAATCGGTAGAACTTGTTTAGTTTGTGTTTATGTTCGGTAGTTTGTTTTGGTTTGCTTTTCTTGTGGATTTAATTGTGTTTGTTGAAGTTTCAATCAGTGCAATTAACTCCTAGCCTTGTTTCATTCGGTTCATGTGTTAAAAAATGGGTTTCTATGTGAGTTTGGCTTTATTCTTGTGTTCTTGATTAAGTTCTTGAATGGGTAAAGAATCTTGATCCAATTCTAAAGGTGACTATTCATGTCCCAACTCATATTGAATTCATAACATGTTCATATCATGTTCTTGGGTTCATATCACCTTGTCTCCTCCAGCTGATACATATATAGATAGAGAGGCCATCTGCCCTGTCAACTGCTCCACCTTTTTCACTGAGATTGGGCTTCTCATCGCGAGGATTGCATCGCGAGGAAACCCAAAAACTTACCCGCTTTCACCCCGAACACACACTTCTCAGGGTTCAGCTTCAGTCTATACTTAGCTATTGTTGTAAATAGCTCTTCCAGATCAACGACATGCTGATCCTTTACCTGTGAGGTCACCACCATGTCATCCATGTAGGCTTGCACATTTCGCCCAATCATGGGAGGGAACACTCTGTCCATCAGCCTCTGGTAGGTGGCACCTACATTCTTCGGCCCAAAGAGCATGACTGTGTAACAATAGCAAGACAACTATGTCATGAACGCTGTCTTGCATTCGTCCCTGGGATGCATCTTAATCTGGTTGTACCCCGAAAAAGCATCTAGGAAGCTGAGCATCCTGCAGCTCGAGGCACTGTCCACCAAGACGTCGATCCTTGGTAAAGGGTAAGAGTCCTTCGGGCAAGCTTTGTTGAGGTCCGTGAAGTCCACACACATCCTCCACTTCCCGTTGGCCTTCTTCACCAAGACCACGTTTGCCAACCACTCAAGGTACTGGATTTCCCTTATGTGGCCATCGCTTAGCAGCTTCTTCGTCTCTTCTTTTATGACCTGCCGCCTCTCCTTGATGAACTTCCTTCTTCTCTGGCGGATAGGCCTGACCTGGGGTCCATGGTGAGGCGATGGCATAGGAAGTTTGGGTCTATGCCTGACATGTTCGAGGCAGACCGTGCGAAAACATCTAGATGTCGTGCTATGACCTCGGCAATCTGGTCCCGTGCTTCTTGGCCTAGTGATTTGCCAAGTTTGAACATCTTGTTAGAAAAGATGGCTTTAAACTAGAGGGGGGGTGAATTGTTTAAAGGGGTTTTCGCAAACTTTTCAAAACTAGAATGAATTTATTTCAGAAACCAATTAATTCAGCAATTCAGTTAGCCAAAAACAGCAAGCAAAAAGCTGTAGTACCAAAAAAACAATCGGTTGTTTCGTAGAAACAATCGGTTGTTTATACCAGCAAACAACAAATAAACTAAATTTAAAGAGTTAGAGATAGAGAGATTGTACACAGTTGTTTATACTGGTTCACTCCAAACTAGAGCTACATCCAGTCTTCTCAGAAACCCTGAGGATATCCACTAAGCAATCACCACTTGATCACTTACACAACAACCAAGAGAATGACCTTGAACACCTCAAGAAACACACTCTCCTTGGCCAACACTAAGATTGTTGATCTTGAACACCTCAAGAACACACAGCCAATCTCAGCAAACACAGACACGAAATGTTCAACAGATTACAAAGATTACACTTGTTACAGATGAATATCTGAAATCAATACAAGTAGAATCCTATTCCAGCACCTTGATCAATCACAAAACTCTTAAGCAATCTCAGCTCTTTGAAAAACTCTTAGAAAAACTTTGTCAAAAGATTCTTTTTCATCAAATCTGTTTTTCTGAATTTATACAAAGATATAGTTTGTTATCAAATCTTAACAAACTCTTAAATTACATTAAAAGATTGGTCAAAGCATTTAATGACTGCAGCTTATACAGTTAAAGCATTTAAAGCTCAGTCAAAGAAAACAAATTTTCTGTTATGGTCCCAAAACAAACAATCGGTTGTTTCCTCGAATCAATCGGTTGTTTTGGTACTTAACAGTTTCAACCATTCAAAAACAGTTTTCAATCTTTCTCAAAACACCTAAGTATAAATAATCGGTTGTTTCGACAAAACAATCGGTTGTTTCAACTTAGTTTGAAAAACATTTTACTTTGATAAAGATTGAGATGCTAATTGCTTGAGATTTAATCAAAGGGTGGATTATAACATATAAACTACCCCAGAACAAAGCTTAAACCAGCACATCAACATCAAGCAAAGCAGAGGCTTCAACATCCTTCAAAAGGATTTGGATTCTTCAAAACATTGAACATCACAAGGTTCAACACATCTTGCCTCCAATCTCCCTCTCTAGGACGTCTCCCGCTGGTTCGGGTCGCCTCTCCCGGGCGATCTCTGCACGGGCGACCCCTTCTTCACTTGGTGCTCGTGTTGTGACCATGAACACCCCTCTCTTTTTCTTGAGGCTATTCTCGTAACATCTCTTAGCCTCCTTCTGATCTGACTTGATGGTGATCACCTTTCCTCCCAAGTCAAGCAGCTTCATCTTCATGTGCCTCGTCGAGGCCACCGCCTTTAGCCTGTTCAGTGTGGGTGTACCCAACAGTATGTTATAAGCTGAGGGGGCGTTAACGACGAGGTACCTGATGTTCTCTGTGCGAGATGCGACACCATTTGTGAAGGTGGTTATCAGCTCTAGGTGTCCCCGCACCTCCACCTGGTCTCTCGCAAAACCGCACAAACAGCCAGTATAAGGGCTCAGCTGATCAGGAGACAACTGCAGCTTGTTGAAGGTCATCCAGAACATCACGTCTGCCGAGCTTCCCTGGTCCACTAGTACACGGTGTACCTTTCTCCCTACGGTCACTACTGAGATCACCACTGGGTCATTGTCGTGGGGGACGACATCTCGGAGGTCGGCCTTGGTGAAGACAAGGTCGACATCAAGGGCCTGATCTACCTCTTACGCCTCTACTATCACTACTTCTTTCGCTGAGAAGCGGTGCACCCTCTACCTGAAAAAGCCCCCGAGATGGTGTGAATCTCCCCAAGGACGGGCATCTCGTGTCCCTGATCTCCTCTTGGTTCTGTCAAGTTCGGGTCTCCATGTGACTCCACCAAGTAGTCCTTCAGAAAACCGTTCTTCACCAGCTCATCCAACTAGTGTCCCAATGCCAAACAGTTTCGTATTGGGTGTCCAACCGCTTGGTGGAATTCACACCAGGCGTTCTTGTTGGGCCCCAACTTCTTGTCAGTCTTTGCATGCATCTTCAATCTCTCTGCTATGTTGGGGATGGCGATCGGGTCCTTCAATTCCACTACGAAGTTGTGCCTTGGTGGCACATTCTTCCTTGTGTGCCCCCTAGTTTGGGGCTTCCTAGGCTCGTAGGGCTGTTGCTTCGCTGGGGCCCTGTTCTCCATCGTTTCCTCATGCACTCTCATGGGCTGAGGTCGACCTGGTTCTCGCGGGCGCGAAGGTACAACGCACGTGCGCTTCTCGTTGACCTTTCCCTCTGCAACAATATGGGCCACTGCTCGACGCCTAATTTCGCCGAAAGTCTTGGGGCGGTTCCTGATAAGCGAATCACTGAGTGGTCCCGACACGATGCCCTTACTGAACGCGTGTACCATCATGGTCTCGTCCTTGGTGTTCAACTTCACCACCTGTGCCCCAAATCGATTGAGGAACTCCTTCAGGGACTCTCCTTGATACTGTCTTACATCGAAAAGATTGTAAGAAATTGGTGGGGGGGAGGAGGCGATTTGCTATATACTGCTCCCTGAACAACTTAGAAAGTTGTGCGAACGACATCACGTGGCCTCCTTTTGGTGCAATGGATCCTTGCCTCGTGTTTCTCATCTTGATGGATCTTTCTGTTCTTACGAATTGGACAATGTTTTAAATTGTGCCCCACGGTGGGCGTCAAATGTTCCTGCCGGTTAACTCGATTGCCTTCGTAAGTCTACGACGATCACACGCCCAATTCTCTCTGCCTTCGTTCGTGCTTTCCTGCGATCAAACACCTGAAACAACAAAGACAAAGGGCGCCCTAGAGGTCGTTTGCACTCCGACGTTCAAGTCAGTACTGGGGCTAGGAAACACCAAAACTTAGCTGTAAAAGCTCTCTGTGTAAACTGTGTGCGTATTCGCGTAAATGGTGCGTACCTCATTAGGTTTGTTACTACCCCTTATATACTCTACGGTTTCCACTATTTCCACTAACCGCAATTAGGGTTACTGAGGGTGTGCCTTAGCACCGCTATTACCCTTGGAACGTGACCCTCACGGGCCTTATCTCTTCCAGTGTCTCTTTACTTGTGATACGCTTGAACGCGTCATCCACACCACACGCATGGACCCCTCATGATCTAGGCTTCTCCCTAACTGATAACTGGTGTGTGGTCTGCGATCCACCTCACATGGCCCAGCTCTATTGTTTGGGTCACCGATGTCCGATGTCACATCGCCCTCACTCTATTGCCGAGGACACATCAACACATCCTAGTGATCGATGCCTGACCGCTCTTCGGCACCTTGGCTCACGTGCCTTTCAAGACACTGGCCCATGCCGCTTGTGAGACCCAGCTTACGTGGCCCACCATTACTAGCGGTCAACGACGTCTGAAGACTGGTCGGTACAAAACCCTATATAAATATTAATTAAATATAATAAAAAACAAATAGGAATTTATAAAACATAACCTTCATCTAGAATGCATAACATGTTGGTGGCAGTGGCGAAAAGGATCGCTCGAGTGGTCGAGAAAAGTATACCTAGGCGAGGTTGCAAAATCGTGTGATTGTGGGGCAATGTGGAATGGCGGTAGGATTGAGCGATCATAGATTCATGGGGCAGGGTGGGGCGTCACGCAGTCATGAGGCAAGGTGGGGTGTCCCACCAACTTTTTTTTATTGCATGGCGGGTTACAAGGCTTTTAGTCACCAGGCTACAAGGTGGCTTGCACGAGGAGATGGTGGCTACAGTAATCTAGGAAATGTGCGTGTCTAGGTTGGAAAGCACAAAGAATTAAAGAATAAAAAGTGAAGCACAAAAATAAAAAGATATAAAAGGGACTTTTAACAATGTTCGACTACAATCGTTGTCGATTTTGGACTTTTAAAGACGATTCAATTGCAACTTTCATTGTTTATCTTACTTTTAATGATGATTCAATTGCAATCGTCATTGTAAAGGCGTGAGCATGAGTATGTTATAAATTTCTAAAGTCAAATTTCTCTTATTTTGATTGGTGTATTAAAGTATATGAATGTTTAAAATCACTACATTGATGATTAACGCCATTTCTGTGCTTTTGGCTAGATTCTCGATTTGCATGAGAGGAATTTCCTTAGGGTACAACTATAGTCACAATGGATGCTTGGGAAACTGCAGTAGATAGCAAGGAGGCAACGTATTTCTTTTGAGCTGATATGCTTATATTTTGGAATTGGACTAAGTTGTTGGATTTCTTGATAGATAATTTGACTTATGTATTGATATCCTGATGTTTTTAAAGAGGTTTAAGCTTATTAGAATTATATGAGCAGAATGTGACTATCATTTTTATCTGTAAATCTCATTCTTCTAGCATAAGGGATTTTTGTACATGGGTTGGAGTACTTCGAGTACTCCTATTTATTAAATTTTTATTGCTGATTATAAAAAAAATTGTCATTGTTTCCTAATTCTTTTTCTTTTTTAAAATGATTTGTCTCTCAGTCATTGTCATTTTGTAGTTTTGAATACATTCATGGGTCGCCCATAATAAAAAAAATTGCATTGTTTACAAAAAGGTCATTGTATCATTGGTTATTTTCTACATTGGATTTTTTTTCTCCTTGCTTTCTTGGTGGCTCTTTTCTAATTTCTTGCACCATGGGCGCTAATTCTAAAGGGTTTCAAATACCATGGTCATGTCTTAAATATTAAGGAGTGATTCCATTTTCTTTGCAGCAAAATGCATGAGTTCAAAAAATGACTTTCGTGCAAATCCTAGAACAAGGATTCTTTCTCCTAAAACTCTCAAAATCTTTGCCTGAACCAAAGATTTTGTCCCTACTTCCTAGAAGTTGACCAAGGTCCAATGTTGACTAAGGATTCATGGTTTGCCTCTTGAATATTGGGAACCTCCACTAGTACAAAATATTTTATTAACGACACCCTTCAAAGACGGTTTGGAGACAACCATCGTAAAAAACGAGGCGGTGGCAATTCTGTAAATTTTTAGAATCTTTTTTACACTTTTAACGACGGTTCTGTGGGCGTTGAGGATACAACGACGGTTCGCGCCCAGAATCGTTGTTAAAACTAAGCATTCCATGACGGTTCTTAGAGAACCGTCGTTAAAGACAAAATTTTTTATACGCAGATCCCACTTCTGTCTCACACTCCCATCTTCATTCTCACGCTTTGCCTTCTTTCTAACACATCCAGCGTCGTCCGCTCCGTTGCCAGCACCCCTCACGACTGCGCCTCCGCGAGCCCGTCGATCGCCCGACCCGCCTCGCGACCGCGTCCTGCCGACTGCCTTGCGACCGCGTCCTGCCGACTACCTTGCGACCGCGTCCTGTCGACTGCCTCGCGATCGCGTCCTGCCGACCACCTCGCAACCGCGTCCTGCCGACCGTGCCCTGCCCACCGCTTGCCCCGCGCCTCGCGACCGCCGACCCCACGCGACCTCCTGTCGCGTGTGACTTGCGCAACTGCCTGTCGCGACCGCCGCCCCTTTGCGACAGCCGTCCCGCACGACCTCCTGTCGCGCGCGACCGCCGTGCCCATGCCCACAATCGACCCACGGCCTGCCGACCGCCTCGCGCTTGCCTACCCGCGCCTTACGCGACCGCTGTCGATTGACGCACGCCCTGTCGTGTCCTCCGAGTTGCGCCACTATGCCCTCCGACCGCGACCGCCGCCGCTTTTGAGGGTAGTATATTTTTATTTATTATTAACTATATTTTTAAAGTGTTTTGTTCCGTCCGATTGACCGGGACGTCTTCGTGCGCGACCTCAACCGTCAGCTAGGGACTCCTTCCCACTGGTTATCTGTGGATTCCTGCAAAAGAGAGGACAAAGAGGCGCCCTAGTGGCCGTGTGCACTCCGACGCTCAAGTCAGCCAGCAAGAAACACCAAAAACTGTCCACCTACGTGTCTGAGCACCGCGTATGGCACTCTGAAGGTGGTAAAAGAACTGTATATATGTGTGTGCTGTCTCCTTCAGGCAAAAATATTTCCCCAGTCACTTGTGCGTAACCTTGAAGCACGAGCAAGCAACTTGAGAGTTCTCTGGTAAATTTGCCGAAAGTTCCAACCCTTTTTCCAACATTCTCCGCGCTATTTAAACTACCCAAGCATTTAAAGCGCCTTAAAGCGCTTTTAATCACAAACGTAACGCACTCATTAAAGCGTTTAATTAGAAAACGTAGCGCATTTAAGACGTTGAAACGCTTGGGAGCCATTATAGTACCTGAATGCTCGAAAGGGAAACTGTATTGAATGATTCTTAATTACCTGGCACCTGATTAAGGGTGTTTCCATTCTGACATGGCTGTTGTACACGTGGAGGGCCTCACGACGCCGTGACCCCATCTGGGGGCGTTTCTGCCCATCTGGGGACGTTTCTACGTGTGAGTCCTCCTGCTTGGGAGTGCTACTGCGCTAGGGGTGACTTTTTGGGTGCCAACTCATGCCCCCAAGTATCTAGCCACTTACTTTGAGAGCGTATCTGCCTTCCTCTTGTACTCTGCACCCGATTGCCCTGGGCGTGACTTTCCTCTTGAGTCGTATCTGCCCCACAGGCGTCTCTGGGGCGGGAGGAGCACTTCACGAGTCAGGCTGCCCTATGCTGATGTTATCACTATGGCCTTGAAGCCACCTTTTCCTTCTCTTTATCACTTTCCCGAGATATCGGGACCTGAGGCCTTCCCACGGTGCCGCTCCCTCCATGGTCTCTCCTACCCATGGGTATCGGGGAACCACGCCGTGATTGCCTTGTTTTTACACTGTTTGATCTGGCGACGCCCTGGTTGGGCGACGTCTTCACCTAGGCGACGCCTTCTTTCTGGGCGACGCCATGACCTAGGCGACGCCTTGTGTTGACTTTGACTCTCCAGCCGTTGACTTTGACCTTGACTTAGTCAACGCCCGGATACGGGACAGTACATGTTTGTTTTGAGTTAGATATTGATTCTATATATTGAACGAACTGATTCTGAGTCTGAAGGTGTCCGACCTTCGACAGTTTTGATTTAATTTTCAATGATTATATATTGTTTTGAAAAATATATAATGATGCAGAGAATCCTTTGTATCCTAGTTCCACTAACTTCACACAATTATCAACAGTGTTAAGGTTTATACCAACCAGTTCCTGGGCGTTGACTAACCACTGGTAATGTTGGTGCCACGTAAGCAGGTCCCACGAGCAGCGTGGGCCAGTACCTCGCAAAGCACTTGCGCCAAGGAGCCGAGAGTGGTCAGACATCGGTCATCAGGATGCACCGACTAGCCACTAAATAGTGTGGAGAGATCAGACGTCGGAAACCCAAACAGTAGAGATGGGCCACGAGAAGTGGATCCCAGATTACACACCAGTTATCTATAAGGGAGAAGCCTAGATCACGAGAGCCCATGCATGTAGAGTGGACGACGCATTCAGGCGTGACACAAAGTATAAAAGCCACTAGAAGGGTATGGCCAGCAAGGGCCGCGATCAAGGGCGAGTTGCATGCATGGCACGTGAACAACTAGGGCACTCTCAGAAGCGGATGACCCCAACGATCAGGTGCACGAGGAGGCATCCAGGTAGTCATCCCATCAGAGGTTGTACTCCAGTTAGGGACCCCACGCGCTAGGTTATCCTAAGAGTAAGGTAACAATAGTGCTGGGCCTGCCCATCAGAAACGCCCATTTCAGGTAAACAGGAAACCTTAGTTTTCAGTCTATAAATAGTAACTTAAGAAACTTGGCCATGGAGAATCCTCTTGCGCCGTTACACACACACAAGAGAAAGAGTATACAATTTTTGGTGTTCCCTAGCCCTAGTAATGACTTGAGCGTCGGAGTGCAAACGACCGCTAGGGCGCCCATTGTCTTTGTGTTTCAGGTGTTCATCATAAGAAAGGCACAGGCGAACGTAAGGACTCTGAGCGTGAGTGTGACGTAGGCGCACGAAGGCGTTTCGAGTCAATCGGCAGGAACAAGGTTGATGAATTTGAAGGCAATGAATGGATGGACCGACAAAAGTTTTACAGAATTGCTTCAATTGCTTAAGGACATGCTTCTAAAAGGAAATACCTTGCCCAATCGAAATGATGAGGCACAAAAAATACTTTGTCCAATGGGTATGGAGTATAGAAAAATACATTCATGTCCTAACGATTGTATTTTGTACAGAAATGAGTATGAAGATTTAAGAAGATGTCCCAGGTGTTGTTTGTCACGTTATAAGGTTAAAGTTGGTCAGAATGATGAAATTGATGAATTCACAAAGGAAGGTCCTCCTGCTAAGGTTGTTTGGTATCTTCCAATAATTCCAAGGCTTAAGCGTTTGTTTGCAAATGCAGATGACACTAAAAACCTTAGGTGGCATGCAGATAATAGAAAATGTGATGGACTACTTCGTCAGCTAGTTGACTCTTTGCAGTGGAAGAATATTGATAAAGAATTTCCTGAATTTGGGAAAGAATCAAGAAACTTAAGACTTGGATTAGCAACTGATGGAATGTATCCCTTTGAAAATTTAAGTAGTAATCATTGTTCATGTTCCGTCCGGTTGGCCTGCGACGTCTTCGTGCGCGACCTCAACCGTCAGCTAGGGACTCCTTCCCACTGGTTACCTGTGGATTCCTGCAAGAAGGACAAAAGGGGCGCCCTAGCGGCCGTTTGCACTCCGACGCTCAAGTCAGCCAGCAAGAAACACCAAAAACTCTGCACCTCCGTATCGGAGCACCGTGTATGGCACTCTGAAGGTGGTAAAAAGGAACTGTCTAATGTATATTTTCTCATTCTGGCAAAGATCGTTCCCTAGTCCCTTGTGCGTAACCTCAAGGCTCGAGCAAGCAACTAGAGTGTTTCTGGAAAAATTGCCGAAAGTTCGAACCCCGTTTCCAACATTCAAGGCGCTATTTAAGCTACTCCCGCATTCAAAGCGCCTTAAAGCGCATTTAATTATAAAACGTGGCACATTTAAGACGTTTAAAACGCTTGGGAGCATTTATGGTACCTTAAACGCTCGAAACGGAAACTGTATTAAATAACCTTAATTACCTTGTACCTTACAAAATGGCGTTTCTATTTTGACTTGGCTGTTGTACACGTGGAGGGCGTCACAGCGCCGTGACCCCATCTGGGGGGGGCGTTTCTTCGTGTGAGTCCTCCTCCCAAGGAGTGCATCTGCGCTGGAGGTGACTTTTTGGGTGCCAACTCATGCCCCCAAACATCTAGTCACTCACTTTGAGAGCGTATCTACCTTCCTCTCGTACCCTGCACCTGGCTACCCTGGGCGTGACCCTCCTCTTGAGTCGTATCTATCCCAAGGGCGTCTCTGGGGCGGCAGGGGTACTTCACGAGTCAGGCTGCCCTACACTGGCGCTATCACTATGGCCTTGAAGCCACCTTTCTCTTCTCTTTATCACTACCCCGGATTATCGGGACTCGAGGCCTTCCCACGGCGTCGCTCCCTCCATGGTCTTTCCTACCCATGGGTATCGGGGAACCACACTGTGATTGCCTTGCCTTAGTGATATTTGATCTTGGCGACGCCATGGTTGGGCGATGTCTTAACCGGGTGATGCCTTCACCTAGGTGACGCCTTACCTTGGCGACGCTTCCTCTTGGCGACGTTGACACTTGGCGTCTCATCACCTAGGCGACGCCTTACGTTGACCTTGACCCCCGACGTTGACTTTGACCTTGACCTTGTCAACGCCTGGATACGGGACGGTACACAAGCCCCCCAGTCTTAAGCTGAAGACTTGTCTTTAGCGCAAAGGCTAAGGTCTCGCCCACGCCGTCCACGTGTCACCCCGGTGATTTGTCATTCCTTGCTGACTCAACACTTCTCGAATTGTTGACGTGACACTCTCTGAACCATGGGGGTGCTCTTAATGGCTGATTGGACATTCTCTGAAGTGGGGAAAATAACATCTTTTGGGGCCACGCTTGATCGCGTGACACGTGGCTCATCACACGGCCAGCTTCTAGAGTCCCTTGCGCTCCCTTTGAGCGCTTAATCCTTTGACACGCGGCACGATCGCACGGTCCCCGATTAGCGCCTCTTGGGTTGCAAATGTAATGTTCAAGTTACCCAAAACCCCACGCTCACACCACCGTTTCATCCATTGTCTCTGCATTTCTGCACTGTTCATCGTCTTCGAGCCCTTCCTCTGCAATCACTGCTCCCTCCTTCGCACTTCTCTTCCCTCCACACCTCGACACCAAAGGTATGATTTTTCTACCTCCATTACTCTTCCTCTTCATTGCATTGCATTGCATCGCTGCGTATTGAACTACTTGGGACTGTTTATGTTTTTGCATTTCTGTGTTCTTCCGCTCCTCCGTTCTTCTCCGTTCCCTTCTCCCTCTTTCTGGGTTTTCTCGCGTGGGTGGCATTTTCTAGGGTTTTATCCCCTTTTCTGTCTTGGCATCACTTGTTAAAACCCCTTTCCTTTCCTCTTTCTCCAGTTATTTATCCGCATCATGGTGCGCCCAAACTCAAAGTCTGGTTCTCCCCCCAAGACCCCGAAGTCCAACTATAAAGCCTTCTATTCATGGGCCCCCGACGAACTTTTAAGCGAATGCACCTCTCTGACGACCATGAAGGACTTGGAGAACCATCGCGGTGATCCCCACCTGTACAATTTTAACGCCTTCTGCCGCACCCATGATGCACATATTTTCGTCCGTCCCGGCAGGCCTGGGAACCTGTTTGCGTGGATGACAGACCCAGGAAGGGGAACCCCTTCTTTTTAATGTATCAAACGGTATTTAAACGCGTACGGGTGCGCCTTCCATTCACGCCCTTCGAAAGGGAACTTCATACAGAGATCAACACAGCCCCAGCCCAGCTACACCCCAACAGTTGGGCATTCGTTCGGGCCTTCCAAATTCTTTGCGGATATCTAGGCATCCTTCCCTCTGTGGATGTCTTTTTACATTTCTTTGAGGTGAAGAAACAGGGGAAAAGCTTTTGGGTGAGCTTCTCCGGGATCGCGGGTAGGATCCTCCCTTCTCTCTTCCAGAACTCGTACAAGGGCTGAAAGGGAAAATTCTTTAGGGTATGCTGCGCCAAGCATGACCCTACAACCTTGGATGGCTTTCCCCTGTATTGGACAGAGCACCCCAAGCTGCTCAAGGGCAAGGCCCTGAACGAGCTATCCCCTGCTGATAGGGAGGTATGCAAGGCGTTGGCTGGCCAGGGGATTGTCTTCGACACGCTGAAGCTCATCGCAAGCGAGTACAATGCCCACTCCCTGACCACCTACTTTGGTAGGGAGACTCCTCTCTTATTGTCTTCTGTTATCTGCATTTTACTGCTTCATGCTTGCTCTATTGGCCTCTCCCACCTGTTTTTCATTCGTGCTAAGTGCCTTATGTCTCATTCATCTACGCGTTTTGTGGGTTTGTATAACTGCTTTGGTCTTAACTTCTGCTATTTGGTTTTCCTGAACGTAGGATCGGTGATGGATGCCTCCAAGAGGATGGTTTTGGCGAAAGCGATGAAGGCCGCTCGCGCTGCCAAGGCTGGCGCCTCCTCCGCCCCTACCGCTGACCCAAACCCCTCATTCACCCTGACTTTACCACCACCAACCACTACCGAAGCCCTACTAGGCTCATCTTCACCATCCTCACATAGCCCCCAACCACTTCACACATCCGGCTCTCCCCCGCCCATTGCTGCCGTCCCACTGGCTGTGGCTTCATCACCTGCTCCAACCCCCCTTGACAAAGGAAAGAGGGTGTTGGAGATTATCTTCGATGACGAAGACTCTGACGGTGGGCTAGTCTTCAAGAAGAGAAAGGATGCTAGGGTTCCCATTCTGCCAGCGGCGTCGCCCCAGGGAGGGAATTCCTTCAGGGACAACCCTCCAAGTGCCACCTCTCTCCCTCCCACAATGGTCCAAAAGGAAACAGGCGAAGGGGCTGAATCTGCCCCACCCCCACCACCGGCAGAGGTTTCCGTTGCTCCTGCCTCCGTCGCCGCCGCCCCAGATCTTATTGCCATCCCCCCTACGATTATGCATCTGATGAGGGGCTTCAGCGGGGGATCAATGCCAGAAGGCTCCGACAGAAAGGAGGGAATGCCCTTCTACTTGGGAGCCTTCTTGGCGGTGGCCCTTGAATGGCGTGCCCAAGCTAGAAACGCTGTTTTGCAGATTCAAACCCTCCAGGCCTTGGAAACAAGGGTAGCTGCCCTGGAGGAGGAAAAGAAAACTTTGGGATGCCAAAACGAGGCCTACCAAACTACTCTGAAGCTGGCGCAAGAGGCCAAGGAGGAGGCTGAAAAACAACTGGCAGAGGCAGTGGAGCCTCCAAGTTCAGGTAACGAGCCTCCAAGACATAGTCGAAGCTTACGAAGAAGTTCAAAAGGACTTGAAGGACCGATGCTGTAGGCAGGCTGACGCACTGGAGCGGATGGAGGGGGATATGGCTACTCAGGCCAAGGCTTTGGGCTTTCTCCAGGTTGACTACGACAAACTGCAGATCGAGGTCAGCCGGCTCCGTGTGGAGAAGGAGGCTTTGGAGAAGTAGGTAGCTTCTGGAGACGCCACCATTGAGGAGTTAGAGAAGGACAAGAAGACCCTTATCAATGACATGGCGGGCACCTTCGAGGAGGGGTTCAAAGAGGCTCTGGCCCAGGTCGTCTGCGAGAATCCGGGAATCTACGTTTCCAACTGCGATTCCACTCATCACATCGTTGACGGGAAGGTCGTGCCTTTGGAGCTGGATGATTGAACCGCCGCCCTCGACCACCACCTTATCCCTTTGTGCTTTGTCTTGTTTTTGACCCTCTCTGATAAACATGTAATTCCTTGAACTATTTGCACTTACGTCACAACCGCGGGTTTTGCATGACAATTTTTGTACCTTTGAGTTATCGAATTCCTTTTGTATGATTTTACCCTCATTTTTTCTCCTTCATGTGCTTCGATTGTTTTGCCTGTACTCTACCCGTTTCTTTCGCTGCGTTGGGCGCCCCTGTATGCTCGGCGCCTATGCTTCGTGAAGGCGTCAGTGGCTTTACCATCGCCGCAACGCGAAAGTTGAGACCTACTCTGGGTCCTAAACACTTGGGATAAGGTCACGCGTCGATGCCCACGCCCATGGAGAGGCTTGCCTAACAGAGCCGTATCGTCCATGGGGTATCTCAAACACCAAAGCGATTTGTCCTTTGATTCTTGGTGCCCGGCGCCCACGCCTAAGGAGAGGCCTGCTACAGCAGCGCCGTATCGTCCCAGGGTGTCTAAAAACGCCGAGTGCTCTGGGGGGGTCGTTCCCTCCGTGGTCTTTCCTTCCCATGGGTGTCGGGGAACGACCCTGCCAGCGGTCCACTGGCGTTTGGCGATCTCGTCTCCCTCCACAGTCTTTCATACCTGTGGGTATCGGGGAGGCGACGCCGCCAACGACTAGTCTCGACTTCTTCGATTTCATCTCCCTCCATAGTCTTTCCTACCTGCGGGTACCGGGGAGGTGACACTGCTGATACTTGGATTAACGCCTCCTGCTGGCGTTAACCCTCTGCGCCTTCATGCTGGCGTCGCCCTCTGCGCCTTCCCTGGCGACCCCTTGGGCGTTAACTTTACCTTGGCATTGACTTTAACCTTGGTCCTGGTCAACGCCTGGGGATAGCGAAGAGCTCAAGGTTTCGCCTATGCTATCCACGTGGCGCTACTCGTATGGCTGATGGGATGTTCAGCCACTTGACTTGGTCCTGACACTTTCTGTGCCTCTGACCCACTCTCGACGGCGTATCGTACCCTCGGGCATTCAGTCGATACGACGTTCTCTGAGTGTCAACCAGTGGTGCCAGGGTCATCCTCCCATCCTCTGCCACGTGGCTCGATCGCACGGTGCATCCATTTGCTTCATTTGGCGCTATAACTGCAACACATCCATTTGCGTCGTTTGGCGCTCTAACCGCAATATTTAGTTCTTCCAAATCTTGAACCTGTCCTCATCATTCCTGCGCCTTTCGTAACCTACTTGCACCCTTTCTCTTCTCGCGAAGAGTTCTTCTAGTGTTCGTTCCAACCAGCGCTTTACCCTTGCGTTACCAGTGGGCCACTCACCTCCAAACCTCCCAAATTCTGTTCAGGCATGTCTTCTCGTGTTCCTCGCCCCAGGGTTAACCCCAAGGACCTGTATACTTGGGCCTCGAACGAGCTCCTGGACGAGTGCTCGTGCCTGCTTTCTACCCGGGCCATAAGGGAACACAAAGGGGATTCGTTCTCCTATGATCACCGTGCCTTCGCGAAGAGGCACGACGACGATATTGCTGTGCTCCCTTGCACTTTAGGGGAGCCAGTGTGCGGAGACGAACGGGCCAACGACGGGGTCCCCTTCTTTTATTTCTATCAGGTAGTTTTCAAGACCATAAGCGTGCGCCTGCCCTTCTCCAGGTTTGAGAGGGAACTGCTGACAGAGATCAACGCTGCTCTGGCCCAGTTATATCCTAATAGCTGGGCTTTTGTCAAGGCTATCGACATCCTTTTCGGGTTTCTGGGTTGTGCACCGTCGGTTGATATCTTTCTTCACTTCTTTGAGGTGAAAAGGCAAAGGAATAACCTCTGGGTGACCCTCAGTAACGTTCCTGGCAGGGTTCTTCTGACCCCTTTCCAAAACTCCTTCGCTGGGTGGAAAGGCAGGTTCTTCAAAATCTGTTGCTCTGATCTCGTTCCCTCCGCTCTAGATGGTTTTCCACTGTATTGGGTGAGGGAGACGAGGGCCCTCAAATCCAAACCCTTCAAGAAGCTAGCCCCGACTGACCAGGTGGTTTGCCGGATCCTTGCTGAGGCGTGAGGTTTCGACTCCGCCACCTTAATCAGTTTGGAGTTCAACGCCGGAACCCTAAAGAAGTATATATGTATGGGTCACTGCCCTAGAAACTTCCACCTTTGGTGCTTCCTAACTGTGTGTGTTTTGCTTTATGGTGTCTCTGACACGTTTATCTCCCTTGGTGCAGGTTCGAAGATAAACCAAGAGCGGAGGTCACGACTTACCCGGGCCCTGCGAACGGAGAGCGGGGCTTCGTCTTTCTCCCGTGCTGACTCCGGCGGCCACTGAAGAGTGGTTCGTTCTTTTTTTTGTATGAGCACAGGACTTGTAATATTTTCCCTATTCGCATTACTCCCATTCATCTCGAACATTGCTTGTAAATTTAATTCTACTATACCATGTTTCCGTAACGCCGCTTTACTTTGGCTCACGCCACACATACTACGCGTTTTTCCTCCATCATGTCTTTAAGCGACGCCTGCGCTTGGGCGACGCCTTCTCTTGGCGATGCTGTCTCTTGGCGGCGCCTTCTCTTGGTGACGCCTTCTTTCTTGGCGACGCCTTCTCTTTTGGCGATGCCTTCTCTTGGCGGCGCTTTCTCTTGGCGACGCCTTCTTTCTTGGCGACGCCTATCGCCACTTCAAATGGGGAAAAGATAAAGTCTAAAAACCAAGACAAGGTTTTTCTCAAACTTGTTTTTTCTTTTATTTGGGTGACCTCATTAAAAAACCCCGGAAAGGGAAAAAGAGCGTCCCCCTTTTACAAGACTGTTACATCGCTGCTTACATAAGTCAACTAAAATAAAACTTCAAGTTGGTTGCATTCCAACTGCGCGGGATGGGACCCCCCTCCAAGGTCTCTAGGTGGTACGAACCGTTGCCATTAGCCTCGGTAACTCTGAAGGGTCCGGTCCACTTGGGAGACAGCTTATTCTCCAGCTCGTATGGGTGGGCTTTCCTCATAACTAGGTCGCCAATCTGAAACTGTTGTGGCTTTACCTTAGAGCTATATTGTCGCTCTACTCTTCTCTTTACCGCTTGGGCTTTTATTCTAGCTTCCTCCCTGGCCTCGTCTAGTAGTTCCAGGTTCACCCGCCTTTCTTCGTTGGATTCTTCAACCACAAAGTTTTGAAAACGTGGTGAGCTTTCGTGTATTTCTACCGGGATCATCGCATCCGACCCATACACCAAACTGAAGGGCGTCTCCATGGTAGAAGATTGGGGCATGGTATGGTATGCCCATACGATCCTTGGTACTTCCTCTGCCCACGCCCCTTTGGCCTTCTCTAACCTTCTTTTTAGTTCCCTCAGCAAAACTCTGTTTGTTGACTCCACTTGCCCGTTAGTCTGAGGGTGTTCGACTGATGCGAACACTTGCTTGATCCCTACCTCAGCACACAGGTTTCTCAACTGCTGACTGGCGAACTGGGTTCCATTATCAGATATCAGCCGCCTAGGTACGCCAAAACGGCACACAATGTTCTTCCACACAAAGTGTTGCACCTTGTGCGCAGTAATCTGGGCCACGGGCTCCGCCTCTATCCACTTGGTGAAGTACTCGATGGCAACGATCAAGTACTTCATCTGCCTTATCGCCAGTGGGAACGGACCTAGGATGTCAATCCCCCAGGTATGGAAAGGCCACGGGCTGTATATGGATCGCAGCTCTTCTGGCGGCGCCTTGTGCCAGTCAGCGTGCTTTTGACATTGCTTGTAGCGCTGGGCGTGTCGCGCGCAATCCTCTTTTACCGTTGGCCAAAAAAAACCTGCGCATATCACCTTGGAGGCTAAGGACCTTCCCCCTACGTGGCTCCCGCAAATGCCTTCGTGGAGCTCCGCCATTATTCTGGTACACTCGTCGCCACTTACGCACGTTAAAATAGGGTGAGTGAAACCGTGCCTGAACAACACTCCATCCACCAGAGTGTATCTTGTGGCATTTCTCTTGACCTTCTTACCCTCTTCAGGCTCCACTGGGAGAGCCCCGTCCGCCAGGTACCGCCTGTATGGCGTCATCCAGGTGTCTCCTTCGGCTAGGGCACATACCTGCATCTGCCTTTCTTCTTCGGGCTTGTCCGTGTATGTGCTGATGCAGGGCATCTTCAGCGTACCTTGGGTCAAAGAGCGATGGCTCCTTGGACTTCCTCTTGACGTACAGATCTGGAGGACATCCACCCTGTTATCTTCCACGAATTTACGCGGAGCTTTGAGCGTCTCTTGGATCACCGTCCTCTGTCTACCCCCCTTGCCTGAGCTGGCCAGCTTGGC
Source organism: Phaseolus vulgaris (assembly GCF_051622355.1). Lineage (NCBI taxonomy): Eukaryota > Viridiplantae > Streptophyta > Magnoliopsida > Fabales > Fabaceae > Phaseolus > Phaseolus vulgaris. The sequence goes on from NC_143507.1 coordinate 24,148,620, forward strand.
AAGCAGGTCGGCTCTGGCATTTTGCTCCCTTGGGACATGTATCAGCTCAAGAGCGTTAAATGCTCCCTTCAATAGTTGGACGTATTTCAGATACGCCGCCATCTGCGGGTCTTTCGCCTGGAACTCACCCGACACCTGCCCAGTAATCAACTGGGAATCGCTTTTCACCAAGAGGTTTTGCGCGACCATCTCCTTGGCTAGGAGCATTTCTACGATCAGAGCTTCGTATTCAACCTGATTATTACTTGCCTTAAAGGCGAAGCGTAGAGCTTGCTCAATCAGCACGTCATTGGGTCCCTCTAAGACTATTCCCGCACCACTCCCTTGTTGGTTGGAAGAGCCATCAACCGAGAGCAACCACTGTGAGCCCACCTCCACCTCTTGTTCGCCTCCGGGCGAGAGTTCTGCCACAAAATCTGCGTACACCTGCCCTTTGATGGATCCTCTAGGCTCATACTGGATGTCGAATTCTGACAACTCCACCGCCCAGCGCACCATTCTTCCAGCCACGTCAGGCTTCTGCAGCACGTTCTGTATAGGGAGGTTTGCAATCACTACCACCGTAAAGCTGTGGAAGTAATGACGGAGCCTCCTGGCTGAAAACACCACTGCTAACGCTGCCTTCTCCAGCGCCTGGTATCTCGTCTCCGCGCCTTGTAATGCCTTGCTCACGAAATAGATGGGCTTTTGACTATGGTCCTGCTCCTGGACCAGCACAGAGCTGATAGCCCGCTCTGTCACCGTGAAGTACAGCCGGAGGGGCACGCCTGTTACCGGTTTGCAGAGGACCGGTGGCGTCGCCAGGTATTCTTTCAACTTAATGAAAGCCGCTTCGCATTCGTCAGTCCATGCAAAGCGACTATTTCTCTTGAGGCACTGGAAATATGGGTGCCCCTTTTGTCCCCCGGCAGAAACAAACTTGAGAGCGCTGCCATCCGCCCCGTCAGTTGCTGTACTTCCTTTACTGACGTCGGGCTTCGCATGGCGATAATCGCTGCGCATTTGTCGGGGTTTGCCTTTATTCCCCTCTCCGTGAGCATGAAACCCAGGAACTTACCGGCCTCTACCCCGAAGACACACTTCTCAGGGTTTAGTTTGAGGCGATATTTGGATATAGTGACGAACAACTCCTCTAAGTCTGCCACGTGCTGTTCCCTATCCTACGACGCCACTACCATGTCGTCTACGTAGGCGTATACATTCCTTCCTAACATGGGCGCTAGGACCTTGTCCATCAGCCTTTGGTAGGTGGCGCCCGCGTTCTTCAGCCCAAAAGGCATTACCTTGTAACAGTAACTGCAAGTCTCTATCATGAATGCAGTTTTACTCTCATCTCTCGGGTGCATTTTGATCTAGTTGTATCCCAAGAATGCATCCAGGAAGCTTAGCACCTTGCAGCTGGATGCACTATCCACCAACGCATCGATGCTGGGTAGTGGGTACGAGTCCTTCGGACACGCCTTATTTAAGTCCGTGAAGTCCACGCACATCCTCCACTTCCCATTCGCCTTCTTCACCAAGACAACGTTGGCTAGCCACTCAGGGTATTGAATCACCCTGATGTGGCCAGCACTCAGCAGCTTCTGCGTTTCCTCCTTTACCACCAGCTGCCTCTCTTCGTTAAACTTTCTCCTTCTTTGGCGCACGGGGCGGACCGCGACGTCCATGCTGAGGTGATGACATAGGAAATCCGGATCGATGCCGGGCATATCCGAGGCAGACCACGCGAAGGCATCCAAGTGGCGTGAAATCACCTCTGCCACCCCCTCCTGTTTTTCTTGGCTCAGCAAACGCCCTAACTTAAACGTTTTGCTGCCAATTTCTCTCTCCACGGCGTTAGCCGCCTGTTGGTCCCTGCTATTATCCTGAATGGGCGCCGCCTCTTCCACGGGCGTCGTATCGTCAGGTCCCTCCTCTACCTCGGGAGTCGCCCTCGCGGGTGTGGTCCCAGCGGGCATCGCCTCAATTCTTCGTTTTCAGGCTGTTTTCATAACACTTTCACGCCTCCTCCTGATCCGACTTGATAACTATCACCTTGCCGCTAAGGTCCGACAGCTTCATCTTCATATGGCTCGTGGAGGCTACTGCGTTCAGCCTATTCAACGTCGGTTTGCCCAACAAAATGTTGTAAGCAGAGTTGGCGTTCATGACCAAGTACCGGATGCTTTCGGTACGCGAGGCCTCTCCATCCGTGAACGTAGTCCTCAACTCCAGGTAGCCTAGGACTTCCACCTGGTTATCCGCAAACCCATATAGGCACCCTGTGTAGGGCCTCAAAAGGTCGGGAGACAACCGTAACTTGTTGAATGTCGACCAGAACATGACGTCTGCTGAACTTCCCTGGTCGACAAGAACCCTGTGCACCTTTCTTGCAGCCGTGACAACCAAAATGACCACGGGGTCATTGTCATGCGGCACCACGTCTCGAAGATCCCCTCCCGTGAACACGAGGTCCGATTCCCACGGCTCACCCGAGATCCTTTCTTCGATCGAGTTGACCCCCCTCGCGTATTTCTTTCGCTGGGAGGCGGTGGGTCCTCCGCCGGAAAAACCCCCAGCAATGGTGTGAACCTCGCCGAGAACGGGCATCTCGTTCGCTTGCTCCTCTGTCGGCGTCGGTAGGGCGGCGGTCGTGGCGGGTTCTGCGACGTAATTCTTCAGAAACCCGCTTCTCACCAGCTCATTAAGCTGGTAACCCAACGAGAGGCAGTTGTCAATGTGATGACCAAAGGCATCGTGGAACTCGCACCAAGAGTCTTTCCGTGGCCCTAACACCTTGTCAGTTTTTGCCGGTCGCCTCAACCTCTCAGCTATATCAGGCACGGCGATCAGGTCCTTCAACTTCATTACAAAGTTGTATCTCGCCGGCCTTGCCCTCTCCCTAGCCGGGCGATCACCCCCTGCTGGACCCTGGGGCTGGGGCTTTCTGGCTTCATAGGGGCGTCTCCCCTTGGACTTCTTCCTTCCCGTTGTTGTCTTGTTGACCCTGACAGGCTGAACCCGCGTGTGCACCCTCGGGCGTGAGGGCACAACGCTGGTTCGCTTCTCGCACACCTCTCCTTCGGAGGCGATATGTTCCACTGCCTGACGCTGTATTTCAGCAAAAGTCCTTGGGCGATTGCGAATAATAGATTCGCAAAAAGGGTCGGGGCACACGCCTTTCCTGAAGGCATACACAATCATGGGCTCCTCCGACGTGCCCACTTTCACCACTTGGGACCCGAAACGGTTGATATACTCCTTCAAACTCTCCCCTTAGTATTGCTTCACATCAAACAGATCGTAAGAGACCGGCGGCGGGGCCCTGTTCGCCAGGTATTGCTCTCTGAACAACTGGGACAGCTGCTGAAAAGAGGTGATATGGCCGCTAGGAAGGCTGATAAACCAATCCATGGCCATTCCTGTCAAAGTGCTCATGAAGAGCTTGCATCTTGCGGCGTCAGAGCCGCCTACTAACACCATTTGTGTGTGGAACGCCGTGAGGTGCGCCTCGGGGTCCTGCGAAGGTGTTGGGGATCGCCGCATCTAGGATCTCCTGCGAGAAGGGAGTGGAAAACTCCCTTGGTGGGGTGAGATGCTCCACCTCTTCGTTCTCGCGTTGCCCCTGGTTGTTCCTTAGACCCCGGCGCAACTCCTCATTAACGCGACGGAGCTCTTCGTTCCTCACATGCGAGGCGTCGAGATCCGCCTGCATGCGTTCTTGTTCTATCTTCGACTCCGCCATATCATCCTGCAGCCCCCTCATTATCTCCAAGAACTGTTGCATGGACATTTCTTCTCCCGCAGCGCGTGCGGTACCTCGTCTAGTGGTGGCCATTCTTCACTGTTTTCTCAATCGTTATCGCGACCTGACAAATCCTTTCAAACTTGCGATGGGACCAATGTTTTATATCGGCCCCACGATGGGCGCCAAATGTTCCGTCCGGTTGGCCTGGGACGTCTTCGTGCGCGACCTCAACCGTCAGCTAGGGACTCCTTCCCACTGGTTACCTATGGATTCCTGCAAGAAGGACAAAAGGGGCGCCCTAGCGGCCGTTTGCACTCCGACGCTCAAGTCAGCCAGCAAGAAACACCAAAAACTCTGCACCTCCGTATCGGAGCACCGTGTATGGCACTCTGAAGGTGGTAAAAAGGAACTGTCTAATGTATATTTTCTCGTTCTGGCAAAGATCATTCCCTAGTCCCTTGTGCGTAACCTCAAGGCTCGAGCAAGCAACTAGAGTGCTTCTGGAAAATTTGCCAAAAGTTCGAACCCCATTTCCAACATTCAAGGCGCTATTTAACCTACTCCCGCATTCAAAGCGCCTTAAAGTGCATTTAATTATAAAACGTGGCGCATTTAAGACGTTTAAAACGCTTGGGAGAATTTATGGTACCTTAAACGCTCGAAACGGAAAGTGTATTAAATAACCTTAATTACCTTGTACCTGACAAAATGGCGTTTCTATTCTGACTTGGCTGTTGTACACGTGGAGGGCCTCACAGCGCCGTGACCCCATCTGGGGGGAGCGTTTCTTCGTGTGAGTCCTCCTCCCAGGGAGTGCATCTGCGCTGGAGGTGACTTTTTGGGTGCCAACTCATGCCCCCAAACATCTAGTCACTCACTTTGAGAGCGTATCTGCCTTCCTCTCGTACCCTGCACCTGGCTACCCTGGGCGTGACCCTCCTCTTGAGTCGTATCTATCCCAAGGGCGTCTCTAGGGCGGCAGGGGTACTTCACGAGTCAGGCTGCCCTACACTGGCGCTATCACTATGGCCTTGAAGCCACCTTTCTCTTCTCTTTATCACTACCCCGGATTATCGAGACTCGAGGCCTTCCCACGGCGTCGCTCCCTCCATGGTATTTCCTACCCATGGGTATCGGGGAACCACACTGTGATTGCCTTGCCTTAGTGATATTTGATCTTGGCGACGCCCTGGTTGGGCGATGCCTTAACCGGGCGATGCCTTCACCTAGGCAACGCCTTACCTTGGTGACGCTTCCTCTTGGCGACGCTGACACTTGGCGTCTCTTCACCTAGGCGACGCCTTACGTTGACCTCTACCCCCGACGTTGACTTTGACCTTGACCTTGTCAACGCCCGGATACGGGACGGTACATGTACCGTCCTGGTGGTCGGATGCGATGACGTGGCATCCTGTTACAGTGTAGGCGTGTTGACAAGGCGCCAGGTTGGCAGTTGGGAAGGAAGTCGGGAGGCACGCGTAGTCGCCGATAGTTAAGTTGGCGTGTTCCGATCTCCAGCTTACCGGAATAGGCGATCGCCAGGTTGAGGACAAAGTCGCCAGATGCAAACTCAGGCGACCAGGCAGTCGGAGATCGCCAGAACAAGCACATCGCCGAAGTTAAAAGAGAAGCAGATTATGAAGGCGGCCGGCGAGACCACAGGGAAGGTGTGTGAAGGCCCTACCTCGCCAGTTTCAGTAGAGATCGCACTCCTGAGTTAGCTATGCACTGGGCAGCACCATGCATAGGTAACTTAGCCAAAATGAGAGTAGAAGTAGCGCCAAGTCAGGGAGCCTCCGGATGATGGCACGTGTACAGTTGGATACGAGCCACGTGTCCAAGTCTGTAACTGCCAGGAGAGAGAAAACCACCAGGTATATAAGAGTTCCTAACAGATTTCCTAAGGTACGCGCGTTTAGTTCATACACTTTACGCTTGCGAGTGACAGAGCTGTTTGTGAGAGAGATTTGCACGGTTCCAGTTCTTAGTATTTGGTGATACCTCCACTGACTTGAGCGTCGGAGTGCGATCGGCCGCAGCGGCGCCGTATCGTTTTCTTTGCAGGTTCTTGAGGAGGAACGGAGGTGGAAAGCGGCGCGCACGTCGATCCTTTGACGAGGCATTCTCCAGCGCTCCGGTCAACAGGCAGGATCATCAGGCGCCCACCGTGGGGCCCGTGTAAAACGTGCTCCCATCCACAGCGTGAGTTCGTGGAGGTTTTCGAGGTTTTCTGCGCGGTTGTGTGCTGGTGCAACCGTCGTTCTTGGTTTCTTTGAGTTTCGTTCGGAGAAGTTTGTGTTTTAAACCGCTCGCTTGGCTTTTCGATCGGTGGATTCGAGTTCTTTCATTTGGTTGTTTGGTTCGCGGGGAAACGGTGGTTTTTGGTGAGGCTGCGATTTTCTTCGAAGGTTTGCGGTGTTCTTGAAGTTCTTGCGCAGTTTCTTGAATCTTCTCCGATCGATCGCTGATTCGTTCGTGGTTGAAGTGTTATTTGCTGTATTTCTGTGGTTCGCTGAAGTTAATGAGAAAGATGAGAAGCAATCGTTCCAGCCCCGTGGCTCCCGTCGCAGCTGAAGGCGACGCCGCCATGACCATGTCACAGATGGCAGAAATGATGCGCTCATTGCAGGCCACTGTAGAAGCCTCGCGCGTCGAGCAGGCAAGGATACATGAAGACCTGGTCGCCTCTCGCGCCAGGAACGAGGAGCTCAGCAAGGTAGCTGAGGAGCTACGTCGAGCTCTCCAGGAGCAGCAGGTTCGTTCTTCCGCTGAAGAGGTGGCACCGTCGACGCCACCTCGTGTTTTCCCAATGCCTTTCATTCAGGCGATTACCGACACGCCAATTCCCACGAGCGTGGTCCCGGTTAAAGCTGTTTTTACTGGCGTGGAAGATCCAGAGGCTCATCTGACCACGTTCCACACACAGATGATGCTGTCAGGGGGGTCGGATGCTGTCTATTGTAAGATGTTCGTGAGCACGCTCCAGGGAACGGCGATGGAGTGGTTTGTGAGCCTGCCTAATGGCCACATAACTAATTTTCAGCAATTCTCGAAAATCTTCGTCGAGCAGTATATTGTGAACAAGGCACCGCCCAGAGTGTCCTATGATCTGTTTGATATAAGGCAGTACCATGGGGAGTCCCTCAGAGACTACCTCAATCGCTTCGGAGCACAGATGGTCAGATCGCCGGCGAAGGATGAAGAAATGCTGGTTTATGCCTTCAAGAAGGGCGTGCAGCCAGGGCCATTCTGCGAGGCCTTGATCAGGGCTCATCCAGCGACGTTTGTTGAAGTCAGGCGACTTGCGGTGGCTCACATCGCCGACGAGAGTGAGGTCGCCGAGAAGAGAGGCAGTGTGGCTCCCGTCAGGCCACGCGCCCAGACCAGGATCCAGCCGCAGAGGGTGCTGGAAACGGCAGCGGCGGTCAGAAAGGACCAAAGGACTCGCTATCCTTACGATAGGAGAAATAAGGGAAGAAGCCAAGCGCACCAACCGCCAGCACGCCAACAACCAGCACGCCGGGAATACAATCGCCCGCCTAAGCATAAATTCGTCATGGGACTAGCGGACCTGATCGCTATCCCTAACATATCTGCTAGATTGAAGGCGCCCGAGAAGGTGGGCGACAAGGTGTTAGGGTCGAAGCCGGATGTCTGGTGCGAGTTCCACCAGTGCTTTGGCCACAACCTGGACTCGTGTTTGTCTTTAGGGTACCAGCTCGACGATCTGGTTAAGAGCGGGTTCCTAAACGACTATCTGCTGGATAGAAGGACCGGAGGAGCGTCGAGTTCCCAGCCGGCAGGGGGAGAAGCCCAGCAACACGAGATGCCTATCCATGGGGAGATCCACACCATTGCAGGGGGTTTCTCAGGTGGTGGATGCACCGCATCGCAGAGGAAAAAGTACGCGCGATCGGTGATGTCGGTGGACATGTTTGAAGATCACTCGCCCGAAGTGGACATTACGTTCACCAAGCAGGATCTCCGGGACGTTGTGCCTCACGACAACGATCCCATTGTTATTTCGTTGATCACGGCGGGGAGGAAGGTTCACCGAGTTCTGGTGGACCAAGGAAGTTCGGCAGACGTGATGTTCTGGCCGACTTTCACACAGCTAGAATTGCCCCTTGACCAGCTGAGGCCCTATGGAGGGTGCTTGTATGGGTTCGTTGGCGACCAGGTGGAAGTCAGGGGGTACATTGAGCTGAGAACCACGTTTACCGATGAGGCTGGGTCGAGGACGGAGAAAATCAAGTACCTCATCGTAAACGCCCCTTCAGCATATAACATCCTGCTGGGAAGGCCCACCCTTAACAGGATAGGCGCAATTCCATCGACTCGGCACATGAAGGTGAAGCTGCCGTCCATGGAAGGGGTGGTAATCACGATAAAGTCTGATCAGAAGGAAGCGAAAAAGTGCTATGAGAATAGCCTGAAAAATAAAAGATTAGTGAGCTATGTCACAACCACCCCACCGCCCGGTGTGAAGCCCAGACCGCCGATAATGGAGGAGGCCGCCGGAAGGGACGTAGAGATGGTAGATGCTGAGCTGGGGGAGAGGAATGCTGCCCTGGAGGAGGAAGAGGCGCGGAATTGCCCGGAGGAAGCAAGGGAACTCGGAATCGCCAAGGCGGTGATCGCCAGAGAATCAAGGCCCAAGCCCGTCGAGCAGTGGCTCGAGAAGGAGATCGGGGGGAAAATTTTCAAGCTCGGAAGATCTCTGGAGGTCGATCTCCAGGACCAGATCGCTAAGGTGATTGAACGGCATCTGGACGCGTTTGCCTGGTCCGCTTCGGACATGCCCGGGATCGATCCCGACTTCTTGTGCCATCATCTGGCGATGGACAACATGGTGAGACCGGTGCGGCAAAGAAGGAGGAAATTTAATGAAGAGAGGAGGCAGGCGATCAAGGATGAGACCCAGAAACTCCTCACTGCAGGCCACATCAGGGAAGTCCAGTACCCTGAGTGGTTGGCGAATGTCGTGCTGGTGAAGAAGAGCAACGGGAAATGGCGCATGTGCGTCGATTTCACCGACCTGAATAAGGCTTGCCCAAAGGATTCGTATCCTTTGCCAAGCATTGATGCCCTGGTTGATAGTGCTGCAGGGTGCAAGCTGCTGAGTTTCCTGGACGCCTTCTCGGGCTATAATCAGATCAAGATGCATCCCATGGATGAAGAAAAAACAGCCTTCATGACGGAGAGGTCGTGCTACTGCTATAAGGTGATGCCGTTTGGGCTGAAGAATGCGGGGGCCACGTACCAGAGGCTGATGGACCGAGTACTTGCGCCAATGCTGGGAAGAAACGTGCAAGCTTACGTCGATGACATGGTCGTGACCTCGCAGGAGAAAAGCAAGCACGTTGCAGACTTGGAAGAATTGTTCACAACGATCGCCAAGTTCAAGTTGAAGCTCAACCCGGAGAAATGCATTTTCGGCGTAGAGGCTGGAAAATTTTTGGGTTTTCTCTTGACTGAAAGAGGAATAGAGGCCAACCCAGACAAGTGTGCCGCCATCCTGGCGATGAGAAGCCCGACTACAGTAAAAGAAGTCCAGCAGCTGACGGGTCGGATGGCGGCCCTATCCCGCTTCGTGTCAGCAAGCGGAGAAAAGGGACATCCCTATTTCCAGTGCCTGCGGCGCAATAACAAGTTCGCTTGGACGAAAGAGTGCGAGGAAGCTTTCGTCAAGCTGAAGGAATATTTGGCGAGCCCGCCGGTTCTGTGCAAACCACTGGCGGGAATCCCTCTCAGATTGTATTTTGCTGTGACTGAAAGGGCGGTGAGTGCGGTGCTCGCCCAGGACCAAGATCAGGCTCAGAAGCCTATCTATTTTGTGAGCAAGGTGTTGCAGGGCCCAGAAATGAGGTATCAGGCCCTGGAGAAGGCTGCGCTGGCGGTAGTGTTTTCGGCGAGGAGGTTGCGCCACTACTTCCACAGCTTCACAATACTGGTGATGACTGACCTGCCCATCCAGAAGGTCTTGAAGAAGCCTGACGTTGCAGGAAGAATGGTGAAGTGGGCAGTGGAGCTGTCAGAGTTTGACATTAAATATGAGCCTCGAGGCCCGATCAAAGGGCAAATCTTTGCAGATTTTGTAGTCGAGCTCTCTTCAGAGGCGACGCGGGTTGAAGGAGACGATTTCCGTTGGGTACTCTCGGTGGATGGATCGTCAAACCAGCAGGGTAGCGGTGCTGGAGTCATATTGGAAGGACCCAACGGCGTGCTGATCGAACAATCGTTGAGATTCGCCTTCAAAGCCAGCAACAATCAAGCAGAGTATGAGGCGCTGATCGCCGGGATTCTGCTGGCTAAGGAAATGGGAGCCAGAGTGCTGATGGCTAAGAGTGACTCGCTGCTAGTCACAGGGCAAGTAACAGGCGAGTTCCAGGCTAAAGATCCACAAATGGCGGCTTACTTGGCGTATGTGCAGGAATTGAAGAGTTCCTTTGCCTCTTTTGAAGTGGTGCATGTGCCCCGAGAACAGAATGCCCGAGCTGACTTGCTTGCTAAGCTCGCCAGCTCAGGCAAGGGGGGTAGGCAGAGGACAGTGATTCAAGAAACTTTGAAGACGCCGAGGGCATTTGTAGCAGATCACCTGGTCCTTCAGATAAGCAGGTCGACGGAGAGAGCAGCGAGAAGCCATAAGTCTTTGACGCAAGAAACTCTGAGATCGCCAAGAATCAGAGCATGTCGAGGAGAGAAGATGGACGTGATGCAAGTCTGCGCCACCCATGAGCCAGACACGTGGATAACGCAGTATAAGCGGTGCCTGGCGGACGGCCTCCTCCCGTTAGATCCAACAGAAGCTAGGAAGGTAAAGAAGAATTCCAGCAAGTATACATTGATTGATGGCGATCTGTACAGGTTTGGATTCACTCACCCACTCCTGGAATGTATACACGGCGAGAAGTGCACGAGGATTATGGCAGAGCTCCACGAAGGAATATGTGGAAGTCACGTCGGGGGTCGAGCTCTGGCCGCGAGGACTCTCCGTGCAGGCTACTATTGGCCATCCATGAGAGAAGATTGCAAGAAGTATGCCCAGTGCTGCAAACAATGCCAGCAACACGCCGATTGGAACAAGGCACCTCCCGAGGAGTTGAAGTCGATCTATAGCCCTTGGCCGTTTCATACTTGGGGAATCGACATCCTGGGACCTTTTCCACTGGCGATCAGGCAGATGAAGTACTTGGTGGTGGCGATTGAGTATTTCACCAAGTGGATTGAAGCAGAACCAGTGGCCCAGATCACCGCGCACAAGATCGAAGGCTTTGTATGGAAGAATATTGTGTGCCGGTTTGGAGTGCCTAAGCGCCTGGTATCAGATAATGGGACTCAGTTTGCGAGCCACCTGTTGAAGAAGCTTTGCGAAGGGGTTGGAATTCAGCAAGTGTTTGCATCCGTCAAGCACCCTCAGACTAATGGCCAGGTGGAATCAGCTAACCGGGTGTTGCTGAGAGGTTTGAAAAGAAGGCTCGAGAAAGCCAAGGGAAGTTGGGCTGAGGAGGTACCCCGAATAGTTTGGGCGTACCACACCACCGAGCAGTCAGGAACCCATGAGACCCCGTTTAGCTTGGTCTATGGGTGTGATGCCATGATTCCAGTCGAGATTCAGGAGAGCTCGCTGAGATTCCAGAACTTTGTAGAGGAAGACTCGAATGAGGAGAGAAGACTGAACCTGGATCTGCTGGACGAGGTCAGGGAGGAGGCAAGGCTGAAGGCTGAGGCGGTGAAGAGAAGGGTCGAGCGAAGGTACAACTCCAAGGTGATGCCAAGGCAGTTTAGAGAAGGCGATCTGGTGATGAGGAAGGCCCACCAGTACGAGATGGAGAATAAGCTATCACCCAAGTGGAGAGGACCGTTCAGAATAACCGAGGCACTCGGGAACGGAGCCTATCGCTTGGAGACGTTGGAAGGGGGGGCGATCCCTCGTACCTGGAACGCCACACACCTGAAGTTGTACTATAGCTAAGAGCTTTGTAAGTAAAGACAAACACAAATATTACATTGCAATGTCTCTGTTAAAACAGTTTCAAGGGGGCACTCTTTTTTCCCTAAGGAGGGTTTTTAATGAGGCCACCCAATAAAAGAAGAGTTTTCGAAAGTATAAGGTGTTTTCAGATTGCATATGTGTTATCTCCAAAAGTTTCGAAGAAAGACCTTGTCATTCGTACATGATTTAAGGCACGAAAAGATATGTCGCGTGTTTTCTAAAGTTTTAAACTCCTCATCGTTTTCGGCGATTAGAGGCACCAGTTAAGTTTTAAAGTCCTCATCGTTTTCGGCGATTAAAGGCACCAGTTAAGTTGTTAAGTCCTCATCGTTTATCGGCGATCGGAGGCACCAGATGAAAGACCTCCTCGCCGTTGTGCGGGCGCAGGCGAGAAAGAGGAAAAGTCCTTCGTGTTTCTGGGAGCGAGAAGATGTAACTCCCGGGGCAACGTAGAGGCAAGTTAAAGACCTCCTCGCCGTTGTGCGGGCGCAGGCGAGAATGGTCCTCAGTGCATCCAGGGGGGAGGAGATGTACACCCTGGGCAAGTTGAGGCACCGGATAAAGTCCTTATCGCCGTTGTGCGAGCTAAGGCCCGTTAAAGACCTCCTCGCCGTCGAGCGAGTGCAGGCGTGAGAAAGAAAAGGTCCTCAGTGCATCCAGGGGGGAGGAGATGTACACCCTAGGCAAGTTGAGGCACCAGACAAAGTCCTTCTCGCCGTCGAGCGAGTTCAGGCGAGTAAAAGTCCTTCTCGCCGATGAGCGAGTTCAGGCGAGTTAAAAGACCTCCTCGCTTGTGCGCGAGTATAGGCAAGATAAAATCCTTCTCGTCTTGAACGAGTTCAGGTATGGCGAAGAGGGTGGAAGAAGCTTGAAAGGTGGCTAAGGTAGGTTCGAAGAGAACGCCTAGCCAGCCAGTTTCTAGCTCTGGGGTTCAGGGAGGTAAAGGAAGATCCCAAAGGGCATTTCTGCCTCAGATAAAGAAATGACTGCCAAAGCCTGAGGCTAAGGAAAGCTGGTGTTACCAAGAGGTCTAGGTGATCGCGAAAAGTTCAAACACGGCGAGAAGGTTGAAAGACTTGTTTGATGAAGCGGGACAAGTGGGACGTTGTTTGAACCAATGCTTGAATCACAGTTCGTTGCTTGGGACTTTTCTTACGATCAGGTTAGTGCCTTGGGGGTACAAGTTGTTTAAAGCGATTATTGCTTAAGTTTGAATCGGCTCGAAGCAGTTACGCCAAAGGTCATGTTTGCAAAATCGCTAAGTTAAACGCAGCAGAGTTAAACGTACAAAGAACGTAAAGCGCTCAAAAGGAGTCAGAAGAAATATTCGAGTTTCGCTATTGAAATAAGAAGCTGTTCGGAATACGCGTGCAAGAGTTTTTTACAAAGTAAATACAAGCGAATTTATAAAGAAGCAGATGGGGTAGAATTGGTTGAGCCTTCGGCGGGAACGACCTTCCCATCTACTACTTCGTTGTCTAACGACACCAGGCTAAGGTCAAGATCGGGGAATAGGCATGCGAACTGTTCTCGAGCGGCATCAAACCCGGCAACCAGAATCTGAGCGGAGCTTAGCTTAAGTTCTTCAATTTGCTTTTGAAATCCTTCAACCTGCTGCTTAAGCTCCTTGTTCTGCTGCTCCAGCTCTTCGACCTGTTTTCGGAGTTGTTTGTTGGTCTCTTGAGCTTGAAGAAGGTCGTCAGCCACCTTCTTGGATTCTGTCTGAGTTTGAGCCAGCTCGGCAGCCATCTTCACCTTCTCTTTGTTTGCCTCGGAGAGATCAGCCATGGCGTCGTCTCTTGCTTTCTCTACTTGCCCAAGTAGCTTCTCGCGGTCGATCGACCTCTGCTCCAGCTTCTGTACCTTATCAGCATTGGCTTGAATTTGAGCCTCCAAGTCGCTCGCCTTGGTACGCAGAGGCACGATTCTGCTTTCGAGTTCGACTTTTTCTTGGGCAAGATCATGGACTTTGCGGCGAAGGTCAACAGCTTCCTTGCGCGCAAGCCTAAGCTCGGTGTTTAGGGCATCCTCCACTCGAGAATGTTCCATTTCCGCGAGCGTTAGGCTGAATGACACCTTCTCCACCTCGACCTTCATTGTGCTGTTCTCGGTCTTGAGGTTGTAGATGTCATCCTGTAGCCGCCTGGTGGAGCTCTCCACTGCTCTCGTTATGATTGATGGGATATCCTCTACAATGGTTTTGAGTTTAGCAGTCAGAGGTTCCCACATCCTCGTAATCTCGAGGGAAAGATTTGTAGCTTGGAGAGGCGCCAGGGGGGCTTGTTGAGGGTTCTCGTCGCCGCCTTCCTTAACAGTGTTTTCGGTGTTTGCTTCTTGGCGTGGCGACGCAATCGGGGACTCGGTGATTAGGATTGGAGAGGTGTGAGCGACCTCATCCCCGATTGGAACGATTCCTGCAGCTGAAGTGTTGGAAGGAGGGCCCCCTCCTGCTGATATATGTGGTGTGGAGGCGCTCGGGGGGTCCTCCAAGAAATTTGGCTCTGGGGCCTCAGTTGCAGGTGGCGCAGTGGCCAATGGAACTGCTTGGACTGGTGGTGAAGGGGCTTGTGGTGCTGGTGATGAGGGAGGAGGAGCGGGTGTTGATGGTGGTGTTGAAGCTGGAAGAGGGGGCGGGGCAGGTGGAGAAGATGGTGCCACCCTCTTCCTTTTCGTGACAAGGCCATCCTCTGTGACCTCGTCATCCTCTTCATCATCCTCTTGGACAACTTGGGGGGCCTTCCGCTTTGGCCTCTTAAGGACCAGTTTCTTTCGTTGGGCGGGCGCCTTAGGCGGTGATCGCCCCTGGATGATGGCCTTCTCGACCGCCGAGTTGGGAACCGTCTGAGAGCCGGTCGCCAACCCGTGGTTGCGGGCGAGTGCCTTTAAATCGGCGAGCATGTTCTTACCCAGCATGGTGTCTGCATGGAATGAAAATGCATAAGTTAGCTCAAAGGAGAAAGGGGTAAGTGTATAAGACAATAAGACAGCGGAAGCAGACATATGCAGAAAAGATAAAACCAAAGTCTTGTGTGTATCGCACAAGACGCCCAGAAACAATATCAGAAACAATGTCAAGACAAAGTTGTTGCGTCCTAACCTATTTGAAATTCCAACTGGTCCTCAAAGAACTCGAAGGAAATCAGGGTGGGGGTCAAGAATGTTATGTGGGCATCTGCCACCCTCTTCCAGAAGAGACAAAGGTCTCTGTCCAAAGCTCCCATGCTATCAGGACTTCTGGGCCTCCTGAAGCAGCTCTTGGACTCCTTTTTCCCCTTGTCCACCCAGTACAAGGGGAAACCGTCGAGGAGGGAAGGGTCTTTGTCGTTTGCGCGAACCTGGATGAATTTCCCCTTCCAATCCTTGTACGACTGCTGGAAGATGGTGAAAATGGATCTCCCAGCAATGGCGTTCAGGCTGACCCACAGGCGATCTCCTGGGTGCTTGGCCTCAAACAAGAATAAAAACACGTCCACTGACGCCGGCAACCCCAGGTGGGCGCACGTTACCTCAAAAGCTCGGACAAACGCCCAGCTGTTGGGGTGAAGCTGGGCGGCAGCAATATTGAGCTCGGTTAAGAGTTCCCTCTCGAATCGAGTGAGAGGGAACCTGAGTTTAACTTTCTTGAAGAGAGTGGTGTAGACGAAGCAGAAGGGCCCGTCGGCACTCACTCTATCATCGACGCACACTGGCAGAGTGGCTGGGCAAGGCAGCACCATCATTCTCTCATCGTGCTCCTTGTGGAATGATTGGTGGGCCTCGTCCCCATTGGTCAATCGCAGAACCGCTCCTGCGGTGTTCACCGACGACGTTTCCTTTAAGAGGGTTGAGTTAGCCCATGAGTATAACGTCTTGAAGTCTGGCAGTGGGGTGGGGGCTCCTCCAGCGTTTGGTGGAGTCGCCTGGGCTAGAGTGGTTTGAGAAGACGCGGGCCTCACAGCCTGCGAAGAGGGAGCACCACGAACTTGCGTAGAGTCGTGTGCTTGTGAAGGGGGGTGTCGCGCTGACGGAGGGGGGTTCGGGGTGATCTTCGTGCGAGTCATGGTAGCAACTGCAAACGAAGGAGGAAGGAAAAATAATCAGGAGGGTTACAAAGGCTGACTCGATCATGAATGGAAGGTGAAAGACGAACCAATGTGAGTTCGTTGCGACAATCGGCAAAGCCCTAAGTCACGCAGAAGGAGAAATGGAAAAACAGCCCACAGCGTATGCACCAGACAGTTACAGGATGATGCAAATCGGTGAAAATGCAAGAAAACCCACTAGACGAAGGAAAGTAGTTACCTTTCGATGATCAGGAGAGCGTTGAAGGGAGGTGGTGATCTGGAGCGTCGAGGAACGTCGAGAGTTTTCGCAGAGGGAAATAAGAGCGTATGCAAGTGTGAAGAAAGTGATGGAACAGTAGGAGCGTAAGGGGTTTAAGGGTTTTCGAAATAAGTTTGGAAGCGCTAACGGCAGATGAAGAGAACCGTTGATGAAGCCACGTGTCGAACGATGCGCGAAGAGTTTGGTGGAGCGTCAGAGCAGCAGAAAGTACTACCGCTTGGAATTCTGCGCCCATGCCACGTAGACCGGTGTTAACGAAGGCTTTTTCAGTCTTTTCGCTAGACAAGTCTTCGCTTAAGACTGGGGGGCTTGTGTACCGCCCTGGTGGTCGGATGCGATGACGTGGCATCCTGTTACAGTGTAGGCGTGTTGACAAGGCGCCAGGTTGGCAGTTGGGAAGGAAGTCGGGAGGCACGCGTAGTCGCCGATAGTTAAGTTGGCGTGTTCCGATCTCCAGCTTACCGGAATAGGCGATCGCCAGGTTGAGGACAAAGTCGCCAGATGCAGACTCAGGCGACCAGGCAGTCGGAGATCGCCAGAACAAGCACATCGCCGAAGTTAAAAGAGAAGCAGATTATGAAGGCGGCCGGCGAGACCACAGGGAAGGTGTGTGAAGGCCCTACCTCGCCAGTTTCAGTAGAGATCGCACTCCTGAGTTAGCTATGCACTGGGCAGCACCATGCATAGGTAACTTAGCCAAAATGAGAGTAGAAGTAGCGCCAAGTCAGGGAGCCTCCGGATGATGGCACGTGTACAGTTGGATACGAGCCACGTGTCCAAGTCTGTAACTGCCAGGAGAGAGAAAACCACCAGGTATATAAGAGTTCCTAACAGATTTCCTAAGGTACGCGCGTTCAGTTCATACACTTTACGCTTGCGAGTGACAGAGCTGTTTGTGAGAGAGATTTGCACGGTTCCAGTTCTTAGTATTTGGTGATACCTCCACTGACTTGAGCGTCGGAGTGCGATCGGCCGCAGCGGCGCCGTATCGTTTTCTTTGCAGGTTCTTGAGATAGATCCAGAGGAGGAACGGAGGTGGAAAGCGGCGCGCACGTCGATCCTTTGACGAGGCATTCTCCAGCGCTCCGGTCAACAGGCAGGATTAGTACAGTTCATGGCCCGTTTTGTTAGTGATTTACAACTTACCTCCTGCTTTGTGTATGAAGCGTAAATACATGATGTTATCTATGATGATCTCTGGTCCAAAACAACCTAGAAATGACATAGATGTTTATCTTAATCCATTGATTGAAGATTTGAAGTTATTATGGAATGAAGGGGTTGATGTGTTTGACGCGTTTAAGAATGAATCTTTCCGATTGCATGCGATATTGTTTTGTACTATCAATGACTTCCCTGCATATGGGAACTTGTCAGGTTATAGTGTGAAAGGCCATAGAGCATGTGATGGAGATCAAGGCCAAGGACAAATAGAAGCCAATCAACAAGGACAAGAGGAGGAAGAGGATCAAGAGGTAGATGTGCAAGACGTTACTCATCCTTCTCAGAGGCTTACAAGAAGCATGTTCAAGGCCTTAGGAAATAATGGACAATTGTTTTCTTTATTTGTAATATCTTTGGTAGATGGTGCTTAAGAGGGAAACATAAGAAACCTCTTGTGTAAAAGCATCCTTATTTGTAGTTTAGAAATATTAGTAGCTTAGGGGGGAGTGAACTTAGTAAGGGATGCTAGGGGAGTGTAGATATGAGTTAGGAGGTGCCAAACTAGGAAGGAAAGTCACACTTCCTTCATGCACTAGTTGGCGCCGAATTTGAAGGTCATTAGGGAAACATTTGCATTTGATTAGTCTTGCATTTCAGCACCTTATAGGCTATAAATAGAGGTGCTGCCCTTGTACAAATCAGATTTGGAAATTGTAGTAAGAAAACTCTACTCAAATTGAGAGAGATATTGGAAGAGCTTTGGTGCCTTCATCAAGTCTTATCTTGGGTGTCTATGGTGAACCTCAAGTGGCGGCAGCTCACTAATCTTGGAGTATCCACACTCTAAGTGGCGTGATCACTCACCTCTTCTTCCATCTCCATAAGTTTTCTATTCTCAAGCTTTGTTTCCTTTTCATGTTCTTCATTTCAGCTTACTTGTTCTTCAAATTCTGTTCGGTCCTTTGGCTGTAGTTTAATTTCTGTTCGGTAGTTTATGTTTTTGGCGGAATCCAATTGTTAAATTCTTCAATTCTTGTTGTTTGATTCTATTTGACAATACATGGACTTCCATGTGAGCTTTGGTTCGGTGCAAAATCTTGGTGAGTTCTTGAATTAGAACATTGATCCAATTCTAATTAAAGTGTCAATTCATGACCAACTCAAGTTGTTCCTAAGAATGTCAAAGAATCATGTATTCTTGCTATTGCATTCACATCAGCATGTCCAATATGTCAAGATAAGACATCTTATGAGCAGTTGAAACACGGAAGAAAAACTGTGTATCTAGGGCATCGTAGATTTCTAAAGAAATATCATTAGTATCGTAGATTGAAAAAAGCTTTTAACGGATACCATGAACATGAAATTTGTCCCACTCCCTTAAGTGGTGTTGAAATTTATGAAAAAATTAAAAAATGTTAATGTGACTTTTGGAAAAATGAAGAAGAAGCAAACTGTGAGTGAAATATGGAAGAAGAGATCAATCTTTTTTTATCTTCCGTATTGGTGTAAGTTAGATGTCAGACACTGTCTAGATGTAATGCACATAGAAAAGAATGTGTGTGATAGTCTAATAGGAACACTTATGAACATTAAAGGCAAAACAGAGGATGGTGTGAATGCACGTCTGGATTTGATTGAGATGAATATACGAGAGGAATTGGCACTGAGAGAAGTTGGTAAACGTACATACTTGCCTATAGCGTGTTACACTTTGTCAAAGAAAGAGAAAACAAGTTTTTGTGAATGTCTTAAAGGTGTTAAGGTACCACAAGGCTACTCTTCAAATGTGAAGAGTCTTGTATCTATGAATAATTTGAAACTAATTGACTTAAAGTCACACAATTGTCACGTTCTAATGCAACAATTACTACAGGTGGCTATTCGTGGAATCTTGCCAAAAAATGATAGGCATACAATCACTCGACTATGTTCATTTTAAATTCCATATGTAGTAAAGAGATTGGCTCTCAGAAGTTGGATGAACTTGAAGAAGAAATAATTGTTATCTTATGTCAACTCGAGATGTTTTTTCCTCCATCTTTTTTTGATATTATGGTACACTTGGTTGTTCATCTTGTAAGAGAAATCAGATTGTGTGGGCCAGTTTATATGCGATTGATGTATCCAGTTGAACGATACATGAAGATTTTGAAGGGATATGTGAAAAATCAATGTCGTCCGGATGCTTCCATTATTGAAAAATACATTTCAGAAGAATCTATTGAGTTTTGTTTCGAGTACATGTCAAAAGCCAAATGTATAGGAGTTCCTAGAAAAGGTTGGCACTCTCGTAGATTCATAAGTAAATCTTCAAAAGGTGTACATGTCATAAGAAAATATAGAGAAGAGGTTCTGCAAGCACACTTGTATATCTTGAATAACACTGATGAGGTGTTACCATACTTAGATACACACAAAGACATTGTCAAATATAAAAATCCAAGGCAATTAGAAAAATGGGTGTTAATTGAGCATAACAAAACTTTCATGTCATGGTTTAATCAACAAATAATGAATGATCCATCAACATCTGAAACATTAACATGGCTTGCAAACGGTCTCAAATTTGATGTTTTATGTTGTTCTGGCTATGAAGTAAATGGTTGTTTGTTTTACAGAAAGTCTCGAGATGATAGGAGTATAGTGCAAAATAGCGGAGTCACCTTGGAGGCAAAGTCTATGCAGTTTTCAACTGCAAATGATCAAAATCCTGTTGTGGGATCAATGCCTTATTATGGTGTCATAGTAGAGATTTGGGAAGTTAATTATACCAAGTTTACTGTACCTGTTTTCAAATGCAAGTGGGTTGACAATAAGACTGGTGTCAAAGTTGATGAATCAGGAATGACTTTGGTTGACTTTCGAAAGATAGGTTATTGTGACGGACCATTCATAATGGCACATCAAGCTTCCCAAGTTTTCTATATCCAAGATCTTACGTCTGACCACTGGTTTGTTGTGCTACATGGAAAAAAACAACATAATGACCCAGAAGATACAAACAAAGACATTTGTGAGATTGAATCACTTACAAGAACGACCATCACTAAAGAGTACGAGGATGTTGCTGATGTTGTACATGCAACTCAAAATGATCATGACGAAGGAATATATATTTGTATGTGCATATGATTCATGTTTAGTTTTACAATATATAATTTTAATTATATTTCATATTCTTGATGCTTATCATATTTGTTTGATAACAGGAACATAGCCGATGATAAAGTTTCTCGTTCAAAAAATGGTAAAGGACCTACAAGATTAAAGAATATGTTTAAGAAGATAAATAAAGATGACAAAATACCTTTGTCTATTGATATCCACACTGGTGTGGCCACTGGGCAATATGCAAAGAAATATAGGAGTTATCTTGTAGTACTGTCTCGTGAAAGAATCTCTATCTTAACTGAGTCCTGGGATCACGTGACTGACCACGAGAAAAATATGATTTGGCAAGATATTTTGGTATGTAATTGTTTTTACTTTGTTCAATCTAAAGTTATTTTATACTTTGTTATTGTTTATGAACTAATTCTTTCAAATAATGTAGACTCATTACAAGATCCTGAATGTGAAAACCTTGAAAGTGAAGGTTCTTTCTGATGTGAGTGTCAAGTTTCGTCAGTTCAAATAAAAATTGACAACAAATTATATATATGGTGAAAGGAAAAAAGAAAATCCTTGTACAAAACATACATCCCTTGATGAAGAAACTTGGCAGCAGTTTGTGCAGATTCGACAAACTGAAAAATGGAAGGTTAATATCACTTTTATATTTGAATATAGTTTATATTAACGTATTATTAAATTTTGAATGTTATGATAGGAGGTTCGGAAAAAAGCAAAAGCCAGTCAGGCACAAAGTGATACCCCACACTTATTGTCCCGTGGTGGTTATAAGTTGTTAGAGCAGAACATGCTTGAAGAAAATATTAAAGCACGTTCTACTTCCATTGAGAAAATGAATAGTGTAGATTCTTTGAGGCCTCCATCCCCACCACCCCGATATGAGATGTGGAAGGTGTTGGGTCTATTAGTGTCTAAGTTCAAGAGGGGAGGGGTGAATTGAGCTTATAAAATTTTTGCAAGAACACACAATTTTCAGTATACCAGAGGCAAAAAGAACAGATTGTTTTTACATGAAACAGATTGATTCTTCAGAGCAGTCTAGCACAATTTGATTTTGTTCAATATAAAATTGTGATCAACAGAGAATTATACCAGAATTAGATTAGCTGAATATTATGAGGATGAACGATACAACTATGCTTAGGAATCAAACAACTTTACTCAACACAAGATTTTAAGGAGAATGATTCCTTCTCAGATTTTAATGATTAGACTGTTTGTTCACAGATCACTTAAACCATCATATGCAACTGTCTTGTTTGTGATTAGAGAACTTTAACAAATCAGGAAGAACAATTTTTACTTAAACCCAGAATTAACAGATTCAATTTCAAAAGAACAGATTTAGTTCTTGACAGAATTAAGCAAAAGCAGAAATGAGTGCAGGGATGAAAAGAAAAGGCACACAAGTTTTTATACTAGTTCACTCATACAGAGCTACGTCCAGTCTCACCTTACCCCAAGGTGGAATTCACTAAAAAAACAGTACCAATTACTTACAGACACAACAGTTTTTGAACACTACAAGAACAACACAATCAATGCTGAAAAAACCTATTTCAGCACACCTTGCACTCCAAGAAACCCTATCAAGGAGTGACTAACACTTACACCTTTACAAACCAGAATAAAGGAAATATTACACCTGAAAAGAAGATGCAAAAACTCAAAACCAGTAGTTCAATTTGCTGCAGCACTGCACCAGCACCTTCACCAAGATCAAAGGTTTCCTAGAACAAGCACACTTGAAAATCTCTTTGGAAAACCTTTCAAAAATCTTTTGATCCTTCTTCTCACATGGAAATTGTTTGATCACTGTCAAAAACGTAATTGCTCAGCACCTTTTCCTGTGAGAGAGACTTTTCTTTATATAGAAAACCGTTTCTAACTTCTTTTCAAAAAACAGTTGAAAAGCAGTTATGAAAACAACAGATTCATTTTTTAACGTAACAGATTTATTTTGTGAAAACCGCCAACTCAGCTAACTGAAATAACTGTCTGAGTTGTACCTTTGGTGCCCTAACTAACTTGTGAAAAACCTTTCAGCTGACCAAAGAATAAACCTGTTCTTTCACAATGAAACAAATTGAAAGATAGCAAATAGGCCAGCTCAGCTTTAACTGAAATAACTAACTAAGCTTTACTTGTGGTGCCTTAACAGAATTTTAGAAAAGCCTTTTAACAGAGAAGAAATAAACCGATTCTTTCTCCATAAAACAGATTTATTTTTTGTACTGATTTAAAACTTTTAAGAGCACTTTTAAAAGCTTTTCATAAACCCTTTAACCACATCATGTGCTTGATCCAGACTTGGTTAGGCATCTAGGATGGGTCATATAGCAAAAGGCAACCTTACACAATTACAAGCCTACATACAAGATCATCTAAACCTATTACAAACTTCAAAGCAAACTAGCTATTTTTCTACATCAAACACACACAACACTAGGTAGAGAAGAGACTCCATCCATCTTCAACAATCTCCCCCTGATTGATGGAGACAAATCCCCTTTGCACAGCATAGTTTGATGATCACAATCTGTATTAGACTAGCTGCCAAAACCTGCACAAAATTTTTAGACATAAAACCATAATAGAGCAGTTGTGAGTTTTGTGCTACCTTCATGTACCATGTAGCTTTCTGTGGCTGTTCTTCTCCCCCTTTGGATTCATCAAACAGAGTAAAGCATGGGATAAAACATACAAGCCATTCATCACAGTTCAAACTATAAATTCAGTATTAAGTTCTATTACAAACCTCAATGAAATCAACTAAAAACCAGTGCAGAATAAAGACATACAGATTAATTCCAAAATGTTCAACATATAAAAGCTAAAGACTTAGATATAGGATCACTTGTCATTGTAGTAGAGCTCAGTTAGCTGCACTTGAACTCCTTCAAGTTGGTCATCCAAGTGTTGAAACCTGGCATAAGTCATTTCATAGTGTGCCTTCTGCTCATATGTGAGTGTGTCCAGCCTGCTTAGCACTTGTCTTTCAAACATAGACAGAGGTTCACCTCTGTACTCAGGTTCCTCATATGCAACCATTGCATTTTGACTTGTAGCAGCAACATCTTCATGTCCAGCAGAGTGCACTGGTGATGCATCCATTTTCTGCACTCCATCAGCATTTTCTTCTCCATTTTCTGGATCAGCTGCTTCATTTTCAGCTCTGTTTGCAGCATTCCTTCTGAATACCCAGCTGTCATCTTCCTTTTGAAAGCCCATTTCCAAGAGAGTGGAGTTGTCTATTTCACTTGCTGCCTTAATGGTGTCATTTCTCTCATTTGTACTGTCAACTTCAAAATAATCGATTAGCTTTGACACAAAAATAGCATATGGAAAACGATAGTTTGGTGACCTTGTGGATTTGAGCATATGCTCCACCATTGTACTCACCCAATTTACCTTGAGTTGGTTCATGATACAGTACAGCAGAATCAAATCTTCTTCATCGAGAGTTGCATGATTACTTCCTCTTGGAGTAAGCTGCCAAGCAATGATGTAGGCAAGGAGTCTTGGAATGATTGTGAGATTTCCAGCATGGAATCTAGCCACTGGTTCAGTAGGGTTTCTCACACAACTTCTGTAAAACTACATCTTATTGAATCCCTGAATTCTAGCAGTGTTACCTTTGCTTACTTTCATTCCAGAATACTTGATTCCTCCCACATTACTCCATATTTCTCTTGTAATCTTCAGCTTCACACCTTTCACGTGGGAGACCAAATTTTTTCCATCTTGAACCAAGTTGTTGTAGAAGACTTTCACCAAGTCTGGATAGACATTTCCAGTCATTTCTAGGAAGTTCTTCAGCTTTTCATGCTTGAGCAAGGTTTTTGCTTCAGTCAGATTTTCTTCTCTCAACCAAGAAAATTCCAGCACTTTGGGCGCATTGACTTGCTTTCTGCTTGTCTCATGGATGTACCTTGTCATTGCTTCAGAATCTCCAGCAAACCATTTCTCCAGAATACCTTGGTTGCTGCTGGATTGCTCCTTGGATTTCTTCTTTCTGTGTGATGAGGATGCCATGCTCAATCTGTTTTTTCCCTGCACCAATTTATTAATATACAATTCTAAAAAAGATACAGTACAGATTATCACTCAGAACGGAAACGAAACCTGTGGTGAAGCAAATGTGAACCTGGAAAACTTATAGCACAAATGAGAAGGTGTGAGAGAAAAGTTGATTTGTGCTAGGTTTATATAGAATCATTAAACCAAATTTTGAAAATCACAGATTTTAACGAAGGACAATTTTATCAGATTTTAGGAATTATGAATTTTGAAGGAAAATCAAATTTATCAGATATGCTACAGATTTTATTCCAATGGTGCAGCAGGTTCAGGTGTGGATTCACGTAAGAATATCTTGGAACCTGATTTTGGCACATCAAATATGTTGCACCTACACAATATCCAATCAGTTAGGATACCCACACTCTAATTGGCACAAACCTGCTGGTTAATAACCGAAAAAGCAGTCAAAGATTGTACCGCCCCGGTAGTCGGAAGTGATGACGTGGCATCAAGCTATTGTATAGGCGTGTTGATGGGACGCCTGGCTGGCAGAAGGTGATGTGATTCCACTAGCCATATAGAGAAAGGTTCTTGACCTTCTTAGGAATCACCTTGAGTTGGACATTATAGAGGCACTTTTCTTAGAGTTGGATCATTGTTCTAAGACAAGAACTCACCAAAAACTAGTACCAAATCCCAAGCTCATTTGGATGAACCAATTGTAGTCAAATTGAACCAAACAAAAGAGCAAGAAAAGCAAAGGAACAAGATGAATGGACAGAAATATAAAACTGCCGAACCAAAACTCATAAAAAACAGCAAGAACACCAAACCAAAACTCAAGAACACAAGCTAACAAAAACAATAGAAAGAGGAGGAAGGAAGGAGAAGAGAGTGCTCATGAAGATGGAAGGATGTTGGATGATCTCGCCACTAGAAGTGTGGAATGCTCCTAGATAAGAGTGATGCCGCCACTTGAGGACTCCATTGATCCATCAAGATAAGACTAGAGAAGAAGGCTCCAAAAGCTCTCCAAAGTTCACTCAAAATTTGAGTAGAGTTTTCTTAGATTAATTCCAATCTGAATTTTACAAAGAGAGCACCTCTATTTATAGCCTAAGGTGCTGAAAAGTAAGCTACACAATTTCAAAAAAACTCCCTCCTAAAAAGCTTCTAGAATTTGCGCCTAAAACAAAGCATGAGGAAGGTGTGATCCCTTCTCTCACTTTGGCACCTCCTTATTTACTCCTACACCTATCTACTAACACACCCCCCCTAAGACTCTTAACTAAAGACTAAAAGATGCTTTAACAATAGAGGTTTCTAATGTTTCCCTCTAAGCACCTTTCTAAACAATATTTATTTAAAACTTGGCTTTGCCCCTTATGGGATGGTCTTTGGGCTTTTGTGGGCTTTGGCCTTCTTGGGCTTGGGCTTGGGCTTTATCTTTTGCAAAGATTAACAAGAAAAACTTTAAATGTGAAGGCGAATGATCTTGTTCTTCATTATAAAAAACCACCTTTAGTTGATTCTCATCAGAAGGGAAGGAAGTCGGGGGGCTCGTGTAGTCGCCAGTTATTAAGTTGGCGTGCTCCGATCTCCAGCACACCCGAACCGGCGGTCACCGGGTTAAAGATGAAGTCGCCAGATGTAAACCCAGGCGACCAAGTGATTAGAGATCGCCGAAGAAAGGACATCGCCGGAGATGAAGGCAGATAGACATTTCCCAGCTAGCCAGAGGGTGAGGTCGGGGGACAGCTTGCTCGATCATACACGGTGGAACAGGTGGTGCAGATCATGAAGGCGGCCGGCGAGACCACAGGGACGGTGTGTACGAAGGCACCCGCACTCGCCAATCCAAAAGAGATCGCGCTCCAAGGCAACTATGCACTGAGTAGTATCATGCATAAGTAACTTAGCCAAAAGAGAGTCAGAAGCAGCGCCCAAGTCAAGGAGGCTCCAGATGATGGCACGTGTACTGCTGGATGCGAGCCACGTGTCCAGGTGTGTAACTGCCAGGAGAGAGAAAGTGTCCAAGTATATAAGAGTTTCTCAACGAACTTCTGAGGTACGCACGTTCAGATTGTCTTCTTTACGCTTGCGAGTTCTTGAGTATACTGAGAGAGAACTGGTTCACGGTTCCTTGAGAGTTCTTGAGTCTTACTCTTGAAGTAATTGGTGGTTCGGTCATTGACTTGGGCGTTGGAGTGCGATCGGCCGCAGCGGCGCCGTTCTGTTCTTTTGCAGGTTCTTGAGGTGGATCGCGGCGAAGGACGGAGGCAAACGCGGCGCATACGTCGATCCAAGTTTGACGAGGCAAAGCTCCAGCGTTCTGGTCAACAGGCAGGATCATCAACGAGGCAAAGCTCCACCGTGGGGCCGTGTAAAACCTGTTCCCATCCACAGCGTGAGTTCTTGGAGGTTTTTGCAATTTTCTGTGTGGTTGTGTGCTGGTGCAACCATTGTCCGCTGTTCATCTAGGTTTTGTTTGCTAATTGCGTTTTTTCCACCGTTCGTTTGGGTTTTTGTTCGGTGAGGTGAAGTTTTCTGCTGATTGCGCGGATTTTGATCGGTGAGATCTGAGTTCTATGGCTCGTTTTGATTTTTCGTGGAAAGAGCGTTGGTTTCTGGTGGAGTTGCAGGTTTCTGTGGAAGTTCGCTGTGTTCTTGAGGTTTCTTTCGAAGTTTCGCGAAGTTCTGACCGATTGATCGCTGAATCGATCGTCGCTGAAGGAGGTGTTGTTCATTACTCTCTGTGATTTGTCAAATTTTCATGAGAAAAATGAGAAGCAACCGTTCAAGTCCAGTTGCACCTGTTGCTGCTGAAGGCGCCATGACCATGGCGCAGATGGTGGAAATTATGCGTTCGCTGCAGGCGAATGTGGAGGCCTCGCGCATAGAGCAGGCAAGAATGCACGAGGACCTGGTCGCCTCTCAGGCCAGGAATGATGAGCTTAGCAGAGTGACTGAAGAACTGCGTCAAGCTCTTCAGGAGCAGCGAGGGCGTCCAGTCGCTGAAAAAGTCGCGCCGTCAACGCCGCCTCGCGTTTTTCCTATGCCTTTCGCTCAGGCGATTACCGACAAGCCCATCCCTGCGAGTGTGGTACCTGTGAAGGCTGTTTTCACCGGCATGGAGGATCCCGAAGCTCATCTCACCACGTTCCATACGCAGATGATGCTGTCAGGAGGGTCAGACGCCGTGTACTGCAAGATGTTTGTAAGCACACTCCAGGGAACGGCGCTGGAATGGTTTGTGAGCCTGCCTACAAGTCACATAACCAACTTCCAACAGTTTTCAAAGATCTTCGTCGAGCAGTACATCGTGAACAAGGCACCGCCCAGGGTGTCTTACGATTTGTTTGACATAAGGCATTATCAGGGAGAGTCCCTCAGGGACTACCTGAATCGTTTTGGGGCGCAGATGGTCCGCTCGCCAGCCAAAGATGAAGAGATGCTGGTCTTCGCATTCAAGAAGGGCGTGCTGCCGAGACCATTCTGCGAGGCATTGATCAGGGCTCACCCTGCCACGTTTGCTGAGGTCAGGCGACTTGCGGTGGCCCACATCGGCGATGAGAGTGAGGTCGCCGAGAAGAGAGGAAGCGTGGCTCCCGCTAGGCCACGCGCCCAGACCAGGATCCAGCCACAGAGGGTGCTGGAGACAGCGGCGGCCAGGAGGGATCAGAGGACTCGCCATCCCTATGATCCAAGGAAGAACAAGGGCAGGGGCCAAGGACGCCCACAACCAGCACGCGGGGAGTACAATCGCCCGTCAAAGCACAAGTTTGTCATGGGATTGGCGGACCTGATCGCCATTCCCAATATATCAGCTAGGTTGAAAGCGCCCAAGAAGGTGGGCGACAAGGTGCTGGGACCAAAGCCAGATGCCTGGTGTGAGTTCCACCAGGGCTTTGGCCACACCGTGGACTCGTGCTTGGCTTTAGGATACCAGCTCGACGATCTGGTCAAGAGCGGGTTCCTAAACGACTACTTGCTGGACAGAAGGACGGGGGGCGCGTCGAGCTCCCAACCAGCAGGGGGAGAGGCTCAGCAGCACGAGATGCCTACCTACGGGGAAATCCACACCATCGCAGGAGGTTTCTCAGGTGGTGGATGCACCGCATCACAGAGGAAGAAGTACGCGAGGTCTGTGATGACGGTGGATATGTTTGAAGACCACTCGCTGGATGTGGACATTACGTTCACCAAGCAAGATCTCCGGGACGTTGTGCCTCATGACAACGATCCCATAGTCATCTCGTTGATCACAGCAGGAAGAAAGGTCCACAGGGTTCTGGTGGACCAAGGAAGCTCGGCAGACGTGATGTTCTGGCCGACTTTCACGCAGTTGGAGCTACCCCTTGACCAGCTGAGGCCCTATGGAGGGTGTTTGTATGGTTTCGCTGGCGACCAGGTAGAGGTCAGGGGGTACATTGAGTTGAGAACTACGTTTATAGATGAGGCGGGCTCGAGAACAGAGAAAATCAAATACCTTGTCGTAAACGCTCCTTCAGCATACAACATTCTGCTGGGAAGACCCACGCTCAACAGAATAGGCGCTATACCGTCGACCCGGCACATGAAGGTGAAGTTGCCGTCTATGGAGGGGGTGGTGATCACCATCAAATCCGACCAGAAAGAAGCGAAGAAGTGCTATGAGAATAGCCTGAAGAACAAGAGGTCGGTGAGTTATGTGACAACCACCCCGCCTCCTGGTGTGAAGCCCAGATCGACGGTAATAGAAGAGACCGCCGGAAGAGATGTGGTGATGGTGGATGCTGAGCTGGGGGAAGGGAACGCCGGTCTGGAAGAAGAGGAGGCAAGGAATCGCCCTGAGGAAGCGAGGGAGCTGGGAATCGCCAGGGCGGTGATCGCCAGAGAAACCAGGCCAAAACCTGTCGAGCAGTGGCTCGAGAGAGAGATCGGAGGAAAGATCTTCAAGCTGGGAAGATCTCTGGAGGTTGAGCTCCAGGACCAGATCGCCAAGGTGATAGAGCGGCATCTGGATGCGTTTGCCTGGTCCGCTTCGGACATGTCCGGGATCGATCCCGACTTCTTGTGCCATCATTTGGCGATGGACAACTTGGTGAGACCAGTGCGGCAGAGGAGGAGGAAGTTCAATGAGGAGAGGAGGCAGGCGATTAGAGACGAAATACAGAAACTCCTCGCTGCAGGCCATATCAGGGAGGTACAGTACCCCGATTGGCTAGCCAATGTCGTGCTGGTGAAGAAGAGTAATGGGAAATGGCGCATGTGCGTCGATTTCACTGATCTGAATAAGGCTTGCCCGAAGGACTCATATCCTTTACCAAGCATAGACGCCCTGGTGGACAGTGCTGCAGGGTGTAAGTTGTTAAGTTTCCTGGATGCCTTCTCGGGGTATAACCAGATCAAGATGCATCCCATGGATGAAGAGAAGACTGCCTTCATGACCGAGAGATCGTGCTACTGCTACAAGGTGATGCCGTTTGGGCTGAAGAACGCGGGGGCCACGTACCAGAGGCTAATGGATCGAGTACTTGCACCCATGCTGGGAAGGAATGTGCAAGCGTACGTGGATGACATGGTCGTGACCTCGCCAGAGAAAAGCAAGCACGTCGCGGACTTGGAGGAGTTGTTCACTACGATCGCCAAGTTTAGGTTGAAGCTGAACCCGGAGAAGTGCATTTTTGGCGTGGAGCCTGGGAAGTTCTTGGGTTTCCTCTTAACTGAGAGAGGAATAGAAGCCAACCCTGATAAGTGTGCCGCCATCTTGGCGATGAGGAGCCCGACTACAGTGAAGGAAGTGCAGCAGCTTACAGGCCGGATGGCCGCACTGTCTCGCTTCGTGTCAGCTAGTGGAGAGAAGGGCCATCCATATTTTCAGTGCTTAAGGCGGAATAACAATGATCCTGCCTGTTGACCGGGGCGCTGGAGAATGCCTCGTCAAAGGATCAACGTGCGCACCGCTTATCACCTTCGTTCCTCCTCTGGATCTACTTCAAGAACCTGCAAAGAAACGACACGGCGCCGCTGCGGCCGATCGCACTCCGACGCTCAAGTCAGTGACGGTATCACCAAATACTAAGAACTAGAACCGTGCAAATCCTCTCACAAACAGCTCTGTCACTCGCAAGCGTAAAGTGTATGAACTGAACGTGCGTACCTCAGAAAGTCTGTTAAGAGCTCTTATATACCTGGTGGTTTTCTCTCTCCTGGCAGTTACAGACTTGGACACGTGGCTCGCATCCAACTGTACACGTGCCATCACCTGGAGGCTCCCTGACTTGGCGCCGCTTCTGCTCTCATTTTGGCTAAGTTACGTATGCATGGTACTGCCCAGTGCATAGCAAACTTAGGAGTGCGATCTCTACTGGAACTGACGAGTTAGGGCCTTCATACACCTTCCCTGTGGTCTCGCCGGCCGCCTTCATAATCTGCTTCTCCTTCATCTTTGGCGATGTGCTTTCTCTGGCGATCTCCGACTGCTTGGTCCCCTGGGTCTGCATCTGGCGACTTCATCTTCAACCTGGCGATCGCCTATTCTGGTAAGCTGGAAATCGGAACACGCCAACTTAACAACTGGCGACTACACGTGCCTCCCGACTTCCTTCCTAACTGCCAACCTGGCGCCTTGTCAACACGCCTACACTGTAGCAGGGTGCCACGTCATCATACCCGACCACCAGGGCGGTACACAAGCCCCTCAGTCTTAAGCGAAGACTTGTCTAGCGAAAAGACTGAAAGAGCCTTCGTTAACACCGGTCTACGTGGCACTGACGCAGAATTCCAAGCGATAGTACTTTCTGCTGCTCTGACGCTCCACCAAACCCTTCGCTCATCGTTCGACACGTGGCTTTCATCAACGGCTATCTTCATCTGCCGTTAGCGCTTCCCAAAACCATTTCGAAAACCCTTAAACCCATTACGTTCCACTGTTCCATCACTTTCTTCGTGCTCGCAAAACGCTCTAACTTCCCTCTGCGAAAACTCTCAACGCTCTTCAACGTTCCAGATCACCATCTTCCTCCCTCGTCTGCCTGATCATTGAAAGGTAATTACTTTCCTTCATCTGCTGGGTTTCCTCGCATTTTCACCGATTTGCATCATCCTGTAACTGCCTGGTGCATACGCTGTGGGTCGTTTTTCCATTTCTCTTCTGCGTAACTTAGGGCTTTGTCGATCGTCGCAACGAACTCACATTCGTTCGTCGTTTCACCTTCCCTCCATGATCGAGTCAGCCTCTGTAATCCCCTGATCGTTTTTTCTTTCTTCTTCCTTTGCAGTTGCTATCATGACTCGCACAAAGATTACCCCGAACCCCCCTCCATCAGCACGAAACCCTTCTTCACAAGCACACGACTCGACGCAAGTTCGTGGCGCTTCTTCCTCGCAGGCTGAGAGTCCTGCATCTTCCCAAACTGCTCTGGCCCAGGCGACTCCACCTAACGCTGGAGGAGCCCCCGTCCCTCTGCCAGACTTCAAAACATTATACCCTTGGGCCACCCCAACCCTTCTGAAGGAGACCTCGTCGGTGAACACTGCGGGAGCAGTTTTGCGGTTGACAAAGGGGGACGAGGCCTATCAATCGTTTCACAAGGAGCACGATGAGAGGATGATGGTGCTGCCTTGCCCCGCCGCTCTGCCAGTGTGTGCTGACGACAAAGTGAGCGCCGACGGGCCCTTCTGTTTCGTTTACACAACTTTCTTCAAGAAGGTCAAGCTCAGGTTTCCCCTCACCCGATTCGAGAGGGAACTTTTGACCGAGCTCAACATTGCTGCCGCCCAGCTTCACCCCAACAGCTGGGCGTTTGTTCGAGCCTTTCAAATAACATGCGACCACCTGGGGTTGCCCGCGTCGGTGGACGTGTTTTTGTTTCTTTTTGAGGCCAAGCACCCAGGTGACCGCCTGTGGGTCAGCCTGAATGCCATTGCTGGGAGATCCATTTTTACCATCTTCCAGCAATCGTACAAGGACTGGAAGGGGAAGTTCATCCAAGTACGCGCAAACGATAAAGACACTTCTCTTCTTGATGGCTTCCCCTTGTACTGGGTGGACAAGGCGAAAAAGGAGTCCAAGAGCTGCTTCAGGAGGCCCAGAAGTCCTGATAGCATGGGAGCTTTGGACCGAGACCTCTGCCTATTTTGGAAGAGGGTGGCAGATGCCAACATAACATTCCTGACCCCCACCCTGATCTCCTTCGAGTTCTTTGAGGACCAGTTGGAATTCCAAATAGGTTAGGACACTACACTCTTGTTTTGATATTGCTTCTGATACTGCTTCTGGGCGTCTTGTGCGATACGCACAAGACTTTGGTTTTACCTTTTCTGCATATACCTGTTTGCTGTTTCATTACCTCGTGCACTTATCTCTTTCTTCTCTGAGCTAACTCATGCACTTTCGTTTCATGTAGACACCATGTTGGGTAAGAACATGCTCGCCGACTTAAAGGCGCTCGCCCGAAACCACGGGTTGGCGACCGGTTCCCAGACGGTTCCCAACTCGGCGGTCGAGAAGGCTATCGTTCATGGGCGATCACCGCCCAAGGAACCTACCCAGCGCAAGAAACTGGTCCTTAAGAGGCCAAAACGGAAAGCCCCCCAAATCGTCCAAGAGGAGGAAGAAGAGGACGACGAGGTCACAGAGGATGGCCTTGTCACGAAAAGGAAGAGGGTGGCACCATCTTCTCCACCTGCTCCACCCCCTCTTCCGACCTCATCACCACCATCAACGCCCGCTCCTCCTCCCTCATCGCCAACACCACAAGCCCCTTCATCACCAGTCCAAGCAACTCCACTGGCCACTGCGCCACCAGCAGCTGAGGCTCAAGAGCCAAATTTTCTGGAGGACCCCCCAAGTGCCTCTACGCCTCATATCTCAGCTGGAGGGGGCCCCCCTTCAAACGCTTCAGCTGCAGAGAACGTTCCAATCGGGGATGAGGTTGCCCACACCTCTCCAATTCTAATTACCGAATCCCCAGTTGCATCGCCTCGCCAGGAAGCAAACACTGAAAATCCTGCTAAGGAAGGTGGCGGCGAGAACCCTCAACAAGCCCCCCTGGCGCCTCTCCAAGCATCAAACCTTTCCCTTGAAGTCACAAGGATGTGGGAACCTCTGACTGCCAAACTCAAAACCATAGCAGAGGATATCCCATCGATTATAACGAGGGCTGTGGAGAGCTCCACCAGGCGGCTTCAAGACGATCTCTACAACCTCAAGACCGAAAATAGCACTATGAAGGTTGAGGTGGAGAAGGTGTCATTCAGCCTGACGCTCGCGGAAATGGAACACTCCCGAGTGGAGGATGCCCTGAGTACCGAGCTCAGGCTGGCGCGCAAGGAAGCTGCTGACCTTCGCCGCAAAATTCATGATCTTGCCCAAGAGAAAGTCGAGCTAGAAAGCAAGATCGTGCCTCTCCGCACCAAGGCGAGCGACCTGGAGACTCGCATTCAAGCTGATGCCGCCAAGTTGCAAAAACTGGAGCAGAGGTCGGTCGAACGCGAGAAGCTACTTGGGCAAGTAAAGAAAGCGAGGGACGACGCCATGGCTGATCTCACCGAGGCCAACAAGGAAAAAGGGGAGATGGCTGCCGAGTTGACCCAAGCTCAATCAGAATCCAAGAAGGTTGCTGACGACCTTCTCCATGCTCAAGAGACCAACGAACAACTCCGAAAACAGGTCGAAGAGCTGGAGCAGCAGAACAAGGAGCTCAAAAAACAGGTTGAAGAACTTCAAGGGCAATTTGAAGAACTTAAACTAAACTCCGCTCAGATTCTGGCTGCTGGATTCGAAGCCGCCCGGGAACAATTCGCATGCCTATTCCCTGATCTCGACCTCAGCATGGTGTCGTTAAACAACGAAGTAGTAGATGGAAAGGTCGTTCCCGCCGAAGGCTCAACCAACTCCACCCCATCTGCTACTTTATAAATTCGCTTGTATATACCTTGTAAAAACTCTTGCATATGTGTTTTGAACAAATACTTATTTTAATCACAAAACTTGGATATTTTCTCCCCTGACTCCTTTTAAGCGCTTTAGCCTTCTTTGCATGTTTAACTTTGTCGGATTTAACTTAGTAATTTTGCAAACGCGACTTTTGACGTAACCGCCTCGAGCCAATTCAAACTTAAGCAAAAATCACTTTAAACAACTTGTACTCTTAAGGCAACTAACCTCATTACAAGAATACCCTTCAAGCAACGAACTGTAACTTAATCATTGGCTCGAACAACGTCCCACTCGACCTGCTTTATCAAACAAGTCTTTCAACCTTCTCGCCGTCGTTTGAACTTTTCCCGATCACCAAAACCCCTTGGTGACATCAGCTTTTTCTAGCCTCATGCTTTGGCAATCGTTTCTTTATCTGGGGTAGAAACGCCCTTTGGGAACTTCCTTTGCCCTCCTGAACTTCAGAGCAAAAGACCGGGTGACTAGGCGTTCTCTTCGAACCTACCTTAGCCACCTTTCAAGCTTCTTCCACCCTCTTCGCCATACCTGAACTCGTTCGAGACGAGAAGGATTTTATCTTGCCTATGCTCACACGTAAGCGAGAAGGTCTTTTAACTCGCCTGAACTCGCTCATCGGCGAGAAGGACTTTTACTCGCCTGAACTCGCTCATAGGCGAGAAGGACTTTAAATGGCCTTAACTCGCTCGGCGGCGAGAAGGACTTTGTCTGGTGCCTCAACTTGCCCAGGGTGTACATCTCCTCCCCCCTGGATGCACTGAGGACCTTTTCTTTCTCTCGCCTGCACTCGCTCGACGGCGAGGAGGTCTTTTACTTGCCTCAGGACGTGCGAGAGCGTTGAGGTCTTTCATCTGGTGCCTCCGATCGCCGAAGGA
This sequence comes from Phaseolus vulgaris, assembly GCF_051622355.1. Lineage (NCBI taxonomy): Eukaryota > Viridiplantae > Streptophyta > Magnoliopsida > Fabales > Fabaceae > Phaseolus > Phaseolus vulgaris. The sequence goes on from NC_143507.1 coordinate 24,183,806, forward strand.
TGATGAGGACTTAAAACTTAACTGGTGCCTCCAATCGCCGAAAAACGATGAGGACTTAAAACTTAACTGGTGCCTCCAATCGCCGAAAAACGATGAGGACTTAAAACTTTTTTAGAAAGCACGCGATATATCTTTTCTTGCCTTAAATCATGTACAAATGACAAGGTCTTTCTCCAAAACTTTTGAAAATATCACACATGCAATCTGAAAACACCTTATACTTCGAAAACTCTTCTTTTATTGGGTGGCCTCATTAAAAACCCTCCTTAGGGAAAAAAGAGTGCCCCCTTGAAACTGTTTTAACAGAGACATTGTAGTATAACATTTGTGTTTGTCTTTACTTACAAAGCTCTTAACTATAGTACAACTTCAGGTGTGTGGCGTTCCAGGTGCGAGGAATCGCCCCTCCTTCCAGCGTCTCTAAGCGGTAGCCCCGTTCCCGAGCGCCTCGGTTATTCTGAACGGTCCAGTCCACTTGGGTGATAGTTTATTCTCCATCTCGTACTGGTGGGCCTTCCTCATCACCAGATCGCCTTCTCTAAACTGCCTTGGCATCACCTTTGAGTTGTATCTTCGCTCGATCCTCCTCTTCACCGCCTCAGCCTTCAGCCTCGCCTCTTCCCTGACTTCATCCAGCAGATCCAGGTTCAGCCTTCTCTCTTCATTCGAATCTTCCTCTACAAAGTTCTGGAATCTCGGCGAGCTCTCCTGGATCTCCACTGGAATCATGGCGTCACACCCATAGACCAAGCTAAACGGGGTCTCATGGGTTCCTGACTGCTCGGTGGTGTGGTACGCCCAGACTATGCGAGGCACCTCCTCAGCCCAACTTCCCTTGGCTTTCTCAAGCCTTCTCTTCAAACCTCTCAACAACACCCGATTAGCTGATTCCACCTGGCCATTTGTTTGAGGGTGCTCGACGGATGCAAACACTTGTTGAATTCCTACCCCTTCGCAAAGCTTCTTCAACAGGTGGCTTGCAAACTGCGTCCCATTATCTGACACCAGGCGCTTAGGCACTCCAAACCGGCACACGATGTTCTTCCATACAAAACCTTCGACCTTGTGTGCGGTGATCTGGGCCACTGGTTCTGCTTCAATCCACTTGGTGAAATACTCAATCGCCACCACCAAGTACTTCATTTGCCTGATCGCCAGCGGGAAAGGTCCCAGGATGTCGATTCCCCAAGTATGAAACGGCCAAGGGCTATAGATCGACTTCAACTCCTCGGGAGGTGCCTTATGCCAATCGGCGTGCTGCTGGCACTGTTTACAGCATTGGGCATACTTCTTGCAATCTTCTCTCATAGATGGCCAATAGTAGCCTGCACGGAGAGTCCTCGCGGCTAGAGCTCGACCCCCGACGTGGCTTCCACATATACCTTCGTGGAGCTCTGCCATAATTCTCGTGCACTTCTCGCCGTGTATACATTTCAGGAGTGGGTGAGTGAACCCAAACCTGTACAGATCGCCATCAATCAATGTATACTTGCTGGAATTTTTCTTTACCTTCCTAGCTTCTGTTGGATCTAGCGGGAGGAGGCCATCAGCCAAGCACCGCTTGTACTGTGTTATCCAAGTGTCTGGCTCATGGGTGACGCAGACCTGCATCACGTCCACCTTCTCTCCTCGACATGCCCTAATTCTCGGCGATCTCAGGGTTTCTTGCGTCAAAGACTTATGGCTACTCACTGCTCTCTCCGTCGACTTGCTTATCTGGAGGACCAGGTGATCTGCTACAAATGCCCTCGGCGTCTTCAGAGTTTCTTGAATCACCGTCCTCTACCTACCCCCCTTGCCTGAACTGGCGAGCTTAGCAAGCAAGTCAGCTCGGGCATTCTGTTCTCGGGGCACATGTACTACTTCAAAAGAGGCAAAGGAACTCTTCAATTCCTGCACATACGCCAGGTAAGCCGCCATTTGTGGATCTTTAGCCTGGAACTCGCCTGTTACTTGCCCTGTGACTAGCAGCGAGTCACTCTTAGCCATCAGCACCCTAGCCCCCATTTCCTTGGCCAGCAGAATCCCGGCGATCAGCGCCTCATACTCTGCTTGATTGTTGCTGGCCTTGAAGGCAAACCTCAAAGACTGTTCAATCAGCACGCCGTTGGGTCCTTCCAATATGACTCCAGCACCGCTACCCTGCTGGTTCGACGATCCATCCACCGAAAGCACCCAACGAAAATCGTCTCCTTCAACCCGCGTCGCCTCCGATGAGAGCTCGACCACAAAATTTGCAAAGATTTGCCCCTTGATCGGGCCTCGAGGCTCATATTTAATGTCAAATTCTGACAACTCCACTGCCCACTTCACCATTCTTCCCGCAACGTCAGGTTTCTTCAAGACCTTCTGGATGGGCAGGTCAGTCATCACCAGTATTGTGAAGCTGTGGAAGTAGTGGCGCAACCTCCTCGCCGAAAACACCACAGCCAGCGCAGCCTTCTCCAGGGCCTGATATCTCGTTTCTGGGCCCTGCAACACCTTGCTCACAAAATAAATAGGCTTCTGAGCCTGATCCTGATCCTGGGCGAGCACCGCACTCACCGCCCTCTCAGTCACAGCGAAATACAACCTGAGAGGGATTCCCGCCAGCGGTTTGCACAGAACCGGCGGGCTCGCCAGATATTCCTTCAGCTTGACGAAAGCTTCCTCGCATTCTTTCGTCCAAGCGAACCTGTTATTGCGCCGCAGACATTGAAAATAGGGATGCCCCTTTTCTCCGCTAGCTGACACGAAGCCAGATAGGGCTGCCATCCGACCTGTTAGCTGCTGGACTTCTTTCACCGTAGCCGGGCTTCTCATCGCCAAGATGGCGGCACACTTGTCCGGGTTAGCTTCTATTCCTCTTTCAGTCAAGAGAAAACCCAAAAATTTTCCAGCCTCCACGCCGAAAATGCATTTCTCCGGGTTGAGCTTCAACTTGAACTTAGCGATCGTCGTGAACAATTCTTCCAAGTCTGCAACGTGCTTGCTCTTCTCCTGCGAGGTCACGACCATGTCATCGACGTAAGCTTGCACGTTCCTTCCCAACATTGGTGCAAGTACTCGATCCATCAACCTCTGGTACGTGGCCCCCGCGTTCTTCAAACCAAACGGCATCACCTTATAGCAGTAGCACGACCTCTCCGTCATGAAGGCTGTCTTTTCTTCATCCATGGGATGCATCTTGATCTGATTATAGCCCGAGAAGGCATCCAGGAAACTCAGCAGCTTGCACCCTGCAGCACTATCAACCAGGGCATCGATGCTTGGTAAAGGATATGAATCCTTTGGGCAAGCTTTGTTCAGATCGGTGAAATCGACGCACATGCGCCATTTCCCGTTACTCTTCTTCACCAGTACGACATTCGCCAACCATTCAGGGTACTGGACTTCCCTGATGTGGCCTGCAGCGAGGAGTTTCTGTGTTTCGTCCCTGATCGCCTGCCTCCTCTCCTCGTTGAATTTTCTTCTCCTTTGTCGCACCGGTCTCACCGTGTTGTCCATCGCCAGATGACGGCACAAGAAGTCGGGATCAATCCCAGGCATGTCCGAGGCGGACCATGCAAACGCGTCCAGATGCCGCTCAATCACCTTGGCGATCTGGTCCTGGAGATCGACCTCCAGAGATCTTCCCAGCTTGAAGACTTTCCCTCCGATCTCCTTCTCGAGCCACTGCTCGACGGGTTTGGGCCTGGATTCTCTGGCGATCACCGCCCTGGCGATTCCCTGTTCCCTTGCTTCCTCGGGGCGATTCCGCGCCTCTTCTTCCTCCAGGCCAGCATTCCTCTCCCCCAGCTCAGCATCTACCATCTCTACATCCCTTCCGGCGGCCTCCTCTGTTACCGGCGGTCTGGGCTTCACACCGGGAGGCGGGGTGGTTGTTACATAGCTCACTGATCTTTTGTTTTTCAGGCTATTCTCATAGCACATTTTCGCTTCTTTCTGATCAGACTTTATCGTGATCACCACCCCTTCCATCGATGGCAACTTCACCTTCATGTGCCGTGTCGACGGAATGGCACCTATCCTGTTAAGAGTGGGCCTCCCCAACAGGATGTTATACGCTGAGGGGGCGTTTACGATGAGGTACTTGATTTTCTCCGTCCTCGACCCAGCCTCATCTGTAAACGTGGTTCTCAGCTCAATGTACCCCCTGACCTCCACCTGGTCACCAGCGAATCCATATAAGCACCCTCCATAGGGCCTTAGCTGGTCAAGGGGCAATTCCAGCTGCGTGAAAGTCGGCCAGAACATCACGTCTGCCGAGCTTCCTTGGTCCACCAGAACTCGGTGGACCTTCCTTCCCGCCGTGATCAATGAAATAACAATGGGATCGTTGTCATGAGGCACAACGTCCCGAAGATCCTGCTTTGTGAACGTGATGTCCACTTCCGGCGAGTGATCTTCAAACATGTCCACTGCCATCACCGACCGCGCGTACTTTTTCCTCTGCGATGCGGTGCATCCACCACCTGAGAAACCCCCTGCAATGGTGTGGATCTCCCCATGGATAGGCATCTCGTGTTGCTGGGCTTCTCCACCTGCTGGTTGGGAACTCGACGCTCCCCCCGTCCTTCTATCCAGCAGATAGTCATTTAGGAACCCGCTCTTAACCAGATCGTCAAGCTGGTACCCTAAAGACAAACACGAGTCCAGGTTGTGGCCAAAACACTGGTGGAACTCGCACCAGGCGTCCGACTTTGACCCCAGCACCTTGTCTCCCACCTTCTCGGGCGCCTTCAACCTAGCAGATATGTTGGGGATAGCGATCAGGTCCGCTAGTCCCATGACAAATTTGTGCTTAGGCGGGCGATTGTATTCCCGGCGTGCTGGTTGTTGGCGTGCTGGCTGTTGGCGCGCTTGGCTTCTTCCCTTATTTCTCCTATCGTAAGGATAGCGAGCCCTTTGGTCTTTCCTGGCCGCCGCCGCCGTTTCCAGCACCCTCTGCGGCTGGATCCTGGTCTGGGCGCGTGGTCTGGCGGGAGCCACGCTGCCTCTCTTCTCGGCGACTTCACTCTCATCGGCGATGTGGGCCACCGCTAGTCGCCTGACTTCAGCAAACGTCGCTGGATGAGCCCTGATCAAGGCCTCGCAGAATGGCCCTGGCTGCACGCCCTTCTTGAAGGCATAGACCAGCATTTCTTCATCCTTGGCCGGCGATCTGACCATCTGCGCTCCGAAGCGATTGAGGTAGTCTCTGAGGGACTCCCCATGGTACTGCCTTATATCAAACAGATCATAGGACACCCTGGGCGGTGCCTTATTCACAATGTACTGCTCGACAAAGATTTTCGAGAATTGCTGAAAATTGGTTATGTGGCCATTAGGCAGGCTCACAAACCACTCCATCGCCGTTCCCTGGAGCGTGCTCACGAACATCTTGCAGTAGACGGCGTCTGACCCTCCCGACAGCATCATCTGCGTGTGGAACGTGGTCAGATGAGCCTCTGGATCCTCCACGCCGGTAAAAACGGCTTTAACCGGAACCACGCTCGTGGGAATTGGCGTGTCGGTAATCGCCTGAACAAAAGGCATTGGGAACACACGAGGCGGCGTCGACGGTGCCACCTCTTCAGCAGAAGAACGTCCCTGCTGCTCCTGAAGAGCTCGACGCAGCTCCTCAGCTACCTTGCTGAGCTCCTCGTTCCTGGCGCGAGAGGCGACCAGGTCCTCATGTATCCTTGCCTGCTCTACACGCGAGGCTTCCACAGTTGCCTGCAACGAGCGCATCATCTCTGCCATCTACGCCATGGTCATGGCGGCGTCGCCTTCAGCAGCGACAGGAGCCACGGGACTGGAGCGATTGCTTCTCATCTTTCTTATTAACTTCAGCGAACCACAGGAATACAGCAAACAACACTTCAACCACGATCGAAACAGCGATCAATCGGAGAAAACTCAAGAAACTGCGCAAGAACTCAAGAACACCGCAAACCTTCGCAGAAAACCACAAAGAACTCGAACTTCCACCAAACAGATTGCGCGCAAGCAACAGAAGATCTCACTCCACCGATTGAAAGCCAAACAAACGGTACAAAACACAAACTCACCGAAAGAAACTCAAAGAAACTGCGAACGACGGTTGCACCAGCACACAACCGCGCAAAAAAAACCTCGAAAACTTCCACGAACTCACGCTGTGGATGGGAGCACGTTTTACACGGCCCCACGGTGGGCGCCTGATGATCCTGCCTGTTGACCGGGGCGCTGGAGAATGCCTCGTCAAAGGATCGACGTGCGCACCGCTTATCACCTTCGTTCCTCCTCTGGATCTACTTCAAGAACCTGCAAAGAAACGACACGGCGCCGCTGCGGCTGATCGCACTCCGACGCTCAAGTCAGTGACGGTATCACCAAATACTAAGAACTAGAACCGTGCAAATCCTCTTACAAACAACTCTGTCACTCGCAAGCGTAAAGTGTATGAACTGAACGTGCGTACCTCAGAAAGTCTGTTAAGAGCTCTTATATACCTGGTGGTTTTCTCTCTCCTGGCAGTTACAGACTTGGACACGTGGCTCGCATCCAACTGTACACGTGCCATCATCTGGAGGCTCCGTGACTTGGCGCCGCTTCTGCTCTCATTTTGGCTAAGTTACGTATGCATGGTACTGCCCAGTGCATAGCAAACTTAGGAGTGCGATCTCTACTGGAACTGGCGAGTTAGGGCCTTCATACACCTTCCCTGTGGTCTCGCCGGCCGCCTTCATAATCTGCTTCTCCTTCATCTTTGGCGATGTGCTTTCTCTGGCGATCTCCGACTGCTTGGTCGCCTGGGTCTGCATCTGGCGACTTCATCTTCAACCTGGCGATCGCCTATTCTGGTAAGCTGGAAATCGGAACACGCCAACTTAACAACTGGCGACTACACGTGCCTCCCGACTTCCTTCCTAACTGCCAACCTGGCGCCTTGTCAACACGCCTACACTGTTGCAGGGTGCCACGTCATTATACCCGACCACCAGGGCGGTACAAACAAGTTTTCCTGGATGAAGGAGTGTGAAGAAGCCTTCGTCAAGCTGAAGGGGTATTTGGCGAGCCCGCCGGTTTTGTGCAAATCGCTGGTGGCAACCCCTCTTAGGTTGTATTTTGCTGTAACTGAGAAGGCGGTGAGTGCGGTGCTCGCCCAGGACCAAGATCAGGCTCAAAAGCCCATTTACTTTGTTAGTAAGGTGCTGCAGGGCCCCGAAACGAGGTATCAGGCCCTGGAGAAGGCTGCACTGGCAGTAGTCTTTTCGGCGAGGAGGTTACGCCACTATTTCCATAGCTTCACGATACTGGTGATGACCGACTTGCCCATCCAGAAGGTCTTGAAGAAGCCTGACGTTGCTGGGAGGATGGTGAAGTGGGCAGTGGAGCTGTCGGAGTTTGATATTAAGTATGAGCCCCGAGGCCCGATCAAGGGGCAGATCTTTGCAGATTTTGTGGTCGAGCTCTCGTCTGAAGCAGCACGAGTTGAGGGGGATGATTTCCGTTGGGTGCTTTCGGTGGACGGATCGTCGAACCAGCAGGGTAGCGGTGCTGGAGTCATCTTGGAGGGACCCAATGGCGTGCTGATCGAACAATCCTTGAGGTTTGCCTTCAAGGCCAGCAATAATCAAACAGAATATGAGGTGTTGATCGCCGGTATCTTGCTGGCTAAGGAGATGGGAGCCAGGGTGCTGATGGCTAATAGTGACTCGCTGTTGGTCACGGGACAAGTAACAGGCGAGTTCCAGGCTAAAGATCCACAAATGGCGGCTTACCTGGAGTATGTACAGGAATTGAAGAGTTCCTTTGCCTCCTTTGAAGTGGTGCATGTACCCAGAGAGCAGAATGCCCGAGCTGACTTGCTAGCTAAGCTCGCCAGTTCAGGCAAGGGGGGTAGGCAGAGGACGGTGATTCAAGAAACTCTGAAGACGCCGAGAGCATTTGTGGCAGATCACCTGGTTCTTCAGATATGCAAGTCGACGGAGAAAGCGGCGAGAAGTCATAGGTCCCTGACTCAAGAGACTTTGAGGTCGCCAAGAATAAGAGCATGTCGGGGGGAGAGGGTGAACATGACGCAGGTTCGTTGCCTGGCGGATGGCCTTCTCCCGCTGGATCCGACGGAGGCTAGGAAGGTAAAGAAGAATTCTAGCAAGTTCACATTAATTGACGGCGAGTTGTACAGGTTTGGGTTCACTCATCCACTTCTGGAATGTTTGCACGGCGAGAAATGTACAAGGATTATGGCAGAGCTCCACGAAGGGATATGCGGAAGCCACGTCGGGGGTCGAGCTCTGGCTGCAAGGACTCTCCGTGCAGGTTACTACTGGCCAACAATGAGAGAAGACTGTAAGAAGTATGCGCAGTGCTGCAAGCAATGCCAGCAGCACGCCGATTGGCACAAGGCACCTCCTGAAGAGTTGAAGTCGATTTACAGCCCTTGGCCGTTTCACACATGGGGAATCGACATCCTTGGACCGTTCCCCCTGGCGATCAGGCAGATGAAGTACTTGGTGGTGGCGATTGAATATTTCACCAAGTGGATCAAAGTAGAACCAGTGGCCCAGATCACCGCACACAAGATTGAGGGTTTCGTGTGGAAGAACATTGTGTGCCGGTTTGGTGTGCCCAAGCGCCTGGTGTCGGACAATGGGACTCAGTTTGCAAGTCACCTGTTGAAGAAGCTGTGCGAAGGGGTGGGAATTCAACAAGTGTTTGCATCCGTCGAGCACCCTCAGACGAATGGCCAAGTAGAGTCAGCCAATCCGGTGTTGCTAAGAGGTTTGAAGAGAAGGCTAGAGAAAGTCAAAGGAAATTGGGCTGAGGAGGTACCCCGTATAGTTTGGGCGTACCACACCACCGAGCAGTCTGGAACCCATGAGACCCCGTTCAACTTGGTCTATGGGTGCGACGCAATGATTCCAGTAGAGATCCAGGAGAGGTCGCCGAGATTCCAGAACTTCGTGGAGGAAGACTCGAATGAGGAGAGAAGGTTGAACCTGGACCTACTGGATGAGGTCAGGGAAGAGGCGAGATTGAAAGCTGAGGCGGTGAAGAGAAGGATTGAACGAAGATATAACTCGAAGGTGATGCCAAGACAGTTCAGAGAGGGCGACCTGGTGATGAGGAAAGCCCACCAGTACGAGATGGAGAATAAGCTGTCGCCTAAGTGGACGGGACTGTTCAGAATAACCGAGGCGCTCGGGAATGGCGCCTACCGCTTAGAAACATTGGAAGGAGGGGCGATTCCTCGCACTTGGAACGCCACGCACCTCAAGTTATATTACAGTTAAGAACTTTGTAAGTAAAACAAACACGAAGAGCTTTACAATGTTTCTGTCAAAAACAGTTTGAAGGGGGCACTCTTTTTTCCCTAAGGAGGGTTTTTAATGAGGCCACCCAATAAAGAAGAGTTTTCGAAGCTTAAAGGTGTTTTAGATTGCATGCTTGTTGTTTTCCGAAAGTTTTGAAGGAAGACCTTGTCACTTACATGTGATTTAAGGCAAGTTAAAGATATTGCATGCTTTCTAAAAGGTTTCTAAGTCCCCATCGTCTTTCGGCGATTGGCGGCATCAGTTAAAGTTAAAGTCCTCATCGTCTTTCGGCGATCGGAGGCACCAGTTAAAAGACCTCAACGCCCTTGCGCGTTCTGAGGCGAGTTAATGACCTCGCCGTCGAGCGAGTGCAGGCGAGGAAGAGCAAAAAGTCCTCAGTGTTTCTGAGGGAGAGGAGATGTAGCCTCTGGGGCAATGTAGAGGCACCAGCAAAAAGTCCTCAGTGTTTCTGGGAGAGAGGAGATGTAACCCATGGGGCAATGTAGAGGCACCAGTGAAAAGTCCTCAGTGCTTCTGGGGGAGAGAAGATGTAACCCCTGGGGCAATGTAGAGGCACGAGTTAAAGACCTTCTCGCCGATAAGCGAGTTCAGGCGAGTTAAAGACCTTCTCGCCGATGAGTGAGTTCAGGCGAGTTAAAGACCTTCTCGCCGATGAGCGAGTTCAGGCGAGTTAAAGACCTTCTCGCCGATGAGCGAGTTCAGGCAAGAGAAAATCCTTCTCGTCTTGAACGAGTTCAAGTATGGCGTGAAGGGTGGAAGAAGTTTGGAGGGTGGCTAGGGTAGGTTCGAAGAGAACGCCTAGCCACCCGGTCTTTTGTTCTGAAGCTCAGGGAGGTGGAGAAGGATCCGAAAGCGCCTCTACCCCCAGATAAAGGAACAATGGCCAAGTTGTGAAGCCAGGAGGAAGCTGATATCGCCAAGAGTCTTTGGCGACTAGAAAAAAATGCAAACAATGGCGAGAAAGTCAAGACCCGTTTTGATAAGGCAGATCGGGTGAGCTGTGTCTTAAGCCATTAGTTGAGTTGAAGTTCGTTATTTGAAGAGCGATTTTACGCTAAGGTTCATTACCTTGAAATTACAAGTTGTTAGAGTGTTATTGTTCGAAAGTCGGCGGTTCGAAGCAATTAAGTATACATTTGCGCTTACGAAATTACTAAGTTAATTTCTGTGAAGTAAAATCATACAAGGGGGAATAAAGCAGACAGAGAAGTTAAAAGAAGAAGTACAAAGACTTTATCATAAAGTAAACACCAGTTCAGAGTACATGTACAAGAAAAAAGAAAGTTTATTACAAGGTAGGTATATCTGAAGGAGAAAGCATAAGTATCGTGGATGGAGGGAAGCAATCAATCTTCAGAAGGAACAACCTTCCCGTCCACCACCTCATTGTTGAGAGACACCATAGTAAGATCCAAGTCGGGGTACAGGCAGGCGAACTGTTCCCGGGCGGCCTCGAATCCAACAGCAAGAATCTGGGCAGAGCTCAGCTCAAGTTCTTCGATCTGTTTCTTTAGCCCCTCGTTCTGCTGCTTCAGCTCTTCAGCTTGTTTCTTGAGTTCTTCAATTGTTTCCCGAGCTTGAAGAAGGTCTTCAGCAACCTTCTTGGATTCTGCCTGCACCTGGGCCAGCTCTGCGGCGATCTAGCCGTTCTCTTCGTTGGCTTCGGCGAGCTTGGCCACGGTGTCGTCTCTCTCCTTCTCCACCTTCCCCAAGAAGACCTCCCGATCGGCTGACCTTTTCTCGAGGTTCTTTACCTTGGCGGCGTCTGCTTTGATCAACTCCTCCAGGTCAGCCACTTTGACGCGATAGGGTACCAGCTTGCTCTCCAGCTCGATCTTCTCTTGAGCCAAAAGCTGCACCTTATGTCGTAGATCGGTGGCCTCCTTGCGTGCCACCCGGAGCTCGGTGCTCATGGCATCTTCTACTCGGGAGTGGTCGATTTCGGCGAGTGTTAGGTTGCAGGATAACCTCTCCGCCTCGATCCTTATGCTACCATTCTCCGCTCGGAGTGTGAAGATGTCATCTTGGAGCTTCTTGGTGGAACTCTCCACAGCTTTGGATATGATGGAGGGGAAATCCTCCGCCATCATCTTCAGTTTTGCTGAGAAGGGCTCCCACACCCTTTTGACCTCAAGAGAGAGGTTTGCTTGTGGAGGCACCGGGGGGGCTTGTTGTTGGTTCTCGCCGCCACCTTCTTGAGTTGGTTGTTCTTTGGGTGCTTCTTGGCGTGGTGGCGATGTCGAGGATTCAGTGATGAGGATTGGAGAGTTGTGAGCACCTTCATCCCCGACTGGTGCAGCGTTTGCGGTTGAGGCGTTTGAAGGAGGACCCCCTCCAGCTGATACATAAGGCGTGGAGGCGCTCGGGGGGTTCTCCATGAAGTTAGGCTCGGGGGCCTCAACCACAGGGAGTGCGGACGCCAGAGGAACCGCTTGGACTGGCGAGGTGGGAGCTGGTGGAGGAAGCAGTGTTGGAGGCGGAGCGGGTGTGGAAGGTGGTGTTGATGTTGTAGGAGGAGGTGGAGCAGATGGTGAAGAAGGCGCCACCCTCTTCCTCTTGGTGATGAGGCCATCTTCAGTCACCTCATCGTCTTCTTCTTCTTCCTCGTGGACTACTTGGGGGGCTTTCCTCTTTGGTTTCCTGAGGATAAGCTTTTTGCGCTGCTGTTGGGCGGGCTGGGCCTCGGGAGGAGTTGGGCCTTTGGGTGGCGATCTGCCCTGTGCGGCGGCGATCTCCACCACTGAGTTTGGCACGGTCTGGGAACCCTAAGTTTCACCTTCTTGAACAAAGTGGTGTATACGAAGCAGAACAACCCGCCGTTGTTCCCCTTGTCGTCGGCGCACACTGGCAGGTCGGGGGGGCAAGGTAGCACCATCATCTTGTCGTCGTGCTCCTTGTGGAACGACAGGTGAGGCTCGTCCCCTTTCGTCAATCGAAGAACTGCCCCAGCAGAGTTTACTGAGGAGGTTTCCTTCAGCAAGGTTGGGGTGGCCCATGGGTATAATTTTTTGAAGTCTGGGGAAGGAACGGAGGCTCCTCCGGCGACGGGCGGAGTAGCCTGAGCCAAGTAAGGGAGGGAGGGTGCAGGCCTCTCAGCCTGGGAAGAAGAAGCACCAGGTGCTCGCGGTGGGTTGTGTGCTTGAGATGAAGGGTTTCGTGACGAGGGAGGAGGATTTGGGGTGATCTTTGAGCGAGCCATCGCGGAAACTGCAAAGGAAGAAGAAAAGAAAAGGTGATCAGGGTTTGCAGAGGCTGGCTCGATCGTGAAAGAAGGGTAAAAAACGAACGAACGAAGGTTCGTTGTAACTAAGAAGAAGCCCTAAGTTACGAGAAAGAAGAAATAGAGGAAACAGCCCACAGCGTATGCACCAGACAGTTAATGGATGATGCGAATCGGTTAAAATGCAGGAAAAATCATCAGAAGAGGTAAAGGGAGTACCTTTTTATGATCGGAAGAACGATGAAGGAAGTTGATGATTCAGGGGGTTGAAGAACGTCGTGAGCTTTTGCAGAAGAAACTTGAAGCGTTTGAGAAAACGAAGAAGTGATGGAACAGTAGAAGAGAAATGGGTTTAAGGGTATTTTCGAATGGGTTTTGGAAGCGCAAACGACAATTAAAGGTAACCGTTGATGAAGCCACGTGTCGAGCGATTAGAGGAGTGTTTGGTGGAGCGTCAGGAAAGCAGAAAGTACAACCGCTTGGAATTCTGCGCCAGCACCACGTAGATCGGTATTGACATGACTCCTTTAGTCTTTTCGCTGGAGAAGTCTTCGCTTAAGACTGGGGGGCTTGTGTACCGCCCTGGTAGTCGAAAGTGATGACGTGGCATCAAGCTATTGTATAGGCGTGTTGATGGGACGCCTGGCTGGCAGAAGGGAAGGAAGTCGGGGGGCTCGTGTAGTCGCCAGTTATTAAGTTGGCGTGCTCCGATCTCCAGCACACCAGAATCGGCGGTCACCGGGTTAAAGATGAAGTCGCCAGATGTAAACCCAGGCGACCAAGTGATTAGAGATCGCCGAAGAAAGGACATCGCCGGAGATGAAGGCAGATAGACATTTCCCAGCTGGCCAGAGGGTGAGGTCGGGGGACAGCTTGCTCGATCATACACTGTGGAACAGGTGGTGCAGATCATGAAGGCGGCCGGCGAGACCACAGGGAAGGTGTGTACGAAGGCACCCGAACTCGCCAATCCAGAAGAGATCGCGCTCCAAGGCAACTATGCACTGAGTAGTATCATGCATAAGTAACTTAGCCAAAAGAGAGTCAGAAGCAGCGCCCAAGTCAAGGAGGCTCCAGATGATGGCACGTGTACAGCTGGATCGTGTCCAGGTGTGTAACTGCCAGGAGAGACAAAGTGTCCAGGTATATAAGAGTTTCTCAACGAACTTCTGAGGTACGCACGTTCAGATTGTCTTCTTTACGCTTGCGAGTTCTTGAGTATACTGAGAGAGAACTGGTTCACGGTTCCTTGAGAGTTCTTGAGTCTTACTCTTGAAGTAATTGGTGGTTCGGTCACTGACTTGGGCGTTGGAGTGCGATCGGCCGCAGCGGCGCCGTTCTGTTCTTTTGCAGGTTCTTGAGGTGGATCGCGGCGAAGGACGGAGGCAAACGCGGCGCATACGTCGATCCAAGTTTGACGAGGCAAAGCTCCAGCGTTCTGGTCAACAGGCAGGATCAAAGATAAAGTGAGAGAGAGAAAAGTAAATCTTTCTCTTTCCTAGTCACAACTGTGATTTCTGAAACAGGGAACAAAATATGTTAAAATATAAAACAACAGATTGAAATTTTCACTGCAGAGGACAATTGAAGCTAATAATACCCAATTCATTTAGAAGAAAATAAAACTTGTCTTTAGCAAGTGGTTTAGTGAATAGATCAGCTAGTTGAAATTCAGTACCAATGAATTGTATATCACAAGTTCCATTAGCTATATCTTCTCTTAGAAAGTGATGTCTAATTTCAATATGTTTAGTCCTTGAATGCATGACAGGATTCTTAGACAAATTTATGGCACTAGTATTATCACAATTTATAGGTATCTTGTTTAACAAAATTCCAAAATCACTTAGCTGCTGCCTTAGCCATAAGGTTTGAGCACAACAACTTCCAGCAGCTATGTATTCTGCCTCTGCTGTGGAGAGAGCAACACAAGCTTGTTTCTTGCAATGCCAAGAGATTAGACTTGATCCAAGCATGTGACAAGTTCCACTTGTGCTTTTCCTATCCACCTTACAACCTGCAAAGTCAGAATCTGAAAAACCAGTTAAATTTAAGGATACCTTGTTAGGATACCATAATCCAACATCCTTAGATCCTTGCAAATATTTCAGAATTCTCTTTGCTGCATTGTAGTGTGATTCCTTTCGATCAGATTGATATCTAGCACATAAACACACAACAAACATAATGTCAGGCCTGCTAGCAGTTAGGTATAATAAGGAACCAATTAAACCCCTATACTTGGTTTGATCCACTGATCTTCCTGCAAAATCTTGATCCAGCTGGCAGCTTGTTGAAATAGGAGTGTTGATTGCTTTGCATTGATCCATATCAAACCTCTTAAGCAGTTCCTTGCAGTATTTTTCTTGGCTTATGAAAATTCCATCATTGAGTTGCTTAACTTGTAGTCCAAGGAAGAAATTCATTTCTCCTAACATTGACATCTCAAACTCACTTTTCATGGTTTTCACAAAGTCTTCACACATCTCTTCATTTGTGGATCCAAAGATAATATCATCTACATAGACTTGCACAAGTATGATATCTTCTCTTTTCTTCTTTATAAAGAGAGTTTTATCAGAATTGCCATGGCTATATCCTTGAGAGAGCAGAAATTCGCTTAGCCTTTCATACCATTGCCTAGGTGCTTGCTTCAATCCATATAAGGCCTTCTTAAGCATGTACACATGTTCTAGATTTTTGTGATCTTCAAACCCCGGAGGCTGAGATACAAACACCTCTTCATTGATGTAGCCATTTAGAAATGCACTCTTGACATCCATTTGAAACAGCTTGAAACCTTGTATGCTGGAAAATGCTAGAAGTAATTTGACAGCTTCAAGACGTGCTACTAGTGCATAGGTTTCACCAAAATCAATACCTTCTTCTTCGTTATAACCTTTAGCAACCAGCCTTGCCTTATTTCTAGAGATAGCTCCATGTTCATCCATCTTGATCCTGTACACCCACTTGGTTCCTATGATGTTCATCTCATGCTTTCTTGGAACCAAAGTCCACACTTCATTGTATTCAAACTGGTTCAGCTCTTCATGCATTGCTGTTATCCAATTGCTGTCTTGCAGTGCTTCTTCTAGGCTTTTAGGCTCAATCTGTGACACAAAAGCCACTGTTCTGCAGAAATTGTTGAGTGAATTCCTTGTTGAGACTCCTTTCTCAATTTTACCAATTACATTGTCAAGTGTGAGATCCCTTGGAGTCTTCCATTCTTTAGGCAGTCCTGCATTCACAGTAGATTCTTTGATAGAATTTGAATTAGTTGCATCAAGCTCACTAGATTGATTCTGTTGCATAATGGTTCTTAAATCATCCAGAACAGATTTGGGCACAGAAAAATCTGTTTCATCAAATACAACATGTATAGATTCTTCAACTGCAAGCAATCTTTTATTATACACACTATAAGCATGACCATTTATAGCATATCCAATATGTATTCCTTCATCTGATTTAGGATCAAATTTCCCTAGATTATCTTTACCATTATTTAAAACAAAGCATTTACAGCCAAACACCCTAAAATGACTAATGCTAGGCTTCCTACCTTTATACAATTCATAGGGAGTTTTCTTAAGAATTGGTCTAATCAATGTTCTGTTAAGCACATAAGAAGCAGTGTATACAGCATCAGCCCAAAAGTATTTAGGTAAACCAGATTCATTTAGCATAGTCCTAGCTAACTCTTCTAGTGATCTATTCTTTCTTTCAACAACGCCATTTTGTTGCGGTGTCCTAGGAGCAGAATAACTATGTATGATCCCATGTTTTTCACAATATTTATCAAACATTGCATTTTGAAATTCTCCCCCATGATCACTACGAATCTGTTTTATCCTATTTTCATTTTCATTATGCAGAACCTTAGCTAGTTTCTTAAAGGCTTTATATGCATCATTTTTAGAAGCAAGAAACAAAGTCCATGTATATCTTGAAAAGTCATCAACAATCACCAAAGCATAGTAATTTCCAGCTAAGCTAGCAGTCCTAGATGGTCCAAACAAGTCCATATGCAAAACATCCAAAGCTTTATTTGAAGAAACCATATCTTTTGATTTAAAGGTAGTTCTAATCTGTTTTCCCTTTACACAAGCATCACACAATCTGTTATTTTGAAATTTTATGTTTGGTAAACCAGAAACAAGTTCCTTAGACTTTAGCTTATTCAAGTGATTTGTGTGAATATGAGCTAGGCTTCTATGCCATAGCCATGACTCATCATTTTTAGACAACAAACACTCATTTTCAGAACAACTCTTTATAATGTCTAAGAGATAGATGTTATTTACCCTTTTTCCAGTGAACAGCACCTTACCAGAAATTTCATTTGAAATTGTACAAGTGTTGGCTTCGAAATTGACCTTGTATCCCTTGTCACACAGCTGGCTAATGCTTAGAAGACTATGTTTTAGCCCTTCAACATACAGTACATTCTCAATAGTGGTTGAGTCTTTAGTACCAACATCTCCTCTTCCAAGAATTTTTCCTCTATTGTTATCCCCATATGTGACATGCCCTTCAGCTTTGAGTTTCAGATTTATGAACTGAGTCACATCACCAGTCATGTGCTTTGAGCAGTGTACCGTCCCGTACCCGGGCGTTGACTAAGTCAAGGTCAAAGTCAACACCAGGGGTCAAAGTCAACACAAGGCGTTGCCTAGGTGAAGAGACGCCAAGTGCCAGCGTCGTCAAGAAGAGGCGTCGCCTAGGTGAAGGCGTCGCCCAACCAGGGCGTCGCCAGATCAAACAGTACTAAAGCAAGGCAATCACCGTGTGGTTCCCCGATACCCATGGGTAGGAAAGACCATGGAGGGAGCGACGCCGTGGGAAGGCCTCAGGTCCCGATAACCCGGGGCAGTGATAAGGAGAAGGAAAAGGTGGCTTCAAGGCCATAGTGATAGCACCAGTGTAGGGCAGCCTGACTCGTGAAGTACCCCTGCCGCCCCAGAGACGCCTTTGGGACAGATACGACCCAAGAAGAAGGTCACGCCCAGGGTAGCCAGGTGCAGGGTACGAGAGGAAGGCAGATACGCTCTCAAAGTAAGTGACTAGATGATTGGGGGCACGAGTTGGCACCCAAAAAGTCACCCCTAGCGCAGTAGCACTCCCAAGCAGGAGGACTCACACGTAGAAACGTCCCCAGATGGGCAGAAACGCCCCCAGATGGGGTCACGGCGTCGTGAGGCCCTCCACGTGTACGACAACCATGTCAGAATAGAAACACCCTTTAGTCAGGTGCCAGGTAATTAAAGTCATTCAATACAGTTTCCGTTTCGAGCGTTCAGGTACTATAATGGCTCCCAAGCGTTTCAACGTCTTAAATGCGCTACGTTTTCTAATTAGATACGCTGATTGAGTGCGTTACATTCGTAATTAAAGGCGCTTTAAGGCGCTTTAAATGCTTGGGTAGTTTAAATAGCGCTGGGAATGTTGGAAACAGGGTTCGAAACCTTTGGCAAATTTACCAGAACTCTCTAGTTGCTTGCTCGTGCCTTGAGGTTACGTACGAGGGACTGGGGAGAGATCTTTGCCTGAGGGAGAGAACACACACGCAATACACAGTTCTTTTTACCACCTTCAGAGTGCCATACGCGGTGCTCAGAGACGGAGCTGCACAGTTTTGGTGTTTCTTGTTGGCTGACTTGAGCGTCGGAGTGCAAACGGCCGCTAGGGCGCCTCTTTGTCCTCTTTTTTGCAGGAATCCACAGGTAACCAGTGGGAAGGAGTCCCTAGCTGACGGTTGAGGTCGTGCACGAAGACGTCCCAGTCAACCGGACGGAACATTTGGCGCCCACCGTGGGGCCGATATAAAACATCAGTCCCATCACAAGTTCGAGAAAATCTACTAAGTCGCAGTAACGTTGGAGGAGGTTGGAGTGACAATGGCCCCCACCAGACGAAGTACAGCTCGCGCAACCCCAGCAGAACTATCCATGCAGCAGGTTCTGGAGATAATGAGGGGGCTGCAGCAGGACATGGCGGAGTCGAAACTGGAACAGGAACGCATGCAGGCAGATCTCGATGCCTCGCATGAGCGGAATGAAGAGCTCCACCGCGTAAATGAGGAGTTGCGCCAGGGCCTGAGAAATGATCGGAGGCGGCATGGACATGACGAGATGGAGAACCATTCCCCACCAAGGGAATTTTCCACTCCCTTCTCGCAGGAGATCCTAGATGCCGTGATCCCAAACACGTTCGCGGGGCCCAAGGTGATCTTCACCGGGATGGAGGACCCAGAGACGCACCTTGCTGCATTTCGCACACAGATGGTCCTGGTAGGCGGTTCTGACGCTGCCAAGTGCAAGCTCTTTATGAGCACCCTGACCGGGATGGCTATGGACTGGTTCATCAGCCTTCCGGATGGTCATATCACATCTTTCCGCCAATTGTCACGTTTGTTCAGGGAACAATACTTACCAAACAAGGCCCCGCCACCGGTCTCCTACGATCTGTTTGATGTGAAGCAGTATCAAGGGGAGACCCTGAAGGAATACATCAATCGCTTCGGGGCCCAGGTCGTGAAGGTTGGTACGACAGAGGAGCCTATGATCGTGTACGCATTCGTGAAAGGCGTATGCCCCGGTCCTTTTGGAGAATCCATCATTCGCAACCGCCTTAGGACTTTCGCTGAGCTACGGCGTAGGGCGGTAGAACATATTGCTTCTGAAGGGGAGGTGTGTGTGAAGCGCACCAGCGTCGTACCCTCACGCCCGAGGGGACCGGCGCGAGCTCAACCCGTCAGGGTCAATGAGACCACGACGGGAAGAAAGAAGCCAGAGGCGAGACGCCCCTACGAGGCCAGAAAGCCCCAGCCCCGGGGTCCAGCGGGAGGCGATCGCCCGGCCAGAGAAAGAGCGAGACCGGCGTGGTACAATTTTGTGGTAGAGCTGAAGGACCTGATCGTCGTGCCTAATATAGCCGAGAGGCTGAGGCGACCGGCGAAGACCGACAAGGTGTTAGGGCCTCGCAAAGACTCTTGGTGCGAGTTCCACGAGGCTTTCGGACACCACATTGATAACTGCCTGTCGTTGGGTTACCAGCTAGATGAGCTGGTGAGAACTGGGTTTTTGAAGGATTATGTCGCGGAGCCCGCAACGACCGCCACCTTGCCGTCGCCGGCGGAAGAACCGGCACACGAGATGCCTGTGCTTGGCGAGGTCCACACCATTGCTGGAGGTTTCTCCGGCGGGGGACCCATCGCCTCCGAGCGGAAGAAATACGCGAGGGGGGTCAATTCAATCGAAGAGAGACTCTCGGGTGAGCCATGAGAGTCAGATCTCGTGTTCACGAGGGGAGATCTCCGAGATGTGGTACCCCACGACAACGACCCCGTTGTCATCTCAGTCGTCACAGCCGGAAGAAAGGTGCACAGAGTGCTTGTCGACCAGGGAAGTTCGGCGGACGTCATGTTTCTGTCGACCTTTAATAAGTTACGGTTGTCCCCCGATCTGTTGAGTCCCTACACGGGGTGCCTGTATGGGTTTGGGGATAACCAGGTGGAAGTCCGGGGTTACCTGGAGTTGAGGACTACGTTCACGGACGGAGAGGCCTCCCGTACCGAAAGCATCCGGTACCTGGTCGTGAACGCCAACTCCGCCTACAATATTTTGCTGGGCAGGCCGGCGTTAAACCGTTTGAACGCGGTGTCCTCCACACGCCACATGAAGATGAAGCTGCCGGACCTCAGTGGCAAGGTGATAGTCATCAGGTCAGACCAGGAAGAGGCAAGGAAATGCTATGAGAACAACCTGAAGACGAAGAGAGGCATGTTCATGGTATATGAACGTCCACCGAGCGCGGACACGATGATGATTGAGGCGACGCCCGCTGGGTCGACGCCTAATGAGGCCATACCGGCGAGGGCGATGCCCGAAGCAGATGCGCCTATGGAGGAAGGCCCAAACGACGCGGCGCCCGTGGAAGAGGCGGCGCCCGTCGAGGATGATAGCAGGGAACAGCCAGCGGCTAACGCCGTAGAAAGGGTGATTGGCGGCAAGACATTCAAGTTAGGAAGTTTGCTGAGCCCAGAAGAACAGGAAGGGGTGGCAGAAGTGATTTCGCGCCACCTGGATGCCTTCGCATGGTCCGCCTCGGATATGCCCGGCATTGACCCGATTTCTTGTGTCACCACCTCAGCATGGACGCCACGGTCCGCCCCGTGTGCCAGAGAAGGAGGAAGTTCAATGAGGAGCGACAGCAGGTGGTGAAGGACGAAACGCAGAAACTGTTGAATGCTGGCCACATCAGGGAGATCCAATACCCTGAGTGGCTGGCCAATGTCGTCTTGGTGAAAAAGGCGAATGGAAAGTGGAGGATGTGTGTTGACTTCACAGACTTGAATAAGGCGTGCCCAAAGGACTCGTACCCGCTGCCCAGCATCGACGCCATGGTAGACAGTGCGTCCGGCAGCAAGGTGCTGAGTTTCCTGGACGCCTTCTCAGGGTACAACCAAATCAAGATGCACCCAAGAGACGAGAACAAAACTGCATTTATGACTGAGACCTGCAGTTACTGCTATAAGGTGATGCCTTTTGGGCTGAAAAACGCGGGCGCCACGTACCAAAGGTTAATGGACAAGGTCCTGGCGCCAATGCTCGGGAGGAATGTGTACGCCTATGTAGACGACATGGTGGTGGCGTCGTAGAATAGGGCGCAGCACATGGCGGACCTGGAGGAGTTGTTCGTCACAATATCCAAGTACCGCCTCAAGTTAAACCCTGAGAAGTGTGTTTTCGGGGTAGAGGCCGGTAAGTTCTTGGGTTTTATGCTCACAGAGAGGGGGATAGAGGCGAACCCCGACAAATGCGCGGCGATTATCGCCATGCGAAGCCCGACGTCGGTAAAAGAGGTGCAACAGCTGACAGGGCGGATGGCGGCGCTCTCGAGGTTTGTTTCAGCCGGGGGAGAGAAGGGGCATCCATATTTCCAGTGCCTCAAGAGAAACAGTCGCTTTGCATGGACTGATGAATGCGAAGCGGCTTTCATCAAGCTAAAGGAGTGCCTGGCGACGCCACCGGTCCTCTGCTAACCGGTAACGGGCGTGCCCCTCCGGTTATATTTTACTGTAACGGAGCGGGCCATCAGTTCTGTGTTAGTCCAGGAGCAGGACCAGAGTCAGAAGCCCATCTATTTTGTAAGCAAGGCATTACAAGGAGCTGAGACGAGATACCAAGCGCTGGAGAAGGCAGCGCTAGCGGTAGTATTTTCTGCCAGGAGGCTCCGTCATTACGTCCACAGCTTCACGGTGGTGGTGATGACAAACCTCCCTATACAGAAGGTGTTGCAGAAGCCTGATGTGGCGGGAAGAATGGTGCGCTGGGCGGTAGAACTGTCAGAATTCGACATCCAGTATGAGCCTAGAGGATCCATCAAAGGGCAGGTGTACGCAGATTTTGTAGCGGAAGTTTCGCCCGGAGGTGAGCAAGAGGTGGAAGTGGGTTCGCAGTGGCTGCTCTCGGTTGATGGCTCTTCCAACCAACAAGGGAGCGGTGCGGGAATAGTCTTGGAGGGACCCGACGGCATACTGATTGAGCAGGCCCTGCGCTTCGCCTTCAAGGCAAGTAACAATCAGGCAGAATACGAAGCCCTGATAGCAGGAATGCTCCTGGCCAAGGAGATGGGCGCGCAAAACCTCCTGGTGAAAAGCGACTCCCAGCTGATTACGGGGCAGGTGTCGGGTGAGTTCCAGGCGAAGGACCCACAGATGGCGGCGTATATGAAATACGTCCAGTTGTTGAAGGGAGCATTCAACGCTCTTGAGCTGATACATGTCCCGAGGGAGCAGAATGCCAGAGCTGACCTGCTTGCAAAGCTGGCCAGCTCAGGCAAGGGGGATAGACAGAGGACAGTGATCCAAGAGACTCTCAAAGCTCCGCGTAGATTCGTGGAAGACAACAGGGTGGATGTCCTCCAGATTTATACATCAAGGGGAAGGCCGAGGAGTCATTGCTTTTTGACCCAAGATACGCAGAGGGTGCCCCGCATCAGCACGTACGCGGATGTGCCCGAGGGAGAGCAAATGCAGGTATGCGTTTTGGCCAAGGGAGACACCTGGATGACGCCCTACAAGCGATACCTGGCGGATGGGGCTCTCCCAGTGGAGCCTGAAGAGGGTAAAAAGGTCAAAAGAAATGCTGCAAGATATACTTTGGTGGATGGGGTGTTGTTCAGGCACGGTTTCACTCACCCTATCCTAACGTGTGTAAGTGGCGACGAGTACACCAGGATAATGGCGGAGCTAGACGAAGGCATCTGCGGGAGCCACGTAGGGGGGAGATCCCTAGCCTCCAAGGTAATACGCGCAGGTTTCTTCTGGCCAACAGTAAAAGAGGACTGCCCACGACACGCCCAGCGGTGCAGGCAATGCTAAAAGCACGCCGACTGGCACAAGGCGCCGCCAGAAGAATTGCGATCCATATACAGCCCGTGGCCTTTCCATACATGGGGAATCGACATCCTGGGCCCGTTCCCACTGGCAATCAGGTAGATGAAGTATTTGATCGTCGCCATCGAATACTTCACCAAGTGGATAGAGGCAGAGCCCGTAGCACAGATCACTGCGCACAAGGTACAGCATTTTGTGTGGAAGAACATTGTGTGCCGCTTTGGCGTACCTAGGCGCTTGATATCCGATAACGGGACCCAGTTTGCCAGTCAGCAGTTGAGAAATCTGTGCGCTGAGGTAGGAATCAAACAGGTGTTCGCATCGGTTGAACACCCCCAGACCAACGGACAAGTGGAGTCAGCAAACAGAGTTCTGCTGAGGGGGTTAAAAAGAAGGCTAGAGAAAGCGAAAGAGGCGTGGGCGGAAGAGGTACCGAGGATCGTATGGGCATACCACACCACGCCCCAATCCTCTACTATGGAGACGCCTTTCAGTTTGTTGTACGGGTCGGACGCGATGATTCCAGTGGAAATACATGAAAGCTCACCACGTTTTCAAAACTTTGTGGTGGAGGAATCCAATGAAGAAAGGCGGGTAAACCTGGATCTACTAGACGAGGCCAGGGAAGAAGCCAGAATAAAAGCTGAAGCGATGAAGAGAAGAGTAGAGCGACAATATAACTCTAAGGTGAAGCCGCGACAGTTTCACATCGGCGATCTAGTGATGAGGAAAGCTCACCCATACGAGCTGGAGAATAAGCTGTCTCCCAAGTGGACCGGACCCTTCAGAGTTATCGAGGCTAAGGGCAACGGTTCGTACAGCCTAGAGACTTTGGATGGAGGTCCTATCCCGCGCAGCTGGAATGCAGCCAACTTAAAATTTTATTTCAGTTGACTTATGTAAGCAGTTATGTAACAATTTAGTTGAAGGGGACGCTCTTTTTCCCTCTCGGGGGTTTTTTAATGAGGTCACCCAAATAAAAGGTAAAACCAGTTTGAGAAAAAGAAGTGCCTTGGTTTTCAGCCTTTATCTTTCTCCGTTTGAAGTAATGTGATGTGTCGCCAAGAAAGAAGGCGTCGCCTAGGTGAAGGCGTCGCCTAGGTGAAGGCGTCGCCAAGAAAGAAAGCGTCGCCTAGATGAAGGCAGGCGCCGTTGAGGAACATGACGAAGGAAAAGCGCACAATATGCGAAACGTATGCAGAGTAAAGCGACGTTGCAAAAAATCAAGTATGATATAAAAAAAGTTGATGTTACAAGCAATGTTCGATACAATGGGAGTAGCGCAAATAGGGCAAATATTACAACTCATGCAAATCACAAAAGAGCCACTTTTCAGTGGCCATCGGAGTCAGCACTGGAGGAAGACGAAGCCCTGATCCCAGCCCGCAGAGCTCGAGTAAGTCGTGTCCTCCTTTCTCGGTCTATTTTCGAACCTGCACCAAGGGAGATAAATGTGTCAGAGACACCATGAAGCCAGGCATGCACGGTTAGAAAGCAATAAAGGCCGAAGTTTCTAGGGCAGTGACTCTTACATATGTACTTTTCGAGAGTCCCAGCGTTGAACTCCAAGCTGATCAAAGTGGCAGAGTCAAAACCTCTCGCCTCAGCAAGAATCCGGCAAGCTATTTGATCACTTGGAGCTAGCTTCTTGAAGGGTTTGGTTTTGAGGACCCTCACCTCTCTCACTCAGTACAGCGGAAACCCATCCAGAGCGTCGGGAACAAGGTCAGTGCAGCAGATCTTGAAGAACCGGCCTTTCCACCCGGTGAACAAATTTTGAAAGGGTGTGAGGAGAACTCTCCCGGGAACGTTACTGAGAGTTACCCAGAGGTTGTGCCTCTGCCTCTTCACCTCGAAGAAGTGAAGAAAGAGGTCAACCGAGGGCGCACAACCCAGAAACCCGAAGAGGATGTCGAAGGCCTTGACAAAGGCCCATCTGTTGGGGTATAACTGGGCCGGAGCGACATTGATCTCCGTCAGCAGTTCCTTCTCGAACCAGGAGAAGGGTAGGCGCACTCCGATGGTCTTGAAAACCACCTGGTAAAGGTAAAAGAAGGGGACCCCTTCGTTGGCCCGTTCGTCTCCGCATACTGGCCCCCCTAGAGTGCAAGGGAGCACAGCAATGTCGTCGTCATGCCTCCTCGCGAAGGCCCGGTGATCATAGGAACATGAATCCCCTTTGTGTTCCCTTATGGCCCTGGTAGCGAGTAAGCATGAACATTCGTCAAGAAGTTCGCTCGAAGCCTAAGGGTATAGGTCCCTCGGACTGACCCTGGGGGAGGCAGCATGAGAGGACATTCTTTAACAAGATCCGGGATCGTCAAAGGCGTATGGCCCGCCGGAAATGCAAGAGTCGAGCGATGGGAGCGAATGCTGGAAGAACCCGTCGTGAGAAAAGAAAGGGTGCAAGAAGGAAGGGTGCAAGAAGAGAGAGCGTAAGTAGGTTATGAAGAGTGCAGAAATGATGAGAACAGTTTCAGTGTTTGAAGAGTTAAATAAAGCGGTTAGAGCGCCAAACGACGCGAATGGATGCACCGCACGATCAAGCCACGTGGCAGCAGATGGAAGGGTGGCCCTGGCATCCCTGGTTAAACTCAGAACACGTCGTATCAACAGAATACCCGATGGTACGATGCGCCGTCGAAAGTGGATCAGGGGCACAGTAGGAGTCAGGATCAAATCGAATGACTGGACGTCCCATCAGCCATACAAGAAGCACCACGTGGATCAAGTCGAATGACTGAACGTCCCATCAGCTATATAAGAAGCGCCTCGTGGAAGGTACAGGAAGGGCCTTGAGCTCTTCGCTGTCCCCAGGCGTCGACCACGCCCAAGGTCAAAGTCAATGTCAAGGTAAGCACGACGCCCAAGGCGACGCTAGCATGAGACGACCGAGGCGTCGCCTGGAATGACATAAAGGACGACGCCAGCGTGAGACGTCGCGGGCGTCGCCCACCAAAATATCAGCGAGTTTGCCTCCCCGATACCCACAGGTAGGAAAGACTATGGAGGGAGACGAAGTCGAAGAGGGCGAGGTTAGTTACTGGTGCCTCCTCCCCGATACCCACAGGTAGGAAAGACTGTGGAGGGAGACGGCACCACCAAAACGCCGGCGAATCACTGGCAGGGCGTTCCCCGATACCTATGGGAAGGAAAGACCATGGAGGGAACGACCCCCCCCCCCCAAAGCACTCGGCGTTTCAGACACCCGAGGACGATACGGCGCTGCTGTTGCAGGCCTCTCCTTAGGCGTGGGCGTCGGGCGTTAAGGATCAAGGGAAGGACCGTTTGGGTGTTAGAGACACCCCGTGGACGATACGGCTCCATTAGATGAGCCTCTCCATGGGCGTGGGCGTTGGCGCGTGACCTTTCCCGGGCATACAAGGCCGCCCAACGAAGTGAAAGAAGCTAGTATAATGCAAGCGAAACAACCAAGGCACAAGAAGGCAAAGGATGAGAATAAAATCACACGGGCAGAATTCTATGTCGCGAGCACACGAAAGAAATCATAACAAAATCCCAGAGTTGTAGCGAGCGTGCAGATAGTTCAAAGAATTACAAGTTTAACAGAGAAAGTCAGAAACGAAGGTAAAGTGTAAAAGGAGTAAAAAGCTTGAAAGGTAAAGGTGGCGGGTGAGGGACAGCGATTCAGTCATCCAAGTCCATAGGCACGACTTTCCCGTCGACGACGTGGTGTGTGGGGTCGCAGTTTGAAATGTGGATGCCAGGGTTCTCGCAGGACGCCTGAGTCAGAGCCTCTTGGAAGCCCTCTTGGAAGCCCTCTTCAAACGCGCCCGCCATCTCCCCAGTCAATTCTTGGACCTCCCCCTCTAGTTCCACAACCCTAGAGTCCTTGGATGTCAATTGCTTCTCCAGAAATTCCTTCTCCACGCGGAGCTTGTTAGCCTCGGCTTGGAGAAGGCTCAAGGCTTCAACCTTCGCGGCCAAGGCGTCCTTTCTCTCACCTAGCTTCTGCCTCCAAGGAGCATCCAGCTCTTCAAGTTTTCTTCGCTGCACTTCGGAGGCAAGAGCCGCCTCTTGGAGGCCAATGTTTTGAATTTGGTAGGAGGTGAGCTGGGCTAGTTGATCGGCATGCACCTGTTCCAGTTCTCGCGCGTACGCCTCAGCTCCCTCCCTACCCTCGTGGGCCAGTTTTAGCAAAGATTGGGAAGCTTCCTCCTTGAGCCCCCAGTTTTGTTTCTCCTCCTTCAACGCCCCCACCTCTTGACTAAGCTTGCGGAGAGCCTCCCTCCCTTTGATCGCGTTCCGAGCCTGGGTGCGCCACTTGAGGGCCACCACCAGAAATGCCCCCATGTAATAAGGCATGCCTCCCCCCTTTTGAGGATCAGTTGGCGACATTCCTTCAGTGAAACCCTGCGTCAACTCCCTATGGACAGAGCGAGGAATTCGGGGTTTGCGGGAAGTCGAAGCAGGGACTGGTGCAGGAGGGGCGGAGCCCGAGGCCTCAGCGGCATCACGATGCAACGGCGAGAGCGCGGGAACCAAGTTAATCCTTTCTTCTTGCTCCTCGTGGGCTGGTGGAGGTGGAGGTGATGTAGCACTAGGAGGATCATCCCTGAGAGAACTCCCATCACCAGGAGACGCGGCTGATGAGACAGGAAGGCCCGTAGCCCTCCTCTTATGGGAAACCAGGGCAGTGCCCGAGTCTTCGCTGTCAGAATCTACTATCAGCACCATTTTCCCTTTGTTGGGGCGTGCTGGAGCAGGGGTTGACGCCATGGCTAATGGAACCGCGGCAATGGGAGGAGGAGAAGCAGACGGTGGAGGAATCGGCAGGGAAGCGACGGTGGGCACGTCAGAGGCGACGGCGTCCCCACCCTCTTTGGCAGATTTTGCCTTCTTCAAAAATTTGGCAAGAGCAAGCCACCTCGAGGGAGTCATCACTGAACCTGCAGCAGCGAAGAATAGTAGAGTAAAGGTTAATTCAGATAAAGCAGAAGGGAAATTCTATGGCCAGACACACGCAGATAACCACAACAGCTAATGCAGTATAAACAATCAAGGGCAGATACCAAAGTAGGTAGAGAGCCCATGGGCGTTGAATTCGTTCGCGATGAGTTTGGCGGTATCAAAAACTACCCCCAGTCCCGCCAAGGCTTTGCACACGTCCCGATCGGAGGGGGTAAGCTCATCCAAAGCCAGGGCCTTCATGGTTATGGGCTTATCCGTCCAGTATAGGGGAAAACCCTCTAGGATGGTAGGATCGCGCTTGGTCGCACGTACTTTGAAGAATTTCCCTTTCCATCCTTTGAACGAATTTTGGAAGAGCGTAAGGATGATGCGCCCGGCGATGCCAGAAAAGCTCATCCATAGGGTCTTCCCCTGTTTCTTTACCTCGAAAAAGTGAAGAAAAACGTCTACGGAAGAGGGGACACCTAGATATCCGCAGAGAATCTGAAACACCCTTACGAAAGCCCAGCTGTTGTGGTGGAGCTGGGCTGAGGCGGTGTTTATCTCTGTAAGCAGTTCTTTCTCGAAGGAAGTAAGAGGCAGACGCAGACCCACTCTCTTGAGTACCATTTGATAAAGGAAGAAGAAGGGGCTTCCCCCAGTGTCTCTTGTGTCCGCACAAACGGGCATTCCAGGTCTCACCCGGCATACCAGGACGTGGGAGTCGTGATTTTTATGGAAGGCGTTGAAATTATAAAGCGCAGGGTCCCCCCTGTGAGCCTCCACGTCCTCAACAGAGTTTAGGGTGGAGCATTCGTCGAGGAGATCGTCGGGGGACCAGTCGTATTCGCCTTTATAGTAAGACTTAGGGAGCGGGGGAGGCGCGGCGGTCTTAGTTTTCGCCATTGATGCCAGAGCTGAAGATCAAAAGAGAAAGAAAGGGTTCAGAGAAAAAGGGTGGGGAGAAGAAAAGGGGAAAAAATGGAAGAATCCTAGGAGAACCCTACCCACAAGAGAGAAAAGAGGAACGAGAGGCACGAAGAAGCATACAAACGATATCCAAGGAAATGCAGTAACATGGACAGTCCTAGGCAGTTCATGCGGTAAAGGGAGTCATCAAAAAGAGGAAAAATCGTGCCTTTGGGGGTTGAGGGGCGTGGAGAGCGGAAGCACGAAAGAGCAATGGTCGCGAGAGAAGGGATTCAAAGAAGATGAACAGTGAGGAAAGGCAGAGAAAGTGGATGTAACAGTGGTTCTAAGCGCGGGGTTTGGGTAACTTAATCGTTACAAGGAGCGCGAGGGACAACAAATGGTGACTGTGCGATGATGCCACGTGTTGCAGGATTAGGTGCTCAAGGCGAGCGCAAGAGGTTCTTAAGGATGACCGCGCGATGAACCACGTGGCACGCGATTAAGCGTGACCTCAAAAAGCGTTGCTTTCCCCGTTCAGAGGATGTCCAATCAACCATTAAGAGCACTCTTATGATTCAGAGAGTGTCACGTCAATAATTCGAGAATTGTTGAGTCAGCAGGGAGCGACACGTCATCAGGGTGGCACGTGGACGGCGTGGGCGAGGCCTTAGTCTTTACGCTGAAGACAAGTCTCCGGCTTAAGACTGGGGGGCTTGTGTACCGTCCCGTACCCGGGTGTTGACTAAGTCAAGGTCAAAGTCAACACCAGGGGTCAAAGTCAACACAAGGCGTTGCCTAGGTGAAGAGACGCCAAGTGCCAGCGTCGTCAAGAAGAGGCGTCGCCAAGGCAAGGCGTCGCCTAGGTGAAGGCGTCGCCCAACCAGGGCGTCGCCAGATCAAACAGTACTAAAGCAAGACAATCACCGTGTGGTTCCCCGATACCCATGGGTAGGAAAGACCATGGAGGGAGCGACGCCGTGGGAAGGCCTCAGGTCTCGATAACCCGGGGCAGTGATAAGGAGAAGGAAAAGGTGGCTTCAAGGCCATAGTGATAGCACCAGTGTAGGGCAGCCTGACTCGTGAAGTACCCCTGCCACCCCAGAGACGCCTTTGGGACAGATACGACCCAAGAAGAAGGTCACGCCCAGGGTAGCCGGGTGCAGGGTACGAGAGGAAGGCAGATACGCTCTCAAAGTAAGTGACTAGATGATTGGGGGCATGAGTTGGCACCCAAAATGTCACCCCTAGCGCAGTAGCACTCCCAAGCAGGAGGACTCACACGTAGAAACGTCCCCAGATGGGCAGAAACGCCCCCAGATGGGGTCACGGCGTCGTGAGGCCCTCCACGTGTACGACAGCCATGTCAGAATAGAAACACCCTTTAGTCAGGTGCCAGGTAATTAAAGTCATTCAATACAGTTTCCGTTTCGAGCGTTCAGGTACTATAATGGCTCCCAAGCGTTTCAACGTCTTAAATGCGCTACGTTTTCTAATTAGATACGCTGATTGAGTGCGTTACATTCGTAATTAAAGGCGCTTTAAGGCGCTTTAAATGCTTGGGTAGTTTAAATAGCGCTGGGAATGTTGGAAACAGGGTTCGTAACCTTTGGCAAATTTACCAGAACTCTCTAGTTGCTTGCTCGTGCCTTGAGGTTACGTACGAGGGACTGGGGAGAGATCTTTGCCTGAGGGAGAGAACACACACCCAATACACGGTGCTCAGAGACGGAGGTGCACAGTTTTGGTGTTTCTCGCTGGCTGACTTGAGCGTCAGAGTGCAAACGGCCGCTAGGGCACCTCTTTGTCCTCTTTTTTGCAGGAATCCACAGGTAACCAGTGGGAAGGAGTCCCTAGCTGACGGTTGAGGTCGCGCACGAAGACGTCCCAGTCAACCGGACGGAACAAGCAGCCACTGTCAAGGTACCACTGGTTTTTCCTGCTGCTTTTCTGCAACAAAACAGATTTAGCACATATGGTACCCCTTTAGTCTAGGTTCCATCATGATTAATACCTTTCCTTAGGAAGCCATTTGGCCAATCCTTTAGGAACAAGGTACCTCCTAGCTTTACATGACCAGACTTCATACAATAAAAACATGTTGCAGTATGCATTGTTTTTGAATAACTAAGAGAGGAAAAACCTGTTTTGGAAGGAACAAAGAAACTAGACAGCTTTTTCACATTACTTTTCATTCCAGGATTATATCCTAGACCATTTTTATTGAAAATATCATTCTATGAACCTAATAAGGTTTCAAGATTTTCTCTTCCTTTAGTGAAATTTGAGAGTTTTTAACAAATATTCAACCTATTTTTCCAGCTTCGTACAATTATCATAGGTTTTGATTGATGCATGCAAACATGTTAATTCAAGGCTAACCAATTCAGTTTTAGCTTTGTGCAATTCTTCTTCAAGAGCTTTGACCTTAGGTTCAAATACTCTATTTGTTCTATTCAATCTGTTGCACATTATAGCCAACCTGTTTGCTTCATCATGTATTTCCTTAAAAGCTATTAACAGTTGATCATAGTTCTCAGAATCAGTGGAAAAATCACTTACTGAGTCAGAGTTGGATCCTTCATCATTCACCATGAAGCACAGATTTGCTTCTTCACTTTCAGTTGAGGAATTACTGGATGAGGATACATCATTTTCTTCCCATGAGATGTATGCTCTTCTACCTTTGCCTTTGTCACTCTTCTTGCCTGCTGATTTTTCTTTATGTTGATTGTTTGGACAATGAGCTTTTAGATGACCTGGTTTACCACATCCAAAGCACGTGTAATTGGAAGAATTTGAATCATTAGGTTGTTTAGGGTACCTCTTTCTTTGTTGAGTTTTGTCACGGTTTTTCTTTCTAAGAAACCTGCTGAATTTTCTGGTGAGCAGACTCACGGCCTCACCATGTTCAGGATCAACTTCTTCCTCACTTGTATCATGTTCCATGGTAGTTTTTAGAGCAATTCCTTTGGCCTTCTTATCCACAGATTCTTGTTCTTTCAATCTTTTCAGCTCTATTTCATGCTCTATCAGCTTTCCAAAAAGTGCAGCAGTGGACATCTTGGATAAATCTGTGGATTCTGAGATTGCTGTTACCTTAGGCTGCCAACTCCTATCAAGGCATTTTAGTACCTTTATGTTAAGCTCTTCCTTGTCAAAGACTTTACCAAGGCCAGTGAGGTGATTTACAATGTGTGTAAATCGTTTTTGCACATCTACAATACTTTCTTCTGATTGCATTCTGAACAGCTCGTACTCCTGAATTAGTGAGTGCTTCCTTGCCCGTTTCACATCATCAGTTCCTTCATGAGTCACCTCTAGTACATCCCACATCTCCTTTGTTGAGTTACATTGAGAGACTCTAAAGAAATCATCCATATTCAGTGCAGAGGTGATGATATTCCTGGCTAAGGAGTCATATTGGGCCTTCTTCTTCTCGGTTTCACTCCATTCAGACCAAGGCTTCTTTATTGTTTCATCTTTGACAACCTGCATAGGTATAAAAGCTCCACTGACCACTGCATCCCAGATTCCCATGTCAATAGACTCCATAAAGATCTTCATCCTGATTTTCCAGAAAGCATAGTTAACACCACTAAACATAGGAGGTCTATTAATAGACGCACCTTCAGCAAAAGGCATTTTAAACTAAGACATCATGCACACACTTGAGCAAAATACAAGCCCTAGCTCTTGATACCAATTGTTGGGTCTATTAGTGTCTAAGTTCAAGAGGGGAGGGGTGAATTGATCTTATAAAATTTTTGCAAGAACACACAATTTTCAGTATACCAGAGGCAAAAAGAACAGATTGTTTTTACATGAAACAGATTGATTCTTCAGAGCAGTCTAGCACAATTTGATTTTGTTCAATATAAAATTGTGATCAACAGAGAATTATACCAGAATCAGATTAGCTGAATATTATGAGGATGAAGGATACAGCTATGCTTAGGAATCAAACAACTTTACTCAACACAAGGTTTTAAGGAGAATGATTCCTTCTCAGATTTTAATGATTAGACTGTTTGTTCACAGATCACTTAAACCATCATATGCAACTGTCTTGTTTGTGATTAGAGAACTTTAACAAATCAGGAAGAACAATTTTTACTTAAACCCAGAATTAACAGATTCAATTTCAAAAGAACATATGTAGTTCTTGACAGAATTAAGCAAAAGCAGAAATGAGTGCAGGGATGAAAAGAAAAGGCACACAAGTTTTTATACTAGTTCACTCATACAGAGCTACGTCCAGTCTCACCTTACCCCAAGGTGGAATTCACTAAAAAAACAGTACCAATTACTTACAGACACAACAGTTCTTGAACACTACAGGAACAACACAATCAATGCTGAAAAAACCTATTTCAGCACACCTTGCACTCCAAGAAACCCTATCAAGGAGTGACTACACTTACACCTTTACAAACCAGAATAAAGGAAAGATTACACCTGAAAAGAAGATGCAAGAACTCAAAACCAGTAGTTCAATTTGCTGCAGCACTGCACCAGCACCTTCACCAAGATCAAAGGTTTCCTAGAACAAGCACACTTGAAAATCTCTTTGGAAAACCTTTCAAAAATCTTTTGATCCTTCTTCTCACATGGAAATTGTTTGATCACTGTCAAAAATGTAATTGCTCAGCACCTTTTCCTGTGAGAGAGACTTTTCTTTATATAGAAAACCGTTTCTAACTTCTTTTCAAAAAACAGTTGAAAAGCAGTTATGAAAACAACAGATTCATTTTTGAACGTAACAGATTTATTTTGTGAAAACCGCCAACTCAGCTAACTGAAATAACTGTCTGAGTTGTACCTTTGGTGCCCTAACTAACTTGTGAAAAACCTTTCAGCTGACCAAAGAATAAACCTGTTATTTCACAATGAAACAGATTGAAAGATAGCAAACAGGCCAACTCAGCTTTAACTGAAATAACTAACTTAGCTTTACTTGTGGTGCCCTAACAGAATTTTAGAAAAGCCTTTTAACAGAGAAGAAATAAACCGATTCTTTCTCCATAAAACAAATTTATTTTTTGTACTGATTTAAAACTTTTAAGAGTACTTTTAAAAGCTTTTCAAAAACCCTTTAACCACATCATGTGCTTGATCTAGACTTGGTTAGGCATCTAGGATGGGTCATACAGCAAAAGGCAACCTTACACAATTACAAGCCTACATACAAGATCATCTAAACCTATTACAAACTTCAAAGCAAACTAGCTATTTTTCTACATCAAACACACACGACACTAGGTAGAGAAGATACTTCATCCATCTTCAACAGAAGGGTGCCCGTATAAACCCATTAGGGACATGGAGTTCTAAGTCTACAGAACAAACAGCTAAACGAATTGTAAGAAATATGTTTTCTATGTGTTATTTTAAATTAAATGTGTTGAAGTTTGACAATTTCTTTTCATTTGTTTTAGGAGTCTCTTGCTGAGCAATCAACACAGGGGACTTTTAATCCATGTGGTCGCAATGATATTCTTAATGTTGCTCTCGGACGACCTAAGCACCCTGGACGTGTTTGTGTAGCTGGATATGGGGTTGGAATTCACTCACACTTTGGACCTTCATCGCATAGCAAGGAACAATCGTCCAATCAACCTAGCCAAGAGTATTTACTACAATTACGTGAGCAGTTAAAGGCTGAGGTAACTCAAGAGCTTAAAGAAAGCTTCATGGAGGAGTTTAATGTGTGAATGGAAAGGGAGTTCAAAAAGCGATGGAAGGGTTTAGGACTCTCTCAGCAACCACCTACTATGGTAGAAGATGAACCAGCTCCGCCTCCTATTAAGAAAGTTAATACTAAAGGGAGTTGTTCGGCGGTTGATCTATCAGGGGATGACTTTGGCTCAACTAGCCAATGCGAGTCATATGTTGAGTGTAATTCTTTGACCCGATTCGTTGCCTTGGGTAAGTGTTATGAAGAGGTCACAATATTACACAATGTGCCTCTTCCTTCTAATTTCATGAAGGTCACGGTGGAGAAGGTCCTTTATGGTCATCTTGCAATTCCTGTGCCGACATCAGAGGTCGCAATTGTAGCAGAGGCATTACATACTTTCATTGCCTGGCCTAGACATCTCGTCAGATCTATAGACTCTATGGTATATCTTTGTACTAATACTAATAGAATTATATATCAGATATATTACATTCTAACTAATTTAAGTATTTGTTTGTTTGTTGATGAGTAGCAGGAACCTAAGACAAAATTGCCTCTGCGAAAGAAGAAAATATTTTCCATTGATGATCTTGTGGCGACATTGGTGGAATTTGCTACATAATTAGATACAAGCGTCTTAGAGGTTCCATGGGATGCCAATGTTTTTGGAAGGCATAGTAATCTATCGTTGTACGTTCACATGTCTGATTTGTTGGACCTTGCAGCCAGAGATCAAGAGATTAACGTAACAATTCTGCAATTATGGATGATGTAAGTTCAAATATTAAAATCTTTATACTTTTGATTTATTAAATATATTAGTACTAACTTATTAAAATTTAGGTATCTTTTTGGATTATGCTTCGATGAGGAGAAACACAATATATATGGGATTTTAGACCCTTAAGTCATTCAATTAATTGGAAACAAGAAGTCAGAAACACAAACATACATCACCACTGCCTTAAAGAATGGTGGAAAACAAATTTATTTTGCTTCGTACATCCATGAGTAAGGTCTTATTTATTAAATAAGTTTTATTAAATTATTGAAATAAGATAAACTAATTAACTGATTTGCTATACAGGGGTCATTGGCAACTATAGATCATATATGTTCAAGATTGTAAGAATGTATGGCTTTAAACTAGAGGGGGGGTGAATGGTTTAAAGAGGATTTTCGCAAACTTTTAAGTCTAGAATGGAATCACTTCGAGAAAACTTGATTAAGAATTCAGTTTGCCAAAAACACAAAGCAATTTAGCACAACACCAAAAAAACAATCGGTTGTTTCGCAGAAACAATCGGTTGTTTATACTAGTTCACAAATATAAACTGAAATTAAAGAGTTCAAGGGATAGAGGAATTGAACACACAGGTTTATACTGGTTCACTCTTAACCAAGAGCTACATCCAGTCTTCCCAGAAACCACTGTGGAATCCACTAAGCAATCAACCCTAGATTACTTACACCACCACCAAAGAAGTGACTTTGATCTCCTCAAGACACACACTTCCTTTGGCTCAGCACAAACACCACTAAGAATGCTGATCTTGACAACCTCAAGAACACACAACACTTCTTAGCTTCACACACAGAGTTTCTTCAAAGTACAAAAGGATTACACTTGTTACAGAAAAAATCTGAAATCAATACAAGATGAAAATCCTACATCACACTCTCTTTGATCAAAGCAATCTCAAAGCAATCTCCAACTCTTCAAAAGCAAAATCAGTGAAAAACTCAAATCTGTTTTCTTTGATTAAAACTAAGTTTTTATTTGTTACATTAACTGAACAAACTATTTATTGCATTCATAGACTGGTCAAAGCATTTAAAACTGGAGCGTAATCAGTTATAAAATCATTTAATGCTCAGTCAAAGCACAAAACAGTTTTCTGTTATGGTCCCAAAACAAACAATCGGTTGAATGCTCGAATCAATCGATTGTTTTGGTTTGACAGCAAGTCAACCATCAAAAATAGTTTTCAACCTTTCTAAAAACACCTAAGTATAAAACAATCGGTTGTTTTGACAAAACAACAGGTTGTTTTTCACTTAGTTTGAAAAACACTTTTCAATTAAAAGGTTTGAGAATGCTTAAGCTTTGGATTCAATCAAGAGTGGATTTACACAAATAATCTACCTCAGATCCTATCTAAAGACAGCTCAGCAACAACAAGCATACATCCAGCCTTCCATCAACCTTCAAAGGGTTTGGATTCTTCAAAGCTTGAACACACTTGATTCAACAAAGATCATACCACTGCATCGTTTTGCTCCTTGCATAAAAAAACCCCTACCTATTTTAAAAACATTATAGATAGGTATGACAGTTTCATTTAACATTTATTATTACTTATACATTATATAATGTTATGTATTCTAACATGAAATCTTCTTATTTTAGTGCTTACTCTGGATATAATATGTTGTGTGGGAGGAGAACTTCAAACACACAAAAACTCACATGGATGTACCTTAAGGTATTTAAAGTATATTTGTTCACTCAATTTAATGTGTTTCACTCATTCATTTAATACATTTAGTTTCACATGCAGTCCAACAGGAAATCTGGAAATTATGAGTGCGGTTATTATGTTATGCAGTGGATATTGACTATTTTGCAAGCTGAAATTAATAAAGGTTGGAATCAGGTAATACCTCAATACAATAAACACTTAAAAATTTGGGATTTATTATTCATGCACTAATTCAAAAAATTTCAAATGTCATAGTTGTTCAACGACCAACACCCACTAGATTCGGAAGCATTAGAGTATGTGAGAACAACATGGTCAAAGTATTTTGTAACCATGTATAACACCTTAGGATAGATAAATCATTAGAATGACATACTTTTGCTTATATTAGCAATTTTTTTTGTATAATGTTATAATTTGTTGTATGTATTTTTCATATTTAAATTATAATTTTAAATATTTTAATTTTTTGGAATTGGAAATTTTATGCAGGTTTGTGATTTATTAAAAAACCAATTTTTTTAATAACCTAGATATAACGACGGTTCCAGAGGGAACCGTCTTTAAAAGTGTTACATACAACGACGGTGGAACCGTCTTTAAAAGTCATTAATTTTTTAAAAATAACTAGTTAACAGTCACTTATAACGATAACGATGGTTGCAAAATCGTCGTTAAATACCTGTCTTTTAATGACGGTTTAAGAACCGTCGTTAAAAATCACCACTTTATAACGACGCCCACAATAACGACGGTTCTGGAACCATCTTTACATGTCATTTTTAACAGTCATTAATTTACCTTTTTATACTAGTGCTCGTGCCATTTTCTCCATTCTCCGGGGTATTGGAACTTCTACAACACTTAACGAAATGTTAAGAGGTTCTTTTTCTAAGGTTTTGGTTGATATAGATATCCTTTCAGACCTTCTTGGATAATTTCTAGTGGAAAGACCTAGTTTTGCCTTTGTGGTTGAAGTTGGATATGAGAGGTTACCTATTTTTTGGTACCTTTTGCAAAATGATAGGTCATAATTCTACAACAGCTGTTTTTCAAAAAAAATAAACATCAACAGGTGAAGCAACAATATGTGGCAAAGAAAGTCTTTGAAAAGTTGAGTGTTGATTCTGATTTGAAGGACTAAGCTAAGGAAGCTACGAATGGGAAGATTGTTCTTACTGATATTGTTAATGATTCTGATAGTCGGCTAGAATGCCTGGTTTAGTTAAAGAAACCAAGGATTTAAATAATTATGAGCAAGTTAATTCTTGTACTAAAAGATCTTCTGTTGCAACCAAGTTAAACTCTCTAGTTTGGGTTCAAAAAATAGTTTTCATCGTCTTCCTAATGACCCTATGATTGATGTGCAAACTGAAAATAATAATGAAAACCTTGTGTAACCTGATATTGTTGATTCAAATAAGGATCTGATAAATGATTTTAATATTCAAAATATTCTACAAAATTAAAACCCTTTTGTGGCTTGTAGGTGTTGAGACCCTGATGGCATTCCTATGAGCTCTTCTTGATTTTGATGATGATGGTTGCGGAAGCTTAGTGGAGGAAAGTGGAAGAAGGCCTTCCTAGGAAGTGTGGGTGCCTTGAAGGTGCATGAGGAGTAATGAGGGTTGGAGTGGTTCGGCCATCTCCATTTGAGGGTGAAGATTGAAGACTAAAAACCTAATTCTAGAGAGAATTTGGCAAGGGAGTAATTTGAATGGCATTTGGGCAGCATTTTATTACTCAAAATAGTCTTGAAAATACAAGGTGTTGGCTCCTCCTTTTATAGGATAAGGAGAACCATAATGCAACCCTAATGCTAAACAAAATAAAATGCAAATTTGCATCACATGGCACATGGCCGGCCTAGTGGAGGATCCTTCTAGAACGTGACCAAATCTTTAGCAAATCTAGGTCAAGTCTCATGGAATCAAGTTTATGCTATTTACACTACACTAATACTAAGCTACCCTTAATGGACCTTCATGTAGCATATACAAATTTTCATGGATTCGCTTGGCCATGGACCTAGCAATTGGTCCTAGACGCTCCTCTCATGGGCCTAGGCGCTCCTCCCCTTTGGCCTAGACGCTCCTCCCTTAGCCCTAGACGCTCTTGGTTTGGCTTTGGATGCTCATGTCTTGGCTCTTATCTTTCTTGTGAGGTTGTGCTTGACCCTCTTCCATCAGACCCTGACAAGCTATCAAGAGTAAATTTAATGAAGAGCAAGGTTTGGCCTCTAAGTGCTAGAATTATGATAAAATTAAGTTCAAAACATGCACTAGGTTAATTGCTGTAATTCAAAACCCGAGAGTTATGAAACGCTATTTTTCAACATACAACGTAGGCTTTTACAATTTAGTACTTTATACAACTTGTTTTTTTGACGTGCCTTTTTAACACAATTTCATTAACCTGTTGAAGCTCTTAAATATAAAATTTCACGTAAATTAAATGGGGAATTAGGTCAATTTTGCAAACTAGGTCAAAATTACACAAATTTGGTAGTAAAGAAAGCCTTAAGAATTCAAGCAATTTGAGAACAAAACTTTTAAAAACAATGGAATTAATGGAATAAGATGCTTACTAATGATCTAACACTAAGTAGAAACATAAAGATCCTAAAAAAAAAAAAATGCATTTTAGTAACCACTAAAATCGGTCGTCAAAATGCAAAACTTGTCGTAAACTAATTTGTGACTAAAATAGCGATCAACCACATGTGGTAGCCAAAATTCTAGTTGTAAACCATTTTACAACCGAAAAAATCAATCTCTAATGGAGTAGAATTTAATAATTAAAATTAAATATATTTTAGTGACTAATTCATAACTATTATCATTATTATTAACATTATTCTTATTAATAATTAATAATAGAATTGAACCACTACACCAAACAATCTTTATGACCATGACTTTTATTATCATTATAATTATTATTCATATGTATTATTATTATATTATAACAAAAACTATAACAGTACTTGATCCTGCCTGTTGACCAGAACGTTGGTACTTGCCTCGTCACACTTGGATCGACGTGTGCACCGCTTCTAACCTCCGTCCTTCTTCAAGATCCACCTCAAGAACCTGCAAAAGAACAAAGCGGCGCCGCTGCGGCCGATCGCACTCCAACGCCCAAGTCAGTGACCGAACCACTAAATACTAAGAGCAAGAACACTCAAGAACTCTCAAGGAACCGTGCAATGTTCTCTCTCACAGTATGCTCAAGAACTCGCAAGCGTAAAGAGTATAATCTGAACGCGCGTACCTTGAAAGTTCGTTGGGAAACCCTCTTATACCTGATCACTTTCTCTCTCCTGACAGTTACAGACCCGGACACGTGGCTCGCATCCAGTTGTACACGTGCCATCATCCGGAGCCTCCTTGACTTGGGCGCTGCTTCTGACTCTCTTTTGGCTAAGTTACTTATGCATGGTACTGCCCAGTGCATAGCTAACTTGGGAGTGCGATCTCTATTGGAACTGGCGAGTTAGGGTGCCTTCGTACACCTTCCCTGTGGTCTCGCCGGCCGCCTTCATAATCTGCACCACCTTCATCTCTGGCGATGTGCTTGCTCTGGCGATCTCCAACCACTTGGTCGCCTGAGTTTACATCTGGCGACTTCATCTTCAACTGGGTGATCGCCGGCTCTGGTATGCTGGAGATCGGAGCACGCCAGCTTCATAACTGGCGACTTCACGAGCCCCCCGACTTCCTTCCCTTCTGCCAACCTGGCGCCTTGTCAACACGCCTACACTGTAGCTTGGTGCCACGTCATCACTTCCGACTACCAGGGCGATACAGTACTTATACTGATATTAATGTTATTACTAATTTTTTATTATTACAATTAATATTATTACTATATTAATAATAATCAAAACAATAATCTTAATAATAAAAATAATCATAATAATAAAATAATTATACTTCCAATGATAAAATAATTATAATTCGATCGTTAAATCAGTTGTTAATTTGTAGTAATATATTTGTATTTAACGACCAATTTGATTTCGGTTGCTAAATTAGTGTAAATTAGTGACAAAAATCAAATCCGGACGCTATTTTATAGTCATTTTTTTTCATCATCATTTTATAGTCATGTATTTGTATTTTGCGACCAATTGAAATATGTTTCTAAATTAGTATAAATTAACAAAGAAACAAAATTTGATCGTTGATTTATAGGGATATAACTACTAAAATCAAAATGGTTGCTAATTTATAAATATATATTTGTATTTAACAATCAATTTAATTTCGATCGATAAATCCATAGAAATCGGTATCAAAATACAAATTCGATTACTAATTTATAGTGATCTATAAATGTATTTGCGACCAATTTGATTTCTGACATTAACTTAGTGTAAATTAGTGACAGAAATCAAATCAATCGCTAATTTGTATTGATTTAATTATTAAAACTAAATCAGTCGTTATTTAGATCACAATTTGTGACTAAATTATTTCGGTCGCTAAAATTGATCATTAAAAGGCATTTTTTTAGAGTGCAAAAGGCACCCATGCTTATACTAATGTATGAAATCAAAAGATTTCAACAAAACAGTTTGTGTGCATTCTAAGAGGCAGTATAACCAACAGTTTGTAAACAAGATGAAAACAAAGATTGAATGACAATTATGGAAAGAGCAAGGCATAAGACATGACATGCAACGATTACAAACTAAAATTGTTCCTGCCCCTCGATCTTGGTGAGAATCGTACCTTCTTGATCCAAAAAGCTCTCACCTGCAAAAGACAAAGGGGCGCCCTTGCGGCCGTTTGCACTCCGACACTCAAGTCAGTATTAGGGCAAAGAAACACCAAGAGTGTATATTAGCTGCAGTCTTGAAAATTGTGTACCTTACTAGGGTATTGACACCCTTTATATAGGCTGAAACTAGGGTTTACCTTTGCGTTGTTACCCTTAACCAGGGTTCCTTGGGGAATGTCCTTACGCCGCTATTCATAGAATCTTAGCGTATCTGGCACATGAACTTCGCTTAACTGGAGTGCAACGAATAACAAAGTGGTCGCTTGGGTACCAACTTGTGCACCTAATCTCTAGCGCCATCTGCTTCGTGGGTGCCCTAAGTATTCACGTGCCATGCATACAGCTTTCTCTGGAAACCCTAACCCTAATGGGCCTTAACGCCTCCTAGGATTATCTGCACTTGTTGCGCCTTCATGCGTCATACACACCACGTGCATGGATCCCTCGTGACTTAGGCCTCCCACACATCTCATGTCTGTAACTGTTAACTTGTCATGGTTGTTAGGCCCACCTTACGTGGCCTTCTACAACGTTCAGACCACCGATGTCCGATCTTCTCCCTTTACTGGCGAGGTCCGATATCGATCTCCAACATCGGCCTTAGAATACCAATGTCCAAAGACTAACCAATCCCCTGGTGGGTACGTCTGGGGTCCACCTCGTGGCCCCCCTTCCATCACCAAGCATCGGTGCGTGATGTCTGAGGTCAGTCTCTGGGTCGATGACCGAGGACTGGTCAGGACAAAAACCAACACCTAATTGCACACATTTACCGATGAAAACTGATTTTTTTTTGCAAGAAACAACAAATTTGAATACAAACAACATGAATAGAACAAAAACAACAAGGAAACTTATGTATACAACATGAAGAGTGCATGAAATATTTTTTTATGTAATTTGCACCGATTAAACTTTAATAAAACATGATTAAACGGATGAAGTGAAGGATTAAATGATGGAAATGAAAATTCACCTGTGAAAAGTATATTTAAATGGTGGAAGTGAAAGTTTAAACAGTGGAAATGCAAACAGAAACGACAAAATTGTTAGACAAGGAAGAAATAGTGATGAACAAATGCATATGTAAGAAAAATGATAGAACCAATTAGGAAAAACTTAGCTGAAGCGTGTGATCATTGGATTAAAATTGAAGAAAACTCAAGATATGAACACAAGCGTACCTAGAAGAACAACAATGAAGGTTCAAGAGGAACTAGATTATTTGAACTAAACAAAAAGAGACAAATCACCAAATCAATCGGTAGAAACTTTCAAGATATGTAAGAATATATGGAAACAATCCAAAATTACAAAAAATTAGAAGAAGATCTTACAACCATATCCACATGATGGAAGCCATCTTTGATTGCATGGAGAATCCATCATAATTTGTCGTGAATTGTTAGAGGATTGACAACGAAAGTGTTATGGATTGAAGTCAACCATGTGATGTAATGGAATGAAGAAGATATCAAGGATTCAAGAAGAGATTAAACCTACTTCTTGAGGTGTTCTAAGCTTTGTTCTACCTTAAGTTCAACAAAGACAAGGTTGAGACTTAGAAAGATGTGAAATCTGTTCCAGCAGAGTTTTTATTCTAAAAGTACAAGTCTGAATTTTACATGAGCATAGAGTGTTATTTATAAGTTAGAGAAGGAGTAAGAACTACTTTAGTTACCAATATTTTTTTTATTAATAATAGAAAGTACTTTAGATAGCAATAATATTTTA
This sequence comes from Phaseolus vulgaris, assembly GCF_051622355.1. Lineage (NCBI taxonomy): Eukaryota > Viridiplantae > Streptophyta > Magnoliopsida > Fabales > Fabaceae > Phaseolus > Phaseolus vulgaris. Next base: position 24,227,211 of record NC_143507.1, read on the forward strand.
GTTTATTAAATAATATGTAATTTTCTTTCGTTGAGGTTCATTCCAGCACCAATTAAGAGATCTTAGAATTAACCTTAATTACAACTTTAATTAGCATAGTTTTAATCACACTTTAAAGTTTTAATCGTAGATTTCTTGAACTATAATCATCAATAAATTCACTATTTTAATTAGGATTTATGTAATTGAATTTATTTGGGTTTGAGTTATTATTTATGCTAAGCTCGTCTTTTTAGTCGTAGTAGGTGGTCTAATATTTCAAAATATAGACAATCTGACTGGACGGTCTAGTGGTTACATGGAGTAGACGAGAAACGTCAAGTGTAATAAAGACTAAGGTATAAAAAGAGTCTGATGTGAATAATGTAGACTAGACGGTTTAATAGATGGTCTAAAGCTCCTAATCAAACAAAAGTCCAAGTTGTCTCTCTCAATTAAAATGGAAAACAAAATTTGTGTAAGAAGAATAAGATAATAAAATCTACAAAACTCCAGCAATAAAATTGAAAGCAAAACATATGCAAAAATATGAACAAACAAAGTTCGTGATAAAACTGAAAACAAAATTCAAGAATTTTGGAAAGTTGGAAACTGAGAAACTGTGAACAATATTAAAGACAAAATGTGGTGCCTTTTGTGTTCCATCTAGGCATCCATCTTGGCTTCTTTAATATACTACAATCCTATATTAAAATAGCCCAAATACAAGGTCCAAAATTCCTATACAGAATTTAAAGACTGAAGTTAAAAACCTATCTACTCTATAGAATTTTTACAAGGCTTCAAAAGGAGATTTCTCTAGAAAAGAACCTTCTGATCAAAACTTCTTCTCTTTGGAGCTTGATTGTTTAGGTGGTTGGGATGGTCCTCCATCAAGTGAGATACTAAATACGTTAGTAAACATTTTTTCTGTTGATAAGATTCTATTGAATTTGATTGACGCTTGTTTAGTTAAGTTCAATTTTGTGAGAATTGAAAAAACGTTAATCTAAAGAAAATTGATGGTTAATTCACAATTGAATGAACTAGAGAGTCAACCTCTTTTCTTTATTATTTTTAAGCATCTATTTTACCTTTTTGTGTAAAAATATCAAAACCTCTTTTTTATCTTTATTTCTATTTCTAATATTTTTTTATAGATAAGTTTTGAACATTACTCAATTGAATTTACTATTAGGTTTATTGAAAGACGATTTGAGGTCATTTGACCAAATGTGATGTGATTCCAATAGCCACATAGAACAAGATTCTTGACACTTTGAGGAATCACCTTGAGCTGGAAAATAAAGAGGCACTTTCTTAGAAGTTGGATCATGGTTCTAAGTCAAGAACTCACCAAAACAAGTACCAATTCCCAAACTCATTTGGATGAACCAAATATTGTCAAATTGAATCAACAAAGGAGAATGAAAAGAAGACCGAACAGAATTAAAACACAAACAAATGTACCGAACAGAATTTAGAAAACCAAAACATAGGTGCTGGAAAATTAAGGACAGCCGAACCAAAAAATGCTCAAGAACACAAGACAACAAGAGTAATTGAAAGAGAAGAAAGGAAGGAGAAGAGAATGCTCATGAAGATGGAAGATAGGTTGGATGATCACGCCACTAGAAGTATGGATGCTCCTAGATGAGTGTGGAAGCCGCCACTTGAGGAAACCATGGTCCTTCAAGATAAGACTAGAGTAGAAGCTCAAAAGCTCTCCAAATGCTCACTCCAATTTTGAGTATAGTTTCTTTAGATGAATTCAAATCTGAATTTTACAAAGAGAGCACCTCTATTTATAGCCTAAGGTGCTGAAATGTAAGCTACACAAATTCAAAAAAACTCCCTCCCAAAAAGCTTCTAGAATTTGCGCCTAAAACAAGGCATGAGGAAGGTGTGATCCTTTCTCTCACTTTGGCACCTCCTTATTTACTCCTACACCTATCTACTAATACACCCCCCCTAAGACTCTTAACTAAAGACTAAAAGATGCTTTAACAATAGAGGTTTCTAATGTTTCCCTCTAAGCACCTTTCTAAACAATATTTATTTAAAACTTGGCATTGCCCTTCATGGGATGGTCTTTGGGCTTTTGTGGGCTTTGGCCTTCTTGGGCTTGGGCTTGGGCTTGGGCTTGGGCTTTATCTTTTGCAAAGATTAACAAGAAAAACTTTAAATGTGAAGGCGAATGATCTTGTTCTTCATTATAAAAAGCCACCTTTAGTTGATTCTCATCATACTCCCCGAGTTGGAGAGAATTCGCCCACGAATTCTGAATCCCTGCATATAACAAAGTCAGTGTACTTTTACAATCAAAAGAGTAAGAAAAAGGAATACATGACTTAGTAGAGGGAATCAAAGGGATTGCAGAAAGGGAGGTCCTATGAATCAACCAAGTTGGAAAAATTTGTTTGGGAATGATGATATTTTTTGGAAAAAGACCTCTTAAATGGTGAAACCCATTAGGAGGTATGAAAAAATCATCCCTAACATATTTTAACCAAGGTGGTGTTGAAATAGGAACCTTGGGTAATGAAAAAGATAAAGAAGAAGAAGACCTTGGAGGGTCCATTTGAGGTATAGCACGAGTCAACATGATGGATTTAGAGGAGAAAATGGTGTGACTCGGTGTAGTACTTACTTCTTTTTCTTTCTCATTTTCTCTTTTAGTTTTCATTTTTATTTGGTCCTCATGAACCTCTTTGGGAGAGAGGGGTTTTAATATAACCTTGCGCCCTAGGAAGGAAAAAGACATTGTATTGGATAGGCCATCATGTAAAACATGTCTATCATATTGCCAAGGCCTTCCTAAAAGAAGATGAGAAGCTTCCATGGGCACAACATCACATAAAACCTCATCTTTATACTTTCCTATAGCAAAGTTAATGAGGACTTGTTTATTCACCATGATTTCACCTACTTCACTAAGCCATTGTAATTTGTAGGGCTTGGTATGAGAGATAGTGGGTAAAGCTAACTTCTCCACAACTCTTGTACTAGCCACATTAGTGCAACTTCCCCCATCAATAATCAAGGAACATAACTTGTTGTTGATAAGACATCGGGTGTGAAAAATATTTTCTCTTTGAGTATCATTCAAAGATTTTGGAATTGTGCCCAACATACGTCTTACCATCAATAAGTCACCTTCGCAAGGACTTTGACTCTCATTTTCACTTGAAGGTCTAGAAGGTGAAGAATGCCTAGGTGAATTGGAATCATGCTCACTAACTACAATGCCTTCATGCATGTACATACTTCGTTTAGAAGGGCAATTAGCAGCAATGTGACCATATCCCAAACATTTAAAACACTTTTGACTAGACGATTTAATTGGGGATTTAGGCCTAGAAGTAGATGGCATAGGATCCTTGGGTTTGAAAGAAGAATCTTTGGAAGGATGTTTAGAAAAAGAATTTTTGTTTTTCCAAGACTTGGAGTAGTATCCATCATTGGAAGCATTTTTGAAAGAGTTTTTCTTAGCAAGTTGGGCTTCCACCTTCATTGCAAGATGAACTAAAGAGCCCAATGATGAATACTCTTGTAACTCAACAATGTCTTGAATATCCTTCCTAAGACCACTCACAAACCTAGCAATCATAGCTTCCTCACTTTCCTCTAATTCAATTTTAAGCACAAGCGTTTCTAGCTCCTTATAATATTCATCCACATTTAGCGTGCCTTGTTGAAACCGTTGGAGTCTCAACATGAGGTCTTTCCTAAAATGTGGGGGCACAAATCTAGCGCGCATTTGATCCTTTAAAGAGTTCCAAGAGTCCATGGGAGGACCCTTGTGATAGATAATGTCCTTTACAATTCCATGCCACCATTTCATGGCATAATCACTAAACTCTAGGGTGGCTAGCTTAAGCTTATGCTCATCTTGGATCTCATGGATCTCAAATATTTCTTCACATTTAGCCTCCCAATCTAAATATACATTAGGATCACTAGAGCCATTAAAACAAGGAAGCTTGACCGAAGGTAGCCTAGCCTTTGCATCTTGGTAGTAACCATTGCCGTAGTGATGTCTTTCTCCTTGAAGATGAGGTCTTTGTCCATGAAATTGTGGTGGATTCCTCCTTCTCCTATGCTCTTCTTCACGGCCAAAATCATTTGAAGAGGCTCTTGAGGATGGTCTATGAGAATGATGCCCATCATGGATAGAAGGAGATGGTCTAGCTTGTTGGACCTCCATCTTTTGCATTTTCTCTTCCAAGCGTCTAATAGTTCTTTGTGCTTCATGTAATTCACCAAGGATTGAAGCTTTGGAAGGAGAATTCTGCTTGTAGGATGCATCACTTGAAAATCCAGCCATTTGTAATTAAAAACAGCAAACACACAAAAACAGCAAACAAGTTAAAAATTAGCAAAAACAGTGAGCTTGGTAATTGAAACTGCCGAAGTGAATTTAAGGCTGAAAAAAGATATCACTCTCAAAGAAATAATGTTCTTGCTCCAATCTGATCTTGAGGCCTTGGAATCCTCAAAAGAAATATGTCAAAGCAAGCACACCAATCTTAAGAGCAAACCACCACAAAACCAAAGAAACAATAAAGACAAACAAGAAAAGGTATAAGCAAGGAAAGGTAATTGCAAAAGGAATACTATATGTAAGACAAACTCAAAGAGTAAGAATGAAAGACAATCAAGAAAATAAAGAACTCAATGAGAAAAGTAGGCACACAAAAGAATACCTAAGGAAAAGCACTAGAGTAGATGAAGAAAACAAAAAAATTTAACTACTGGAAATTTTTTTTTATGCAAACTGTGTTTGATATTCACTGATTTAACTGGAACGTTGTAGAGCGAACTGGATTATGAAATTTATACCACAGAAACTTCAAGATGTTAACTCAATAATGGCACTGGAATCAATTAAAAACAGTAAGCCAATTGAGAGAAATAAATTTTTTAAAATCACTGCCAGATTACCGTATTTTTTTCGGCAGGAATGTACACTTTTTTTATTTTATTTATCATTTTTTGTGTACTTCATATTTTTGAATGATTCTTTTTTCTATTCTTTTCTAACACTTTGAATATCTCAAATCCAGAATTTCAGAATTTTACAGTACGTAAATCAGTTGCAATAAGGAAAAACAGTAAGCACTTTTTTCAGAAACAGAGGAATCCTAATAGGAATAAAAAACAGGATGATGAACTAGCAAAGACATAATAGAAAATGATGTATTGGAACTTGTATAGGTCTAGAATACAAGTATGAACTCAATTCTAAAAAGAAAATGCACAAAGGATCAACATCAATTCAGAAAATTATATGACACCAAAGCAAGAAACAATCAAAACAATAAAAGTACTACTAGAAGTAATGACATATATGGAATAACATGACTAAGACAAAACTTGACAAGATTCAAAAATTAAAAGACACAACACAAATTGTAACAAGTGGAAGGAAGCTTAAGGTAAACTCTAGGAAGGATAATGCCATTCCAAAAGAGCAACCATACTCATAAGAATTATGAGTGCCATAAACCTTTCCACAAACACTTGGAGCAAAAGAAAAACAGCAAGAATACTCAATTAAAATTCTAAAACAGAAACTTAAATTGCAAGAAAAATTAAAGAGCTCTTGAAATAAAGTGCACACAACTCAACAATTAAACAAGAATGAACCTAAGACTCATGATACCACATGATGTGATTCCAATAGCCACATAGAACAAGATTCTTGACACTTTGAGGAATCACCTTGAGCTGGAAAATAAAGAGGCACTTTCTTAGAAGTTGGATCATGGTTCTAAGTCAAGAACTCACCAAAACAAGTACCAATTCCCAAACTCATTTGGATGAACCAAATATTGTCAAATTGAATCAACAAAGGAGAATGAAAAGAAGACCGAACAGAATTAAAACACAAACAAATGTACCGAACAGAATTTAGAAAACCAAAACATAGGTGCTGGAAAATTAAGGACAGCCGAACCAAAAAATGCTCAAGAACACAAGACAACAAGAGTAATTGAAAGAGAAGAAAGGAAGGAGAAGAGAATGCTCATGAAGATGGAAGATAGGTTGGATGATCACGCCACTAGAAGTATGGATGCTCCTAGATGAGTGTGGAAGCCGCCACTTGAGGAAACCATGGTCCTTCAAGATAAGACTAGAGTAGAAGCTCAAAAGCTCTCCAAATGCTCACTCCAATTTTGAGTATAGTTTCTTTAGATGAATTCAAATCTGAATTTTACAAAGAGAGCACCTCTATTTATAGCCTAAGGTGCTGAAATGTAAGCTACACAAATTCAAAAAAACTCCCTCCCAAAAAGCTTCTAGAATTTGCGCCTAAAACAAGGCATGAGGAAGGTGTGATCCTTTCTCTCACTTTGGCACCTCCTTATTTACTCCTACACCTATCTACTAATACACCCCCCCTAAGACTCTTAACTAAAGACTAAAAGATGCTTTAACAATAGAGGTTTCTAATGTTTCCCTCTAAGCACCTTTCTAAACAATATTTATTTAAAACTTGGCATTGCCCTTCATGGGATGGTCTTTGGGCTTTTGTGGGCTTTGGCCTTCTTGGGCTTGGGCTTGGGCTTGGGCTTGGGCTTTATCTTTTGCAAAGATTAACAAGAAAAACTTTAAATGTGAAGGCGAATGATCTTGTTCTTCATTATAAAAAGCCACCTTTAGTTGATTCTCATCAAAATGTGTACTATCCTCTTTTTAAAGTTAGATGGTTTAGTACTGTGATTAGATTATTTATATTGAACTATTTTTTAATTTGATTGTAGGAACAATAGTGGTCAAGCCTGTATAAACATAATATGGATTATGGGGAAATTGAGAAACAATTATACATTTTTGTGTAAAAGTATCAAAACCTCTTTTTTATATTTATTTTTATTTCTAACATTTGCTTATAGATAAGTTTTAAACATTGCTCAATTGAATTTACTATTAGGTTTATTGAAAGACAAATTGAGGTCATTTGACTAAATATGTACTATCCTCTTTTTGAAGTTAGATAGTCTAGCACTGCGATTAGATGATTTATATTGAACTATTTTTAACTTGATTGTAGGAACAATATCGGTCAAGCCTGTATAAACATAATATGGATTATGAGGAAATTAAGAAACAATTATAGACATCAAGGTACTCTGCAGTTCAATTAGGCCGTGACTATTGTGGAGAGTAGTTGCACTTTGGCTGGCAACTTAACCCAAGGTGTTATGGCGAATAACAAAAATAAGTTTTCCATATTAAAATATTCAGTATCCAAATCTACATTAGAAAACCAATTAAGATAACTGTTCTCGCCGGTTGACTCGATTGCTGGTTGACACTAACGATGATCCCACGCCCGCCTGTTTCTTCCTAGGTTCGTGCTTTCCTGGATCGAAACACCCCGTACCTACAAAGACAAAGGGGGCGCCCTAGAGGCCGGTTGCACTCCAACGCTCAAGTCAATCTGGGGCTAAGAAACAGTATGTAAGTGTAATAGTTCTAATCTTTGAAAATTGCGTACCTTGTGGGATTCCTTACTACCCTTTATATAGTCTAAAGTTTCTTCTGTTTCCGTTACCCGCATTTAGGGTTTTTGGGGAAATGCCCTTGCGCTGCTATTACCCAATCTTAGTGCAATCTAGCGCGTAAGGCTCCCCTTGTTGGAGTGCAACCTCTAACAGAATGGCCACCTGGGTACCAACTTGTGCACCAAATCTCTAGGGCCATCCGTTCTGGTGGTGTCCTAACTATTCACGTGTCATGCATGCAACTTCCCTTGGAAACCCTAACCCTAACGGGCAGTCGTGGCTTCCAAGACTCTTTACTCGTGTCACACCTAGTTATGCTATCCACACCACACGCATGGGCACTTTGTGACTTAGGCCTCCCCCTACCTCTGGGTGTTTTACTAATAATTGGTGTCTTTCCTGGTACCCACCTTTCGTGGCCCAATTTAACTGTTTGAACCACCGACTCTCGATGTCACATCGACCTTACTCTGTAGTCGAGGACACGTCGGCATATCTTGGTGATCGACGTCCTACAACTAATCGGCACACCGGCTCATGCCGCTTGTGGGGCCCAGCTTACGTGGCCCACCATTACTGGCGGTCATCGATGTTCGAGGACTGGTCGGTACACAAGTCCCCCAGTGTTGAGTTGTTAAACCCTTGGCAACCTACGTGGCGTTGGGTGAAAGGACGTGAACAGTGCGCCGAAGTGACGTCTCTCCGTACTCGTTTTAATGTGCGCACATGTGGCTTGATCAAAGGCTAGGACTTATTGTCGTTTGCGCTCCCTTGTTTACGTTAACTCTTTCAAAACCCGGCGTTTCTTCACTGTTCCATCACTTCGCTGAAAACTTTCTTCGATTATTCTCTTTCTCTCAAAGCTCTCGCTTCTCCTTCATCCATCTCGACCTTCCAACCTTAACTGCTTAAAGGAATGATTTTTATTTCATGACTTGCTCTTGTTTCATGATTCCGCTACTCATAACATGCTATAACTGCTCTGGGTCTGTTTAAGATTTCTGCACTTTAGGTTTTCCTGCATTTTACACTGTTGCGTTCTTCGACTGTTGCGTTTCTATTTCTCTGGTTCATTGAGCCACGTCGTAGCTTCTTCTGAACCATCGTTTTTCTTCCTTTCTCCTCTCCCTTTTTAGCTTTCTTCAAGATGGCCAGAATCAAAACCACCTCCAACCCTCCTCCCAACATTGATTACAAAGATCTCCACCCTTGGGCTTCTGCTAACGTCCTCGCCGAGACCTCCACGCTTACTTCCAGTGAGGACGTGAGGAAGCATCGAGAGGAAGAGGCTAACCCTAAGGGCCGCGTGTTCGGGAGGGAAAGTGACACATACGTATCGGTTCGACCTTGCCCGAAGGGCAAACCCATATGTGCTGACGAACGCACCAACGCTGGGGAGCCCTTCTTTTTCTTGTACGCCACCATCTTCAAGCGGATCAAACTCCACTAGCCGCTCACGGGGTTCGAGCAGGCTCTCTGAATCGAAATCAACGTGGCCCCTGCCCAGCTGCACCCCAACAGCTGGGCCTTCGTGAGGGCGTTCGCGATTATGTGCAACAATCTAGGGCACACTCCCTTAGTGGACGTCTTTCTCCACTTCTTCGAGGAAAAGAGCCTAAGGAAGAAGCTTTGGGTAAGCTTCAACGAGGTGGCGGGGAGAGTTCTCCTAACCCTCTTCCAGCAATCTTACAAGGGCTTCAAAGGGAAGTTTTGTAGTGCTCACGACCCCACCCTGTAAGATAGGTTCCCACTCTACTAGGTAGGAAAGCTAAAGTTCAAGAAACCCAGGGGTCTTGAGGAGCTGACTCCCCCTGATCGCGAACTGTGCCAGCTTCTCTCAAGCTTGGGAGCGGTGTTTAACACTGCTCAACCAATTAAGCATGAATACAACGCCTCAACCCTCAAGGGCTACATTGGTATTGACCTCTACCTCTCACTTGACTTTACTTGTGCTTCTTGTTGCTGCTTGTATACTGTGTGGGATTATTCCCTCATGTTTCCTTGTCTTGGTGCAGGTATGGTGCTAAATGAAGAAAAGAGGAACAGGTTGGCTAAGCTGATTGCTCGCCGCCAAGCGGCACTTACTGGTGCAGGTGTCTCAGCCCTCACTGGTTCTTGTCTTGTTGCTGTCTCTGCCCGAGATTCGCCCGATCCAGCCCCTGAAGATAAGCTAAAAGGGGTGGTGGCGATTGACTTCAAGAGACCAAGGGTGGGTGTCGCGGCGACCTCACTCTCTGCCACTGATGGCCACCCCCTTCATTCAGGGACAATCCCCCCAACGCCTCCTCTCCCCACGGGCTCCTCGCACTTGAAGGCGGTGGAGAGAGCACTCTTGGGGGTGACCAAGTGCCTCCTACCCTGAGCTCCCCGCCAAGAAGCTCCTCTTCGACAAGGGTCAGAAGGCCCTTCAGCTAGAGGCAAAGATCCTGCCTCTGCACAATAAGGGGGAGGTGTTCTCTGCTGCCCCGAACAGTCCTCGGTCATCGATTCCCGATACCGACCTTAGCCATCGCACATGGGTGCCTGGTAATGGAAGGGGGCCACGTAAGGTGGGCCCCAAACACACTTATCAGGGGACTGGTCAATCTTCGGACATTGGTACCATAGACCCCGATGTTGGAGATCGACATCAGACCTCGTCAACAGAGGGAGAGATCGGACATCGGCGGTCTAAACGTTATGGTGGGCCACATAAGGTGGGCCCTAGAATTATACTAAGTTAATAGCTGAGAAATTAGTTGTGTGGGAAGCCTAAGTCACGAAGGATCCATGTCCGTGGTGTGTATAGCGCATACAGGCGCGACAGGAGTGGATAATCCTGGGAGGTGCTAAGGCCCATTAGGGTTAGGGTTTCCATGGAAGTTGCATGCATGACACGTGAATACTTAGGTCACCCACAAAGTAGATGGCGCCGGAGATTAGGTGCACAAGCTGGTACCCAAGCGGCCACTTTGTTATTCGTTGCACTCCAATTAAGGAAAGTCCATGTGCCAGATACGCTAAGATTATGTAAATAGCGACGCAAGGACGTTCCCCAAGGAACCCTAGAAAAGGGTAACAACACAAAGGTAAACCCTAGTTTCAACCTATATAGGGTGCCAAGAACCCTAGCAAGGTACACAGTTTCTAAGACTGAAACTACTTTATACACTTGGTGTTTCTTTGCCCTAATACTGACTCGAGCGTCGGAGTGCAATTTGTTGAACCAAGTGGTGTTCAAGCTTTGAAGAATCCAAACCCTTTGAAGGATGTTGAAGCCTTTGCTGTGCTTGGTGTTGTTGTGCTGGTTTAGCTTAGTTCTGGGGTAGTTTATATGTTGTAATCCACCCTTTGATTAAATCTAAAGCATTAACAATCTCAATCTTTGTGAAAGTAAAATGTTTTCAAACTAAGTTAAAACAACCGATTGTTTATACTTAGGTGTTTTGAGAAAAAGATTGAAAACTGTTTTTAAAATGATTGAACTGTTAAGTACCAAAACAACCGATTGTTTGTTTTGGGACCATAATAGAAAAACTGTTTTAGCTTTGACTGAGCTTTAAATGTTTTAACTGCTTACGCTCCAGTCATTAAATGCTTTGACCAATCTTTTAATGCAATTTAAGAGTTTGTTAAGATTTGATAACAAACTACATCTTTGAATAAATTCAGAAAAACATATTTGAGAATTAATCTTTTGACAAGTTTTGCAAAGAGTTTTTGAGTTTTTCAAAGAGCTGAGATTGAAAAGAGTTTGTGATTGATCAAAGTTGTGGAATAGGATTCTGGTTGTATTGATTTCAGATTATCTTCTGTAACAAGTGTAATCCTTGTATTCTCTGTAAAGACAAGTTTCGTTTCTGTGTTTGCTAAGATTGGTTGTGTGTTCTTGAGGGGATCAAGATCAACAATCTTGGTGTAGGTGTGTTGGCCAAGGAGAGTGTGTTTCTTGAGGTGTTCAAGGTCATTCTCTTGGTTGTTGTGTAAGTGATCAAGGTGTGGTTGCTTAGTGGATTTCCTCGGGGTTTCTGAGAAGATTGGATGTAGCTCTAGGTTTGGAGTGAACCAGTATAAACAACTGTGTACAATCTCTCTATCTCTAACTCTTTAAATTCAGTTTTATTTGTTGTTTGCTGGTATAAACAACCGATTGTTTCTGTGAAACAACCGATTGTTTTTCTGGTACTGCAGCTTTTGCTTGCTGGTTTGGCGAACTGAATTTCTGAATCAATTGTTTCCTGAGATAAATTCATTCTTGTTTTAAAAGTTTACGAAAATCTTCTTTAAACAATTCACCCCCCTCTAGTTTAAAGCCATCTATTCGAACACAAACGACCGTCAAGGCGCCCCTTTGTCTTTGCAGGTGATAGATTCTTTGATTAAGGAAGTACGATTCTCAAGCGGAGATAGAAGGGCCAAAGGCTGTCGTTAGAGTCAACCGGCGAAGCGAGTCAACCGGCAGGAACATCTGCGAACCTACCTTTCCCAACCTTGAGACCTCTAACCCAAGTGAAAGGTTCGTAACTGATCTCATCCTCACCCAAGAGCAAGAGAGGATTTAACTGGTGAACCATACTGTTCAACCTTAGCGTTCTCACTCAAAGGGAAGGTGTTCTCTGCGAACCTATCTTCCTAACCTTGAGACCTCTAACCTAAATGAAAGCTTCATAACTGCATTGTACAAAATATTCGAGAATATACTTCAACCGAAACTTTATTGGGTGACCTTCTTAAAAAACCCTTGGAAGGGAAAAGGAGTGTCCCCTAAAAACTGCGTACAATGTAATAGTTCAACTGAAGTACAACTTGAGGTTGGTTGCATTCCACGAACGAGGAATTGTGTCGCCCTTTAACGTCTAAAGCCTGTACGCTCCGTTCCCAAGGGCCTCTGTCACCCTGAAAGGACCATTCCACTTGGGAGACAGCTTGTTCTCTAACTGGTATGGGTGGGCCTTTCGCATCACCAGGTCGGCAACCTGAAACTGCCATTATCTTAACTTGGAGTTGTGCTTGTACTCCACCCTTATCTTCAAAGCTTCAACTTTGATTATCGCTTCCTCCCTTACCTCATCTAGTAGATCCAGGTTCACCTTTCTCTCTTCATTGGACTCCTCGACCACGAAGTTTTGAAAGCGTGGTGAGTTCTCCTGGATATCTACAGGAATTATCGCGTCTGAACCATACACCAAGTTGAAGGGTGTCTCCTTGGTGGTGGACTGGGGAGTAGTGTGGTAAGCCCACACAATTCTAGGGACTTCTTTTGCCTGGGTCCCTTTTGCCTTCTCCAGCCTTCTCTTCAGACCTCTGAGCAGAACTCGGTTGGCAGACTCGACCTTCCCATTAGTCCGGGGGTGTTCGACTGATGTGAACACCTGCTTTATCCCCAGTTCGGTACACAACTTTCCCAACTGTTGGTTTGGAAACTGGGTGCCATTATCCGACACCAACCGTTTTGGCACTCCAAAGCGGCATACTATATTTTTCCACACGAAGTGCTGAATATTGTGGGATGTAATCTACGCCACTGGCTCAGCCTCTATCCACTTCGTGAAATACTCTATGGCCACCACGAGGTACTTCATGTGCCGTACCGCCAAGGGAAAAGTCCCCAAAATATCGATTCCCTAGGAATGGAACGACCAAGGGCTATAAATCAATCTGAGCTCTTCTAGTGGCGCCTTGTGTCAATCAGCGTGTTGCTGACATTGCTTGCACTATTGTGCGTACCTCGTGCAGTCTTCCCTCATGGTTGGCCAATAGTATCCCGCACGAATGGTCTTTGATACAAGAGATCGACCACCAATATGACTCCCACATATTCCTTCGTGGAGTTCTGCCATTATTCGCGTGCATTGCTAGCCATTTACACATACCAAAATAGGGTGGGTAAACCTGTGTCTGAACAAGTCTCCGTCAATGAGGGTGTACTTGGTCAAATTTTTCTTTATTTTTCTGGCCTTTGTGGGTTCCAGCGGGAGTATCCCATCTGCCAGGTAACGCTTGTAGGGCGTCATCCAGGTTTCTCCTCTTTCAACCAGGTAGACCTGCAATGACTTTTCCCCAAGAACTGGGTATGTGCTTATCCTGGGCGTTTTCAGTGTCTCCTGAGTCAATGACCGATGACTCCTCTTCCTCCCTTCCAACGTGCTAACTTGATGAACCTTTACTAAGTTGTCTACAATGAAGGTTCGAGGTGTCTCCAGGTTTTCCTGGATGACTGTCCTTTGTCTGCCCCCCTTGCCCGAACTGGCGAGCTTTGCCAGTAAGTCAGCTCGGGCATTCTGCTCGCTAGGGACATGTATCAACTCGAACACCACAAAGCGTCCATCTGAGAGTCTTTGGCATGATATTCTCCTGTTACTTAGCCCCGTAACTCGTAGGGAGTCACTCTTCGCCAACAAACTTTGCGCGCCCATCTCCTTGGCTAACAGTATTCTAGCTATCAGAGCATCGTACTCTGCCTGGTTGTTACTGGCCTTGAAAGCGAACCGCAGGGCCTGCTCAATCAATAGCCCATTCGGCCCTTCTAGGATGATGCCAGCTTCGCTTCCTTGTTGGTTAGAGGAACCATCTACAGAGAGTACCCAGCGAAAGTCGGGCTCTTCGTGGTGCGTGTCTGGCGAGGAGAGCTCTACCACGAAGTCAACGTAAATAGCTCTTCTAGATCAGCGACATGCTGATCTTTTACCTGCGAGGTCACCACCAAATCATCCACGTATGCTTGCACATTTCGCCCTATCATGGGCGCGAGTACCCTGTCCATCAGCCTCTGGTAGGTGGCACCTACGTTCTTTAGCCCAAAGGGCATCACCGTGTAACAATAGCAAGAAAGCTTTGTCATGAACGTCGTCTTGCACTCGACCCTAGGATGCATCTTGATCTGGTTGTACCCAGAAAAGGCATCCAGAAAGTTGAGCAACCTGCAACCCGAGGCACTGTCTACCAAAGCATCAATGCTTGGCAAGGGGTAGGAGTCCTTTGGGCAGGCCTTGTTGAGGTCTGTGAAGTCTACACACATCCTCCACTTCCCGTTGGCTTTCTTTACCAGCACCACGTTTGCCAGCCACTCTGGGTATTGAAAATCTCTGATGTGGCCGGCGCTCAGCAACTTCCGCGTTTCTTCTTTGATGACATGTCGCCTTTCCTCATTGAACTTTCTCTTCCTTTAGCAGACAGGTCGAACCTGGGGTTCCATTGTAAGACGATGGTATAGGAAGTTGGGGTCTATGCCAGGCATGTCCGAGGCGGACCACGCGAAGGCATCTAGGTGTCGCGCTATGACTTCGGCAATCTGGCCCTGCGTCCCTTGGCCTAGAGACTTGCCAAGCTTAAACATTCTGCCTCCGATCTCCCTCTCCAGGACGTCTCCAACTGGTTCGGGTCGCCTTTCCCGGACGACCTCTGCGCTGGCGAACCCTTCTTCACTTGGGGGTCGGGTTGTGACAGTGAACACTCCTCTCTTTGTTTTGAGGCTATTCTCGAAGCACTTCTTAGCCTCCTTCTGGTCTGATCTGATTGTGATCACTGTTCCCCCCAAGAAAGGTAGTTTCATCTTCACGTGCCTTGTCGATGCTACCGCTCTCAGCCTGTTCAGGGCAAGTCTGTCCAACAATATGTTGTAAGCTGAGGCAGCATTAACAACAAGGTACCTGATGTTCTCTGTGCAAGAAGCTACACCATCTATTAAGGTGGTTCTCATCTCTATGTGTCCACGTATTTCTACCTGGTCTCCGGCAAATCCATAGAAGCAGCCGGTGTAAGGACTCAACTGGTCAGGAGACAACAGCAATTCATAGGGTTGCTGCTTCCCTGGGGCCTTCTTCTCTGTCGTCGCCTCGTGTACCCTCATGGGCTGAGCTAGATTTGGCCCTCATGAGCTAAGGTCGACTTGGCCCTCGCGGGCGGAATGTTACGTGTCCGTCTGGGAGGCTAGCAAACCAATCTAGCGCTGTGCTTATCAGCGTGCTCATGAACAGCTTGCAATGCACTGCATCAGAGCCCCCAAACAACATCATCTGGGAGTGGAAGGTCGTGAGATGAGCCTCTGAGTCCTCTATACCTGTAAAGGTGGCTTTAGGACCTACGAAAGTGGCTGGTATCATGGCGTCCATGATCGCCTGCGAGAATGGCATTGGGAAAGCCCTGGGTGGTGTAGGCGGAGCTCGCTCATCCACCGTGCGTTCTCCTGCCTGCTGCAAATTCCTGCGCAGTACCACGTTGGTTCTGCGCAACTCTTCGTTCCTCGCTTGCAACGTAGCCAGATCAATCTGGATGCGTTCCTAATCCATTATGGATGCCGCCACCCTCTCCTGAAGGGCGCGCATCGTCTCCATGATTTGCTGCATGGTGATGCTTTCCCCTCCGTTCGGTGCGACGGATCCTTGCCTCGTGTTCCTCATATTACTGGATCTCTGCTCTACACTTGTGAATGGGACAAAATTTTAATCGTGCCCCACGGTGGGCACCAAATGTTCTTGCCGGTTGACTCGATTGCCGATTGACTCTAACGACGATACCACGCCCGCCTGTCTCTTCCTAGGTTTGTGCTTTCCTGGATCTAAACAGCATGTACCTGCAAAGACAAAGGGGGCGCCCTAGAGGCCATTTGCACTTCGACGCTTCAGTCAATCTAGGGCTAAGAAACGGTATGTGAGTGTAATAGTTCTAATCTCCGAAAATTGCGTACCTTGTGGGTTTCCTTACTACCATTTACATAGTCTAGGGTTTCCTCTATTTCCGTTACCTGCATTTAGGGTTTCTGGGGAAATGCCCTTGTGCCACTATTACCCAATCTTAGTGTAATCTAGCGTGTAAGTCTCCCCTTGCTGGAGTGCAACCTCTAACAGAATGGCCACCTGGGTACCAACTTGTGCACCAAATCTATGGGGCCATTCGTTCTGGGCGTGCCCTAACTATTCACGTGCCATGCATGCAGCTTCCCTTGGAAACCCTAACCCTAATGGGCAGTCGTGGCTTCAAAGACTCTTTACTCATGTCGCACCCAGTTAGGCTATCCACACCACATGCATGGGCACTCTGTGACTTAGGCCTCCCCCTACCTCTGGACGTTTTAATGATAACTGGTGTGTTTCTTGGGACCCACCTTTCGTGGCCCAATTTAACTGTTTGAACCACCGATGCCCGATGTCACATCGGCCTTACTCTGTTGCCGAGGACACGTCGGCATATCCTGGTGATCGACGTCCGAAAACTAATCAGCACACTGACTCATGCCGCCTGTGGGACACTAGCTCATGCCGCTTGTGGGGCCCAACTTACGTGGTCCACCATTACTGGCGATAATCGATGTCCGAGGACTGGTTGGTACAATAACCAAGGTACAGTGGAGGATAATGATCAAATGCAATATAGACGAGCAACAATAAGGTCACCCAAGCTAACTGCGTGAGCATGCATATTTTTTTAATAATAAAAATAATATATAAATAAAAAGTATACTGGTTACTTCAACTCATATACACAATTAAGTACTTTTTTTAAAGCTTCCATGTTAGGTATCATTATGCCTCAAGTAAGAACAATCATCTATCGTCACATGAAAAAAGTATTATTAAAAAAAGAAAAAAGCAAAGAAACTACAATAAAAGTATGGGGCGACTAGACCAAAACCCATATGTTAACAAAACCATACATAGGTAGACTATACCTATTCATAAAGAATTCTAAGAACAGACTAGATGGAAGCCTATTATACTAATGAAATGATTCTCTACGAATAAATCCTAAATTAGCCAACTTATCAGCACACTCATTTTCTTCACGAAAGATATGAGTAACCCTAAACCTGATTTTCCTACTATAATTAAGTCAAGTATTCCATCGACTACAAAGCATCCACAAAATAATAGTCATAGTAGTAAACGTAGCACAAACCAAGACAGAATCACATTCAAGCCATAAATTTGTAAATCCCATCTTTTGAACTTCCTTCAGAGCATATATAACTCCATAAAACTCAGCAACCGAAGCAGTCTGAACATCAAGAAATGCACAAAAACCCCAATAAACTCCCTCATACTCCCATGGAAAATACCTCCACAAGTAGCAAGACCAGGATATCCCCTAGCATCCCCATCGGTGTTAATTTTAACCTACCCCGACGAAGGAAACTCCCATCTAGCAGGAAGAGGACGAAAATCTTTACCAATACAAGTATTAATACCAAAAAATATAGTGATGCTGAAATATAACATATCATTCTTCATTCAAACTTTAGACGGATTTTCCACAAGACAAGTTAAATCTTTAACTACCGAAATAGCCCGAGAAACATCAATGTTATCCTGAAATCTAGCATAATTCCTCATACGCCATACCATCCAAATAGAAAAAGTTATCACAAAAAGCTTAAACAATTTAACCAAAGAACTACCATCACTTTTAATAAGAGAAATGTTTAAATATTATAATATGCAATAATTTGAAATCAACAAATAGGTAATTCACAAAATATTGTTATATTACTTTCCAAAAATCACATATTTTAATCATCTCATAATGTATTTCTTTTTTTCTTCTTCTATTTATGTTGTTTATCTCTTGACCTCTATGCTTTGAAATTTATTTATTTTTTAAATCTTGTTCGTTAGTGAATATTAGTACATACCATCCTTTTAGTTTAAATTGACAACAATTTGAACAAAAAATATTTATCAGTGGAATCTAATAATATATTGATTACTCGAATTTTATATAAACAGTGTTGAGTTTGGATTTCATACTTGTCAATACATAACATTGGTTTGAAGCTTTGTGAATAATAATATTTGTTTACCCTTGTACTGGTCAGACCTCAGACATTAATATCAGAGATCGACATCAGACAGTGACATCGGACATCGGTGGTCTGGTTGCATTGACGAGCCACGTAAGTGGGCCCCTGAAATAATAATGAGCTATCATCCAGGTATAAGGAAGGCCTAAATCACGGAAGGGTTCATGCATGTGGTGTGTATAGTACGTTCAAGTCTAGCACAAGTAAGTATTCCCTGGAGGCGCTAAGGCCCATGAGGGTTAGGGTTTCCTGGGAAAGATGTATGCATGGCACGTGAATAATTAGGGCACCTACAGAATAGATGGCCCCTGCAACACTGGTGCATGAGCTGGTACCCTAGTGGCCATACTATTAAGATTTTGCACTCCAGAAGAGGAAAGTCCTGTGCGGCGGCTGTGCTAAGCTTGTGCAACACGCAACAGGACGCCTTGCTAGTAACCCTAATTCCACTTAAGGAAAGATCCTCGTGGGACAAGGAAGTTGACCTACATACAACCTATAAAAAGGGTGGTAAAAACCCTAGAAAGGTATGTCATTTTTAAGACTGAAACTATTTTACATACTTATTGTTTCTTAGCCCAGTACTGACTTCATCGTCGGAGTGCAATCAACAGGTAGGGCCCCCTTTGTTTCAATGGAGCCACTCTCTACCACCCATAAGAAGGCGCATATACCACCTGGAGACGGAGGAGCCGCCATCCACCCTTTGATTCAACGATGGTTAGGTCAACCGACGAGAACATTTGGCACACACCATGGGCACGATAAAACTAGGTCCCACTCACAAGCGTGTTGAGAGCCATCCAACAATTTGAGGAATACGAGAGAAGGTGCAGATAGCGTCTCCATGCAACAACTCATGGAGACCATTCGCGCCCTCCAGCAAGCAGTGGCAGCGTCCAAAGCTAACCAGGACAGGATTCTGGCAAGCCAAACAGGCGGCTAGCCAAAACCGATTCCAGGATGATTTGGCCGCATTGCGAGTAAACAAGAAAAACTGCGCAAACCCAATGAAGAATTACGTAGAGATTTACAACGTATGGGGGAGCGTACGACTGTTTCCCCTGTTAGACCTCGGGGAACTAGTCGTCCTCAGCCTATGAGGGTGCACGAGGCCACGACAGAGAAGAAAGCCCTGGGAAAGCAACCATCGTATGAAGCATGAAAGCCTCAGAACAGGGCACGGACGAAGGAAAGCGCTCCCACCAGACACAACTTTCGAATGGACCTTAAGGAGCTGATTGCTATCCCCAACATGGCGGATAGACAGAAGTCACCCCCAAAGACCGACAAGAGATTAGGGCCCGACAAAGACACTTGGTGTGAATTCCACCAAGCCTTTGGCCACAGCTTGCGCAACTGCTTAGCGCTGGGGTACCAGTTAGACGAGCTGGTAAGGAACGGTTTCCTAAAGAAGTACCTAGAAGAAAATCAAGGGGCCCCAACGACAACAGTCCTCACAGGAGATCAAGGTCATGAAATACCTGTCCATGGAGAGATCAACACAATTTCTGGAGGATTCTCGGGAGGAGGATGTACCGCCTCTCAGCGAAAGAAGTATGCTAGAGAGGTGATGACAATGGAAGCAAGTGAGCCCGATTAGTCCCCGAAACCTGACCTCCTCTTTACGAAGGCCAATCTGCAGGATGTGGTTCCACATGACAACGATCCAGTGGTGATCTCAGTGGTGACGGTAGGAAGGAAGGTACATAGAGTCCTTGTCGATCAGGGGAGTTCGACAAAGGTGATGTTCTGGTCGACTTTCAATAAGCTGTAGTTGTTGACCGATCAGTTGAGACCTTACAATGATTGCCTATATGGCTTCACTGGGGACCAAGTAGAGGTGCGGGGGCACATAGGAGCTAAAGACCAGTTTCACATATGGCACCGCGTCCCACACAGTTAACATAAGATACCTTGTTGTCAACGGCCCTTCGGCTTACAACATTCTTCTAGGCAGACTTGCCCTAAACAGAACAAAAGCAGTAGCCTCAACGAGGCATATGAAGATGAAGATACCCTCCCTTGAGGGAGTCGTGATGACGATCAAGTCTGACTAAAAGGCGGCAAAGAAGTGCTATGAGAATAGCCTGAAGACGAACAGAGGTGTGTGTACCGTAACTGTACCGTCCCGTACCCCGACGTTGACCAAAGTCAAAGTCAAAGTCAAAGTCAAAGCCAAAGTCAACAGATTGACCAGATCAGGCGTCGCCAAAACAAGGCGTCACCAAGATAGGGCGTCGCCTAGAGAAGGCATCGCCAAAACAAGGCGTCGCCAAGATAGGGCGTCGCCTGGAGAGGCGTCGACGGTGTTACTCCTCGATACCCATGGCTAGGAAAGACCATGGAGGGAGTGACACCACGAGAAGGCCTCAAGCCTCGACAGCTCAGAACAGTGATAAAGAGAAGAGTAAGGTGGCTTCAAGGCCATAGTACTAGCGTCAGTAGGGAGTAGCCTGACTCGTGAAGTACCCATGCCACCTCAGGGAGACCCTTGGGATAGATAAGACTCAAGAGAAGGTAATGCCCAGGGGAAACCAGGTGCAGGGTGCGAGAGGAAGGTGGATACACTTCCAGGGCGAGTGACTAGAGGTTGGGGCGCATGAGTTGGCACCCAAAAAGTCACCCCTTGCGCCAGATGCACTCCAAGGAATGAGGACTCACGATGAAATATCCCTAAGTTGGGTTACGGTGCTGTGAGGCCCTCCACGTAGAATAACGGTCAAGTCAGGAGGACACGTGGCGGGACAAACAGAAACATCAAAGTTTTCCAGATATTTTGTCAGGTATGAGGTAATTAAGATTATGTCAAAGTAATTAAGTTTACATTTCGAATGCTTTAAAGCACTTTAAACACCTTAAGCGTTTTGAACGTCTTAAAGGCGCTGAACATTTTATCCTTAAATGCGCTTTAAGACGCTTTAAATGCTAGGGGCGTTTAAAGGGGACTTTAGACGTGGGATAAGGGGATGGGGAGTTTTTTGGGAGAACACACACAGATACACTCTAGTTGCTTGCTCACGCACCCACTGTACGCACATGCAATTATGGAGAAAAAGCATTAGTTACTCAGTGATTAGACCACCTTCAGAGCATTCATTTGCGGTGCTCCGATACGGGGGTGTGTCACTTTGATGTTTCTCGCCAGTTGACTTGATCGTCGGAGTGCAAACGGCCGCGATGGCGCCCATTTGTTCACTTCTTTTTCAGGTACACACAGGCGGTGCAGAACGAAGGTGCCCTATCTCGCGGGGATAGGCCACGCGCAAAGACGTCCCTGGTCAACCGGCCGGAACATTTGGCGCCCACCGTGGGGCCGATTTAAAACATCAGTCCCATCACAAGTTTCAGTCCGACAGTTCCAGAGAGTTTATCAAAGCCACCGTAACAACAGGAACATTAGGCCCTATTCGACACTTCGAGTCGAAGCATGAAGGCCACGAGACAAGGTTCAGCGTGCACTACGAGTGAGGAAATGACCATGCAGCAGGTCATGTACATGGTGCAGGGGCTGCAGGAGGAAATGGCAAAATCAAGGGCGGAGCAAGAACGCTTGCAGGTGGATCTCGCGGCCTCTCAGGCGAGAAATGAAGAGCTCCATCGCACAAATGAGGAATTGCGCCGTGGTTTGGGCAATAACCAACGGCAACGCGACCCAGATGAGACCGAACTTCTCACCCCACCAAAGGAGTTTTCCACACCATTCTCGCAGGAGATTCTGGAAGCAGTGATCCCCAACACGTTCGCAGGGCCCAAGGTGATCTTCACTGGGATGGAGGATCCCGAAGCACATCTCACTGCTTCCCACATGCAGATGGTGCTAGTAGGCGACTCCGATGCCGTAAGATGCAAGCTTTTCATGAGCACCCTGACGGGAATGGCCATGGATTGGTTCATCAGCCTTCCAGATGGCCATATCACCTCCTTCCCGCAGCTGTCGCGGTTATGTAGGGAGCAATACCTAGCGAACAGGGCCCCACCGCCCGTTTCGTATGATCTGTTCGACGTAAAACAATATCAGGGTGAGACTTTGAAGGAGTACATCAACCGTTTCGGGGCTCAAGTAGTAAAGGTTGGTACTACGGAAGAAGCCATGATCGTGTACGCGTTCAGGAAAGGCGTATGCCATGGCCCCTTTTGCGAGTCAATCATTCGCAATCGCCCCAGGACCTTCGCGGAAATAAGGCGTCGCGCAGTGGAGCATATCGCCTCTGAGGGAGAGGTGTGCAAGAAACGCACGAGTGTCGCACCTACACGCCCGAGAGCACAGACACGGGCTCAACCCGTCAGGCCAGGAAAAGGAAGAATCTGGAAGGGAGACGCCCCTACGAGGCGAGAAGACCCCAACCCAGGGGTCAAGCGGGAGGAAATCGTCCGGCCAGGAAAAGGGCCAGACCAACAAGGTACGACTTCGTGGTGGAGTTGAAGGACCTGATCGCCGTACCCAATATAGCCGAAAGACTGAGGCGACCAGTGAAGTCTGACAAGGTGCTGGGGCCTCGCAAGGACTCTTGGTGTGACTTTCACGAAGCCTTTGGTCACCATATCAACAACTGCTTATCGCTGGGTTACCAGTTAGATGAGTTAGTAAAAAGCGGGTTCTTAAAGGACTATCTCGTTGAACCTGCCACGACCGTCGCCCTGCCAGCACCAGCGGAGGATCAAGAGCATGAGATGCCGGTCCATGGCGAAGGTCACACCATTTCTGGTGGTTTTTCTGGAGGAGAACCCACCGCATCCCAACGCAAGAAATACGCGAGGGGAGTAAATTCGATTGTCGAAAAAATCTGAGGTGAGCCGTGGGAGTCAGACCTCGTGTTCACGAGGGCGGACCTACGAGATGTTGTCCCACACGACAATGACCCCGTGGTCATTTCGGTTGTCACGGCTGGAAGAAAGGTGCACAGGGTTCTAGAAGACCAGGGAAGTTCTGCAGATGTTATGTTCTGGTCGACATTCAACAAGCTTCGGTTGTCTCCCGACCTTTTGAGGCCCTACACCGGGTGCTTGTATGGGTTTGCTGACAACCAGGTGGAAGTACGTGGCTACTTGGAGTTGAGGACGACATTCACAAATGGAACGACCTCACGTACTGAAAGAATCTGGTACTTAGTTGTAAACGCCAATTCAGCTTACAACATCCTGTTGGGCAGACCGGCGTTGAATAGGCTAAGAGCAGTAGCCTCCACGCGCCACGTGAAGATGAAGCTGCCAGACCTCAGTGGCAAGGTGATCGTCATCGAGTAAGATCAAGAAGAAGCGCAAAAATGCAATGAAAACAGTTTGAAAACAAAGAGGGGCGTGTTCATGGTGTTCGAGCGACCACCGAGTTCGGACACTGCAATGGAAGTAGAGCCCTTGAATAAGGCGACGTTTGCGGAGTCAACACTTGTCGAGGCTACACCCGTAGGGACAACGCCTAGAGCAGACGCGCGCATAGAGGAGAGGCATGATGACGCTTCGCCCGTGGAAGAGGTGTCGCCTAGAGAGCACTATAAGGCGATGCCCCCAAAGGAAGATAGCAGAGACCAACCAGCGGCCAATGTGGTGGAGAGACAGATTGGCGGTAGAACGTTCAGGCTGGGGCGTTTGTTGAGCCAAGAAGAATAGGACGGCGTGGTGGAGGTGATTTCACGCCACTTAGACGCTTTTGTGTGGTCCTCCTCAGACATGCCGGGCATCGACCCCGACTTTTTATGCCACCATCTTAGCATGGACACCACGGTTCGCCCTGTGTGATAGAGGAGGAGAAAGTTTAACGAAGAGAGGCGCCTCGTGGTAAAGGAAGAAACACATAAGTTGTTGAGTGCTGGACACATCCGGGAAATACAATACCCCGAGTGGCTGGCCAACGTCGTTCTGGTAAAGAAAGCAAACAGGAAATGGAGGATGTGTGTGGACTTCACAGATTTGAACAAGGCGTGCCCCAAGGATTCCTATCCACTACCCAGCATCGACGCCCTGGTGGATAGTGCCTTGGGTTGCGAAATGTTGAGCTTCTTGGACGCTTTTTCAGGTTACAACCAGATCAAGATGCACCCAAGGGACGAGGGTAAAACAACATTCATGACAGAGACATGTAGCTAGTGCTACAAGGTAATGCCGTTTGGGCTAAAGAATGCAGGCGCCACCTACCAGAGGTTAATGGATAAGGTCCTGGCGCCTATGTTAGGCAGGAACGTACAAGCCTACGTGGATGACATGGTGGTAGCTTCCCGCGATAGGAGGCAACATACAACAGATCTGGAAGAATTGTTTGCCACCATATCAAAGTATCGCCTCAAACTGAACTCTAAGAAGTGTGTCTTTGGGGTTGAGGCGGGAAAGTTTTTAGGCTTCATGCTTACGGAGAGGGGAATTGAGGCAAACCCTGATAAGTGCGCAACCATCACCGCTATGAGGAGCCCGACATCAGTGAAAGAAGTGCAACAACTGACAGGGCGAATGGCAGCATTGTCAAGGTTCGTTTCCGCGGGAGGAGAGAAGGGGCACCCCTATTTCCAGTGCCTCAAGAGAAATAGCCGTTTTGCGTGGACTGACGAGTGTGAAGCAGCATTCCTCAAGTTGAAAGAATACTTGGCGACACCACCAGTGCTTTGCAAACCAGTGGCAGGCGTGCCCCTCCGACTGTACTTTGCGGTAACAAAGCGGGCCATCAGTTCTGTGCTGGTCCAGGAGCAGGACCAAGTACAGAGGCCCATCTATTTCGTAAGTAAAGCCTTGCAGGGCTCGGAGACGAGGTATCAGACGCTGGAGAAGGCAGCATTGGCCATGGTATTCTCGGCTAGGAGGCTCCGCCACTACTTTCATAGTTTTACAGTAGTGGTGATGACTAACTTGCCCATCCAAAGGGTACTACAGAAACTTGACGTTGCTGGAAGGATGGTTCGCTGGGCAGTGGAGTTGTCAGAGTTCGATATTCAGTATGAGCCCAGGGGGTCCATCAAAGGGTAGGTGTTTGCAGATTTTGTTGTAGAGCTCTCACCAGGAGGCGTTGAAGAGGCGGAGGCAGGCTCCCAGTGGATGCTCTCAGTGGATGGGTCCTCCAACCAGCAGGGGAGTGGTGCGGGCATAGTCTTGGAGGGACCCAACGGGGTGTTAATTGAGCAAGCCCTACGCTTCGCTTTCAAAGCAAACAACAATCAGGCTGAATATGAGGCGTTAATCGCTGGAATGCTCTTAGCCAAAGAGATGGGTGCGCAGAGCCTTGTGGTAAAGAGTGATTCGCAGTTAATAACAGGACAGGTGACAGGGGAGTTTCATGCAAAGGACCCCCAGATGGCGGCGTACCTAAAGTATGTAGAGATGCTAAGGGGGGCTTTTTTCGCCTTTGAGCTGGTACATGTCCCAAGAGAGCAGAATGCCAGAGCTGACCTGCTTGCCAAGCTCGCCAGCTCAGGCAAGGGGGGTAGACAGAGGAAAGTAATCCAAGAGACGCTCAAAGCTCCGCGGAAATTCTTGGAAGATAACAGGGTGGACGTCCTCCATGTTTGTGCAGCGAGAGGGAGACTGAGGAGCCATCGTTCTTTGACTCAAGATACGATGAAGGCACCTCGCATCAGCACATATACGGACGCACCCGAAGAAGGAAAGCATGCGCAAGTATGCACTTTGGTCGAGGGAGGCACTTGGATGACACCATACAGGCGGTACCTGACAGACGGGATTCTCCCAGCAGAACCAGAAGAAGGTAAGAAGATTAAGAGGAACGCTGCAAGGTATACCCTGGTAGATGGGATGCTGTTCATGCACGGGTTCACACACCCTATCCTGACGTGCGTAAGCGGCGACGAGTGCAACAGGATAATGGCTGAACTCCACGAAGGTATTTGTGGGAGCCACGTAGGAGGAAGGTCTTTAGCTTCTAAAGTGATACGTGCCAGCTTCTACTGGCCAACAGTGAAAGAGGATTGCGTGCGGCACGCCCAGCGTTGCAAGCAGTGTCAGAGGCACGCTGATTGGCACAAGGCGCCGCCAGAGGAGTTGAGATCCATATATAGTCCATGGCCCTTTCATACGTGGGGAATCGACATCCTAGGCCCGTTCCCACTGGCGGTAAGACAGATGAAATACTTGATTGTCGCCATTGAATATTTCACCAAGTGGATAGAGGTGGAGCCCGTGGCCCAGATTACCGCGCACAAGGTGCAACACTTTGTTTGGAAGAACATCGTGTGTCGCTTCGGTGTGCCTAGGCGGCTGGTGTCCGACAATGGCACCCAGTTTGCAAGCCAACAGCTGAGAAACCTGTGCGCAGAGGTAGGCATCAAGCAGGTGTTCGCATCAGTCGATCACCCAGACAAATGGGCAAGTAGAGTCAGCGAATAGAGTTTTGCTAAGAGGACTGAAGAGAAGATTAGAGAAAGCTAAAGGGGCGTGGAAGTGCCAAGGATTGTATGGGGGTACCACACCACACCCCAATCTGCCACCATGGAGACGCCTTTCAGTCTAGTATATGGGTCTGACGCGATGATCCCAGTCGATATCCACGAAAGCTCGCCACGTTATCAGAATTTTGTGGCTGAAGAATCCAATGAAGAAAGGCGAGTGAATATGGACTTACTAGACGAAGTCAGGGAGGAAGCAAGAATAAAGGTTGAGGCAGTAAAGAGAAGAGTGGAGCGATAGTATAGCTCCAAGGTGAAGCCGCGGCAATTCCAAGTTGGTGACTTAGTCATGAGGAAGGCTCACCCATATGAGCTGGAGAATAAGTTGTCTCCCAAATGGACCGGACCCTTCAGAGTCACCGAAGCCAAGGGGAATGGTTCATACAATCTAGAGACTTTGGAAGGAGGTCCCATTCCGCGCAACTAGAATGCGGCCAATTTGAAATTTTATTTCAGTTAAGTTATGTCAGTTGAGAATAATGAAATACAAGTTGTAAAAGGGACACTCTTTTTCCCTCTCGGGGGTTTTTTAATGAGGTCACCAAAGTAAAAAAGAAGTTCAAGAAAGCTTTGTCTCAGTTTTGTCTCCTCGCACTCAAAGTGTAAGACCAAAAGCTAAAACAAAAGACAAAGACTCAAAGCAGCGTCAGGTGTCGCCAAGATGAGGCATCGCCAAGATGAGGGCGTTGCCAAAGTGAGATGTCGCCAAGGTGGAACATCGCCAAGATAAAGAGTCGCCAAAGTGAGATGTCGCCAAGGTGGAACATCGCCAAGATAAAGAGTCGCCAAGGTTGGGCGTCGCCAAACATAGGCACCGCCAAGCAGGGAGCAGACATCAGAATTCGAAGCAAGTAGTAAGAGCACACGCGTGCGCCTAGAGGTCAATATGAGAGGTATGTCCAACATAAGGTGCGATCCGGGAGCTTAGTCCTTGAGCAGGGGTTAAGGGATTCCTTCGGGACGCCCCGTCCTCGGGTATGAATAGCTAGCCCCGGCATCAGGTTTTCGATAAAGGTAAAATCCGGGAGCTTAGTCCTTGAGCAGGGGTTAAGGGATTCCTTTGGGACGCCCCCTCCTCAGGTATGAATAGCTAACCCCGGTATCGGGCATTTGGTGAGCTAAAATCCGGGAGCTTAGTCCTTGAGCAGGGGTTAAGGGATTCCTTTGGGACGCCCCCTCCTCAAGTATGAATAGCTAGCCCCGGTATCAGATGTGAACACTTCGCCTTAGTGTTTTTAGACACCCTGAGGACGATACGGCACTGCTGTAGTGGGCCTCTCCTCAGGCGTGGGCACCAAGCACGAAGAGATAAGGGACAAGTTGCCTCGGTGTTTAAGACACTCCATGGACGATACGGCGCTGTTGCACAGGCCTCTCCATGGGCGTGGGCACCGAAGTGCGACTTTTGTCCCAAGTGTTAGACACGCTAAGGACACCCAGGGCAGGTCTCTCCTCGAGCGTGAACACACAGCACAGGTGAGATAAGCCCTCCACGCCCTCGAGCGATGTCGAGGCCACAAAAAAATAGATACGTCCTCCCTCGCCCTTGAGCGACGTCGAGGCCAGAGAAGAGACGAGACCCCCCTTTTCCATCTTGAGGGGATGGAAAAGCCAGTTGTGCCTTTGGCAATAAGTACCTGAGGGCTCGAAACAAGTAAGTAGAAAGCCAGTTGAAGGCTTTCATGAGCCCAGAAGGCCAGGGAGAATCGAAGAGTAAGAAAAAGAAGAAGCGTGAAAGCGTGAGATGCCAAAGGCAAGGAAAATACGAGGGCCAAGTGAAGCTCTAAGAGAAAAGATCAGGAGAAGGGGATGCATCGCGACTCAGAAGAAAAGTGAAGAAAGAAGGGCGCGTGCTACCTAAAGGGTTATGATCAAAGCTACAAAGAAGTGTAGGGTGGATAACGCATTCGTTATGGTAAAGAAGGTAGAAACAGATAAAAAGACGAGAGAAGATAAAAGCGTACAGGCGTAAAGACAAAATTCAAAAGGGAGTTTAATAAGCAAGGTAAATTGTCAGAATTACCAACAAGTTCAAATGTATGTACAAAACTACAGGGAAAGATTCAAAGAGATGTATCGGTTAAGCATTCTTCATTCCCCAAGGTCGAGGGGCACGACCTTCCCATCGACGATGTGATTTCCAGGGTCGCAATTGGAAGTATTAAGCCCCGGATTCTCACAAGCGACTTTGGCCAGGGCTTCCTTGAACCCCTCTTCAAGGTGTCGGCCATGTCGTCGATGAGCTTTTTTCTGACCTTCTCCAGCTCCTCGATGGTAGAGTCTCCGGAGGCCACCCGCTTCTCCAGACCCTCCTTCTCCACCTGGAGCCTGCTGACCTCAGTTTGGAGTTTGTCATGTCCAACTTGGAGAAGGCCAAGTGCCTTGACCTTAGCAGCCAAATCCCCATCCATTTTCTTCAGCCTCTCCTCCCGTTTGCAACACTGATGTTCCAGGTCCTCCTGATGCTCCTTGGAAGCCTCGGCCATGTCCTCAAGATCTGTTATTTGGACCCACCGCTGTAGTCTTCGTCGTCAGAGATAACCTCCAGCACCCTCTTTCCTTTGTCAAGGAGGGCTGGAGCAGGGAATGAGGCCACAGCCAGTGGAACTGCAGCAATGGGTGTAGGAGAGTTGGGGGATTGAAGTGTTTGGGGACTGGGTGGAGGTGGTGAAGATGGGCCTAGTGGATTTTTGGTGGTAGTTGGTGTTGGTGAGGTCGATGACAGGGGAAGATGGGGTTCAGCAGGGGGAGTGGTGGATGCGCCAGCCTTCGGAGAACGAGCCTTCAAGGCCTTGGCCAGGGCAATCCTTGTCGATGAATCCATTACTGATCCTGCAAACCAAAGAACAGAGGTCAAAACCACCCCAAGTCAAGCACAAGGCATCAGATACACCCGAAAGCACAGGATACCAATCCCACCACTGACGCAAATTCATAGATCAACAATGCACGCAGGTAAATGAATATTAAAGAGGATAATAAAAAAGCTTAGCAATAAAGGAAACACGTTGAGGCGACAGGCAAACTGTTCAAGCAATTCAAGTATATTCAAACAAGATCAAGTGAGTGAAAACAAGTTCGAGCAGAGGCAACCAAGGGCCAGTACCAAAGTAGGTGGAGAGGGTGTGAGCATTGAACTCATTGGCAATGAGTTTGGCAGTGTCGAAGACCACTCCGAGGCCAGCCAAGGCCTTGCATACCTCCCTGTCAGCAGAGGCAAGCTCATCCAACGCCTTGGGCTTTGTCAGTTTGGGTTTCTCCGTCCAGTATAGGGGAAAGCCCTCCAGTGCAGTGGGGTCGAATTTAGTGGCTCGCACCTTGAAGAACTTTCCCCTCCACCCCTTTAATGAATTTTCGAAGAGGGTAAGGATAATGCGGCTGGCGACGCCGGAGAAGCTTGTCCAGAGACTCTTACCCTGTTTCTTCACTTCGAAAAAATGAAGAAAGACATCCACAGAGAGGAGGATGCCCAGGTACCCGCAGAGAATTTGGAAGCCCCTTACGAAGGCCCAGCTGTTGGGGTGAAGCTGGGCAGAGGCAATGTTAGTCTCAGTCAGCAACTCCCTTTCGAAGGGAGTGAGGGGCAGGCGCAGACCCACTCGCCTGAACACCATTTGGTAGACGAAGAAGAAAGGGCTTCCCCAGTCGCCCTTTCGTCTACGCAAACGGGCTCCCCCGGCCTTGCACGGCATACAAAGATGTGGGACTCGTGGGTCTTGTGAAACTCGTTGAAGTTGTAGAGTGTGGGGTCCCCCCTGTGGGCTTCAACATCTTCGACAGAGGTTAAGGTAGAACACTCCGCGAGAAGTTCATAGGAGGCCCAGCGGTATTTCTCTTTGTAGTTGGACCTGGGGGGTGGAGGATTAGCAGTAGTCTTGGTTTTTGCCATCGACTCAAGAGCTGAAGAATGAAGAAAAAGAAAGGGTTCAGCGAAAGGGGGTTTGAAGAAGAAAAAGGGGGAAAAAAGAGAAACCCTCGACAAACCCTACCCACGCGAGAAAGAGGAGAACGATGGGGAACAGGAAAACATAAGAACAGTACAACAGGGCAAGAAGATAAACAGTCCCAGGCAGTTCATCCATACATCATAATAATGCGGTAAAGAGGGAGAGTCATCGAGGGGGGAAAAACCATACCTTTGAGTATTGGAGTGGTTGAAGAGTGGAAGTGCGAAGGAGGAAACAGAGATCGTAGAGAGAGAACTCGAAAAGATGAACAGTGCGAGAATGCGAAGAGAGCGAATGAAACAGTGGCTTCGAGCGCAGGGTTGAGTAACTTAAACGTTACGAGGGAGTGCAAAAGGTAACAGATGGTGATCGTTTGATGAGGCCACGTGTCACAGGATTAGGCGCTCACTGGAAGCGCAAGAGGCAAAGGATGGTCACCGCATGATGGGCCACGTGGCGAGAGATTAAGAGTGATCCAAAGCATCACTTTTCCCGCTCAGAGAATGTCCCATCAGCCATTAAAAGGATGTCACGTCAACTGTTTGGGGAATGTCACCTCAGCAAGAATGACACGTCACTAGAGTGCCACGTGGATGGCACGGGCGAGGCCTTACTCTTTTCGCTGAAGACAAGTCATCAGCTCAAGACTGGGGGGCTTGTGTACCGTCCCGTCCCCGGGCATTGACCAAAGTCAAAGTCAAAGTCAAAGTCAACAGATTGACCGCATCAGGCGTCGCCTAGAGAAGGCGTCGCCAAAACAAGGCGTCACCAAGATAGGGCGTCGCCTAGAGAAGGCGTCGCCAAAACAAGGCGTCACCAAGATAGGGCGTCGCCTAGAGAAGGCGTCGCCAAAACAAGGCGTCGCCAAGATAGGGCGTCGCCTGGAGAGGCGTCGACGGTGTTACTCCCCGATACCCATGGGTAGGAAAGACCATGGAGGGAGTGACACCACGGGAAGGCCTCAGGCCTCGACAGCTCAGAACAGTGATAAAGAGAAGAGTAACGTCAGTAGGGAGTAGCCTGACTCGTGAAGTACCCATGCCACCTCAGGGAGACCCTTGGGATAGATACGACTCAAGAGAAGGTCATGCCCAGGGGAAACCAGGTGCAGGGTGCGAGAGGAAGGTGGATACACTTCCAGGGCGAGTGAGTTGGCACCCAAAAAGTCACCCCTTGCGCCAGATGCACTCCAAGGAATGAAAAATCACGATGAAATATCCCTAAGTTGGGTTACGGTGCTGTGAGGCCCTCCACGTAGAATAACGGTCAAGTCCGGAGGACACGTGGCGGGACAAACAGAAACATCAAAGTTTTCCAGATAGTTTGTCAGGTATGAGGTAATTAAGATTATGTCAAAGTAATTAAGTTTACGTTTCGAACGCTTTAAAGCACTTTAAACACCTTAAGCGTTTTGAACGTCTTAAAGGCGCTGAACGTTTTATCCTTAAATGTGCTTTAAATGTTAGGGGCGTTTAAAGGGGACTTTAGACGTGGGATAAGGGGATGGGGAGTTTTTTGGGAGAACACACACAGATACACTCTAGTTGCTTGCTCGCGCACTCACTGTACGCACAGGCAATTAGGGAGAAAAAGCATTAGTTACTCAGTGATTAGACCACCTTCAGAGCATTCATTTGCGGTGCTCCGATACGGGGGTGTGTCACTTTGATGTTTCTCGCCAGCTGACTTGATCGTCGAAGTGCAAACGGCCGCAAGGGCGCCCCTTTGTTCACTTCTTTTTCAGGTACACACAGGCGGTGCAGAAGGAAGGTGCCCTATCTCGCGGGGATAGGCCACGCGCAAAGACATCCCTGGTCAACCGGCCGGGACAGTAACCAACCAACCTTCAGGGCGAGAGGGGGTTACCCGAGTAAAGATCACCCGAGAAGATCGGTCTGAACCCGTGGAGGAGGTGTTGGAAAGGGAGATTGGAGGAAGGAAGTTCAAGCTAGGCAGATCCCTGAACTAGGAGGCATAGGACCAGATTGCCAAGGTAATAGCGTGACACCTGGATGCCTTCACGTCGTCTGCCTCAGACATGCCTGGCATCGGCCCCGATTTCTTGTGCCATCGCCTCACCATGGACCCCTAGGTTCAACCAGTGCGCCAAAGGAGAAGAGAGGCGATTGGTCATCAGGCAAGAGACCAAGAAGCTGTTGCATGCTGGCCACATAAGGGAGATCCAGTACCCCGAATGGCTAGCCAATGTAGTGTTGGTCAAGAAGGCCAACGACAAGTGGAGGATGTGCGTCGACTTCACAGATTTGAACAAAGCTTTCCCAAAGGACTCCTATCCACTACCCAGCATCAACGCCTTGGTGGACAATGTTAGAATGGATGGCTTTAAACTAGAGGGGGTGAATTGTTTAAAGAGGGTTTTCGCAAACTTTTAAGTCAAGAATGAAATTATCTCGAGAAACAAATGATAAAGAATTAAGTTTTCCAAAAGAAGTATTCAAAAATTCCAAGTACACAAAAAATGATAAATAAAATACGAAAAGTGTACAATACTGCCGAAAAGAATACGGTAATTGGGCAACAATTTTGAAAAATTTATTTCTCTCAATTGGCGTACTGTTTTTACCTCATTCCAGTGCCATTATTGAGTTAAGACATTGAAGTTTCTTTGGTTAATTTTTCACATTCCAGTTCGCTTTCAATCATTCCAGTTAGCACAGTTTGCATTTAAATTTTTTTTTCCAGTAGCTGTTTTCTGTTTTCTTCAATCTACTCTAGCACTTTTCTTTAGGACCCTTTTGGTGTGCCTTCTTTATTCATTGAGTTCCTTATTTTCTTGCTTGTCTTTCATTCATATTCTTTTCCAGTTTGTCATACATTGCTTTCTGTTTTTGGTTTAGCTTTTCTTGTTTATACCTTTTCTTGCTTGTCTTTTTGTTCTTCTAAAAGTTTTGTGGAGACTTGTTCTTAAGTAAGTTGGTTTGCTGTGACATTGTTTCATTTGAAGCTCCTCCATTCCACAAGAAAGGCTTGGTTGAAGGACAAAATACTTTCTTGGAGTGGTTTGAGTACTTTCTTGGGCGTTTTTCCAGCAACCTATATCTCACTTTATTTGTCTTACAAGTTTCTGTCACTGTTTGTTTCTGTTTTTTGTATTTTTTTTATCATGGCTCATTTTTCTAGTGGAGAATCCTCCAAACCTTGCTCCCCTCAAAAGGCAGCCCTTTTTGAAGACTTAAAGAATGCCAAGCAATCAAATGCTCACTATCTTGATGTGATCAGACAAATGGAGGCAAGGCTCCAAAGTTTG
Source organism: Phaseolus vulgaris (assembly GCF_051622355.1). Taxonomy (NCBI): domain Eukaryota; kingdom Viridiplantae; phylum Streptophyta; class Magnoliopsida; order Fabales; family Fabaceae; genus Phaseolus; species Phaseolus vulgaris. Next base: position 24,261,077 of record NC_143507.1, read on the forward strand.
GAGTTAAGCAGTGAAGAAATCCATCAAAACCGGGAGAGAATACCTCATCCTCCTCTTCGGCATTCTTCAAGGCATTCCCATTCTTCTCATGGTTATTATGAAGACAATGCACGGCCAAGGCATCATCATCATGAAGAGAGGCGCCAACATGTGGCTGGCCCTTGTTCTCCTAATGTAAAACTTCCTAGTTTTAGTGGTGAAAGTGATCCCAATGTATACTTAGGATGGGAGGCTAAGGTTGACCAAATTTTTGATGTAAATGGGGTTAGAGATGAGCATAGGGTTAGATTAGCTTCTTTAGAATTTTTGGACTATGTCATGCAATGGTGGCATCAATATCTCATGGACATTGACCTACACAAGAGGCCGCCCGTGGTCTCTTGGAACGATTTGAAAGCTTGTTTAGGCGCTAGATTCGTACCCCCACACTTTAGGAAAAACCTATTGTTGAAACTCCAACGGTTTCATCAAGGCACGCTAAGTGTGGATGATTACTTTAAACAACTAGACACGCTTTTAATTCGAGTTCATATGGATGAGAGTGAGGAAGCTAAGATAGCTAGGTTTGTGAGTGGCCTTCGAAGGGACATTCAAGACGTGGTAGAGTTACAAGAATATTCTTCTTTGGAAAATGTGGTTCACCTTGCTAGTAAAATTGAAAATCAACTTGCAAGGAAAAATGCTTTCAAAAATTCTTCTAAGGATAACTACTACCACTCTTCTTGGAAAAATAAAAATAGCTCTTTCTCAAATATCCCTTCTAAGGACTCTACTTTCAAACCTAGATATTCTAAGCCTTCCACTTCCACTTCTAGGCCTAAATCACCACCTAAATCGTCTAGTAAGAAGTGTTTTAAATGCTTAAGCTCTGGACATATTGCTTCTAATTGCCCTTCTAAGCGAACTATGTATATGCATGATAGGGTAGATGCTAGTGAGCATGAGTCTGAATCTTCTAGACATTCCTCACCTTCTAGATCCCCAAGTGAGAGTGAGAGTGAGAGCCCACATGAGGGTGACCTATTAGTAATAAGACGCATGCTTGGACAAGTTTTAAAACCTTTTGATGAAACTCAAAGAGAAAATATTTTTCATTTAAGGTGTCTTATTAATGATAGGGTATGCTCTTTGATTGTGGATGGGGGGAGTTGTGCTAATGTGGCAAGCACAAGAGTGGTAGACAAACTTGGATTACCTACCATCTCTCATGCCAAGCCCTACAAGTTACAATGGTTAAGTGAGGTAGGTGAGATAGTTGTTAACAAGCAAGTCCTCATTACATTTTCTATTGGTAAATATAAAGATGAGGTCTTGTGTGATGTTGTCCCAATGGAAGCCACACATATTCTTTTAGGTAGGCCATGGCAATTTGATAGAAAAGTTTTTCATGATGGCTTTACCTACAAAATGTCTTTTAACTTCCATGGGCACAAAGTCATTCTTAAGTCTCTCTCTCCAAAGGAAGTTTATGAGGACCAAGTTAAAATGAGAGAAAAGAGAGAGAAAGAAAATGATGTAAAAAATTCCAAGAGAAGCCTTCTCATGTCCACACAACAAGTTAAAGAGGTAATAGTTACTCAAAAGCCTATTTTTTTAGCTATTCCTAGGACTATTGAATGTGAGTCGGCTAAGGATAGTCCCACATGTTTGGACAATTTGGTAAAAGAAAATGAAGATATGTTTGAAGATCCTCCTAAAGGCTTACCACCTCTAAGAGGGATTGAACACCAAATCGACTTCATGCCCGGGGTTTCTTTACCAAATAGCCCTGCATATAGGACCAATCCCAACGAAACTAAAAGAGAAAATGAAAAAACAAATGAAGTACATGATAAACCGAGTCATAATACCTTCTCAACTAATTCAATTTTGTTGACTCGTGCTACACCTACAAGGTATCCTTCTTCTTTGTCTTGTTCATTACCCAAGGTTCCTACTTATACACCATATTGGATGAAGAATGTTAAGGATGATTTTTTCATACCTTCTAGTTTTCCAAATAATATCATTTCTAAACAATCTTTTCCAACATGGGCTATGTATAGGACATCTTTTTCTGAACTCCCAACATTTCAACGTACTAAGTCATGTTTGCCTATTTCTTCTTGTATTCTCTTATCTAATTGCAAACCGACTTTGTTTTATGCAGGAGTACTGAATTCGTGGACCAACTTGGGGAGTATGATGAAAATCAAAAAGATGTTATCAATAGAAGAAATGGACAAGGGCCAAAGCATTTAAAGTTCTTCTTATTAATCTTTGCAAAAGATGAGGCCCAAGCCTAAAGCCCAAGCCCAAGAAGGCCCAAGCACAAGAAGCCCAAGTCCAAACCATGAGGGGCAAGGCCAAGCATTAAATAAAAGAGCATCATTTGAATGACTCTTGTAGGAGGTGTGGATATTAAATAAATAGGTATGAATGTATTAGAGAGAGTCACATTGTCCATGTGACTTAGTAGGGGGGTGTAGGTGTAGTTTTTAAAAGGTGTCATAGTAGAAAAAGGTCACACCTCCCATGTGACTTGTTTTTGGTGGGAATTTCAAATGAGTTTTGTACCGCCCTGGTAGTCGGAGGTGATGACGTGGCATCAAGCTATTGTATAGGCGTGTTGAGAGGACGCCAGGTTGGCAGAAGGGAAGGAGATCGGGGGGGCTCGTGAAATCGCCAGTTACTAAGTGGGCGTGCTCCGACCTTCAGTTTACAAGAACCGGCGGTCACCCAGTTGAAGACGAAGTCGCCAGAGGTAAACTCAAGCGACCAAGTGATTAGAGATCTTGAGTGTTCTTGAGTGTTGTTCTTAGTATTTGGTGGTTCGGTCACTGACTTGGGCGTTGGAGTGCGATCGGCCGCAGCGGCGCCGCTCTGTTCTTTTGCAGGTTCTTGAGGTGGATCGTGACGAAGGACGGAGGTTGAAGCGGTGCACACGTCGATCCAAGTTTGACGAGGCAAGTTCCAACGTTCTGGTCAACAGGCAGGATCAAGTTTCATTTGAATTTTCCCACCTATTTTTCAGCACCTCTTAAGCTATAAATAAGGTGTTTGCCTTTGTAAAATTCAGATTTGGAAATTAGAAGTAGAGAGACTATACTCAAATTTAGAAAGAAATTGTGAGTCTTGTTGTCTTCTTCTTCCTTTGCCTTATCTTGTCTGCCAATGGTGAGCTTCAAGTGGCGGCATCCTTTCACTTATCTTGGAACAAGGCTCCAAGTGGCGTGACTGCATTTTCCAAGTCTCAAATCCAGCATGCTTCACTCCATAACTGTTCTTTCTTTCATTCCTTTCAATTTCATTCGGTAGTTTCTAAATTTTTAGTGTTTCCATTCATTTTCACCGATTTAATTTGTGTTTCCTAGCTTAGTTTTCCAATTCTGTTCGGTGCAGTAGTATTCTTTTCAATTTCTGTTCGGTTTCCATTTGTTGTTCTTCAATTCTTGTTGCTTGATTCCATTTGACAATATATGGACTTCCGTATGAGCTTTGGTTTGGTGCAAAGTCTTGGTGAGTTCTTGAATTAGAACATTGATCCAATTCTAAGTAAATTGCCATTTCATGACCAACTCAAGTTGCTCCTAAGAATGTCAAAGAATCATGTATTCTTGTTATTGCATTCACATCACATATCTATGGATTTCATCTTAGGATTACCCAAGACATCAAAGGGAAAGGATTCCATTTTTGTGGTAGTGGATCGTTTTTCAAAGATGGCTCACTTTATTCCTTGCCACAAAGTGGATGATGCATGTCATATTGCAAACCTCTTCTTCCAAGAAGTGGTTCGTTTGCATGGGATTCCTAGAACTATTGTGTCCGAAAGAGATTCCAAGTTCTTGAGTCACTTTTGGAAGACCTTGTGGGGTAAGCTTGGTACTAAACTTTTATTTTCTACCACTTGTCACCCACAAACCGATGGTCAAACCGAAGTGGTAAATAGAACTTTGGGACAACTATTGAGATGCTTCATTTCCGGGAATCCTAGAGTGTGGGAGAATTTACTACCCCATGTTGAATTTGCCTATAACCATGTAGTAAATTCTACCACCTCACCTTCTCCTTTTGAGGTTGTCTATGGGTTTAACCCCTTAACACCTCTTGATCTTCTTCCTATTCCCATACTTGAGGATGTCTTGTGCAAAGATGGGGATGAAAAGGCTTCTTTTGTGAAAACTTTGCATAAAGACATCAAGATGAGAATTGAGAAGAAGGTTGGCAAGTATGCTGAACTTGCCAATAAAAGAAGAAAAGCATTGTTATTTGATGAGGGTGATTGGGTTTGGCTTCACTTGAGGAAAGATCGTTTTCCTACTCAAAGGAAGTCCAAACTAATGCCTCGTGGTGATGGACCTTTCCAAGTCCTAAAGAGGATTAATAACAATGCTTATGAGTTAGATATGCCTGATACATACCTTGGTAGTCGTACATTTAATATCAGTGATCTAACTCCTTTTTTTGTAGGTCTCCAGAATTCGTGGTCGAATTCTCTCCAACTCGGGGAGTATGACGGAGATCAAGATCAAGACGAAATGGAAGCCAATAATCAAGGACAAGAAGAGGTAATGAAAAAGATAAGGAAGGAAAACACCTTGGAGGTAAAGGGATGAGGCCTAATTTATCTTGTCCTTCTCTTTCTCTTTCATTTTCACTTTTGTTGTTTATGGTAAGTTGGTCTTGTTTTACCTCATTTAACTTTGTTGGTTGTTTATTTGGACAATTGGCAGCTATATGCTCAAAACTTAAACATTTAAAACATTTGGTTTTTAAAGTTTTGGTGGATGACTTAGGGGTAGAAGGATTTTGGGTAGAAACTTTTTGGGAAGAAGTGGTTTCTTTGCAAAAATTTGAAGGAGAATTTTTAGTAGAAACTTTGGTTGCATCCTTCCTAGAAGAGTTGTAGAAACTATCATCATGAGTATTTTTGAGAGTTGTTTTCAAGAGGTGTGATTCTACCTTGATGGCTAAGTGAAACACTTTCTTTAAAGAAGTATACTCATGTAGTTTTACCAAATCTTTAATTTCTCTTCTTAAACCACTTACAAACCATTTTATCTTTGATTCTTCATTAACATGCAAATTCATTTTAATCAAAGATGTTTCAAATTCTTGAAAATATTCATCTACCATCCTATGTCCTTGATGAAGCCTTGGAACTTCAACAAGTGTTCCTTCCTATAAGGAGGAACAAACCTCGCGCGCATACACTCTTTCAAATCATTCCAAGAAACCACGGGAGGTCTCTTGTGATATCCAATGTCCATTACAATGCTATGCCACCCTTTCTTGGCAAAATCTAAAAATTCTAAAGAGGCTATTTTCACCTTTTGGTCTTCATAGACCCCATAGGCTTTGAAAATTTGTTCACATTTAGCCTCCCAATCTAAATACACATTAGGATCACTATTACCACTAAAGCTAGGTACTTTAACACTTTGAACATAAGGCAATATCACATGTTGGCATCTATCTTCACGTTTATGTATTTTCCATTCTTCCTTTTTTTCAAAGCTCCCATAGGTGTTGAAACTCTTTAAAACAAGCCGTGAGCATTGGAAAAATCTTTGGAAGAATGCCTAGGAGAATGATGTCTTTCATGATTGGAATGTGAAGATCTTTTGTACTTCAATTCAAGTTTTGACAATCTTTTCTCCATGCGTTGTACTTCTATGTAAGAATTTAAATAAAAACAAAGTAAATGATTTAGATGATTCAATTGAGAAAATTGGGATTGGGGTTAATCCTCTCACTCGTCTGTATTTTCAATGAATAAAAACATATAACATTTCATCTTAATTAACATTAATGCACATATAAAAATCATTCATATTGATTTCTCACATACAAAATTATTAAGATTGTCCCTAAATTGGGTCTATTCCAGATTCATAACTAGAAAGTTTTTCAAGTCCCTTGCTAATGGGGGCTAAAATTCCAGAAATTAGAAATGCCAAAATAGGAATCAAACTTGATATTATTATAAATGCCCAAAAAGTACCATATTCGTAAAGAAGAAACATAAAAGTACTCCTTTGAATGTACAAAATATACCGAATTTATTTTAATTTTTAGTCTAAAGTCTCCATTTTATTAGACTAGCTTAATATACTAATATTAATATTATTCTATCGAATATGAATATTTGTTCGAATATAAATTTTAAAATTGTTTTTATTTTTTAGGAATAGTCTTGGTAATGATATAGATTTGATCCTAAATATTCTGAATATTATTAGTATCTATAGGAATATTAGGACTATATGGACTCGAACCATAGACCTTCTCGGTAAAACAGATAAAACTCATTATTATCTCAATGATTTCAATTGTTTTCAAAACCCAACGTGCATTTTTTTGCATTGAGCTTTTTCATTAACTAATAAAAATATTAGTTAGTCCACCATCTTTTTTCTTGACAGTAAATAATAAAGAGATGATTCCCTATGCTCTTCTTTTTATTTGTATAACAATCAAAGGGCACTACCAAAGTGTTTCAAAAAAGGATTATCTTGACGTAGGTCTGCTTTTGGCCTATATCAACTTAAGTTAAATGGACTCTTTATCCACCTACTAAAATGAAAATAGAAGATAAGAAATGACACTTCATACACCTTAAAGTTCATAAGATAGGAAGAAAAGATAATCTTTTTTAGGTTGTTATACCCTTTAAGTTTAGCATTAACGAGAAATCGGTATTCATCTTATCAATATCTCAAATCAATTATAGATTCGATTTTATGGCTAAACCCTTTGTCAGGCTAGTGTTCTCTTGTTTTGTTCCTTAAAATGGAGTAAGACACTGATTTCTTACTATAAGATGAACTCCTCGCGCTCGTGTAAAAGAGGTGCTCTACCTAACTGAGCTACAACCCTTGTGCTTTTTATACATATTTTATCATATTTATAAAAAATTTCATATCATTATGAACAAATGTTATAAAGCAGTTAACATTTTAAATCTATTCATAGCATTCAAATATGTTAAGCATTATCATTTAGGTCAGATGCTTAAAAGTATTTTCCAATCAAATATAAGGATCAAAATCATGAATAAAGATTCAAACTTTAAGAATAAAATGATACTACCAATATCAATCAAGAACAAAATATTATAAATACAAATCACCTCAATACATAAGAGTTTGAACAGATTACTCCCAATCTCGAAGGGAAGACTTAGCCACTTATATTGACCATTACAAGTAGGGAAAGCAAGAACATAAGATCCAAGCTGTTTCTCCTTGACGACTACCACCTTTAAGGTTTTCTATCTTTGATTAGCCTCCATCTCTCCTCTAGGTTTATGCATCACTCCTTCTATGTAACCTAATTTGATGTAGGTTAAGTGACTGATGACTATTTTACGATAAGTGTACCAAGTCAAAAGTAATAATTTCTCCCTAAAGACGAATATAAAACCCACAAGAAAAAGTTGAATTATCAAGTATAAGATTCACTACTGTACCGCCCGGGTAGTCGGAAGTGATGACGTGGCAACAAGCTATTATGTAGGTGTGTTGAGCAGGGCTCCTGGCTGGCAGAAGGGAAGGAAGTCGGGGGGCTCGTGTAGTCGCCAGTCCTGAAATTGGCGTGCTCCGATCTCTAGCATACCTAAACCGGCGGTCACCAGGTTTGTGATGAAGTCGCCGAATGCGAACCTAGACGACAAAGTGATCAGAGATCGCCGAAAGGAGGACATCGTCGAAAGATCAGGGAGGTTTGTTCCAGGCTTTCGAAGCAGAGGATGAAGTCGTCAGATGGTCATTCCCTAGCTAGCCAGAGGTTGAGGTCGAGGAACAGCTTACCCGAGCATGCACGATGAAGCAAGTGAAGTAGATCATGAAGGGGGCCGGCGAGACCACAGGGAAGGTGTGTATGAAGGCACCCGTACTCGCCACGCAGAAGAGATCACGTTCCAAGGCAGTTATGCGCTGAGTTGTTTCCTGCATAAGTAACTTAGCTGAAAGCCTGAAGAGTAAGAAGTGACGCCCAAGTCAAGGATGCTCCAGATGGTGACACGTGTACAGCTGGATACGAGCCACGTGTCCAGATGTGTAACTGTCAGGAGAGAGAAAATGCATAGGTATATAAGGAATCCTAACGAACTTCTGAGGTACGCGCGTTTTAGAATACTTCTTTTACGCTTGCGAGAACTTGAGTACGCTGAGAGAGAATTTTGCACGGTTCCAGAAGTTCTTAGTTTTCTCTTAGTATTTTGGTGGTTCAGTCGTTGACTTGGGCGTCGAAGCGTGAATGGCCGCAGCGGCGTCGTTCTGTCTTTTGCAGGTTCTTGAGGTGAATCAAGGCGAAGGACGGAAGCTAGCACGACGCAAAGTCGATCCAGATTTGACGAGGCAAGGCTCTTGCGTCTTGGTCAACAGGCAGGATCATCAGGCGCCCACCGTGGGGCTGTGTAAAACCTGTTCCCATCCACAGCGTGAGTTCTTGGAGTTTCTGCAGTTTCTGTGTGGTTGTGTGCTGGTGCAACCATTTTCCGCCGTTCATTCAAGCTTTGTTCGGTAGAGTCGTGTTTTCCACCGTTCGTTCAAGGTTTTGTTCGGAGGATTGAGGTTTTTCCCCGTTTGTTCGAGTTCTTGTTCGGTGAGGTGAAGTTTTTCGCTGTTTGCGCGAGTTTCAATTGGTGAGATCGAAGCTTCGCCGTTCGTTCGGATTTTCGACCGGTGAATCAGAGATTTGGTGGAGAAGCGGTGGTCTGTGGTGAAGTTGCGAGTTTCTGCGAAGGTTTTGCTGTTGAGGTTGTGTTCTTGAAGTTCTTTGGAGTTTGCGAAGTTCTGACTGATTGATTGCTGGATCGATCGTTGCTGAAGGAGGTTTTGTTCGTCGCTCGTTGTGGTCTGCTAAGTTTTCATGAGAAAGATGAGAAGCAATCGTTCAAGTCCAGTTGTGCCAGTTGCTGCTGAAGTCGCCATGACTATGGTGCAGATGGTGGAGATCATGCGCGCGCTGCAGGCGAATGTGGAAGCCTCGCGCATAGAGCAGGCAAAGATTCATGAGGACCTAGTCGCCTCTCAGGCCAGGAATGAAGAGCTCAGCAAAGTGACTGAGGAATTGCGCCAAGCTCTTTAGGAGCAGAGAGGGCGCCCAGTCGCTGAAGACGTCGCACCGTCGTCGCTACCTCGCGTTTTCCCCATGCCATTTGCTCAGGCGATCACAGACACGCCTATTCCTGCGAGTGTGGTACCCGTGAAGGCTACTTTCACCGGCGTGGAGGATCCTGAGGCGCATCTCACCACGTTCCACACGCAGATGATGCTGTCAGGAGGCTCGGATGCTATGTATTGCAAGATGTTTGTGAGCACGCTCCAAGGAACAACGCTGGAATGGTTTGTGAGCCTGCCTACAGTTCACATAACCAATTTCCAGCAGTTTTCGAAGCTTTTCGTCGAGCAGTACATAGTGAACAAGGCGCCACCTAGGGTGTCTTACGATCTGTTCGACATAAGGCAGTACCAGGGAGAGTCCCTCAGGGACTACTTGAATCGCTTTGGAGCGCAGATGGTCCGCTCGCCAGCCAAGGACGAAGAGATGCTGGTATACGCCTTCAAATAGGGCGTGCTGTCGGGACCTTTCTGCGAGGCACTGATCAGGGCTCACCCCGCCACGTTTGCTAAGGTTAGGCGACTTGCGGTGGCCCACATCGCCGATGAGAGTGAGGTCGCCGAGAAGAGAGGGAGCGTGGCCTCCGCCAGGCCACGTGCCCAGACCAGGATCCAGCCACAGAGGGTGCTGGAGACAGCGGCGGCCAAGAGGGATCAAAGGACCCGCCATCCTTATGATCCAAGGAAAAATAAGGGCAGGGGCCCTGGGTGCCCCAGGGAGTACAATCGCCCGCCAAAGTGTAAGTTTTTCATGGGGTTGGCGGACCTGATCGCCATCCCCAATATAGCAGCCAGGCTCAAGGCACCCGAGAAAGTGGGCGACAAGGTGTTGGGACCAAAGCCAGACGCCTGGTGCGAATTCCACTAGGGTTTTGGTCACACCGTGGATTCATGTTTGGCATTGGGATACCAGCTCGACGACCTGGTCAAGAGCGGGTTCCTAAATGATTACGTGCTGGACAGAAGGACGGGGGGAGCGTCGAGCTCCCAGCCGGCGGGTGGTGAGGCTCAGCAGCACGAAATGCCCACTCATGGAGAGATCCACACCATCGCAGGAGGTTTCTCGGGTGGTGGATGCACCGCGTCACAGAGGAAGAAGTATGTGAGGTCTGTGATGACGGTGGACATGTTCGAGGACCACTCGCTAGATGTGGACATCACGTTCACAAGGGAAGATCTCAGGGACGTTGTGCCTCATGACAACGATCCTATAGTCATCTCGCTTGTTACGGCGGGAAGGAAAGTCCACAGGGTTCTGGTGGACCAAGGAAGCTCGGCAGATGTGATTGTTCCGTCCGGTTGACTGGGACGTCTTCGTGTGCGACCTCAATCGTCAGCTAGGGACTCCTTCCCACTGGTTACCTGTGGATTCCTGCAAAAAAGAGGACAAAGGGGCGCCCTAGCGGCCGTTTGCACTCCGACGCTCAAGTCAGCCAGCAAGAAACACCAAAACTGTGCACCTCCGTATCTGAGCACCGCGTATGGCACTCCGAAGGTGGTAAAAAGAACTGTGTATTGTGTGTATATTCTCGCTCTGGCAAACAACCTCTTTTCCAGTCCCTTGTGCGTAGCCCTACGACTTCGAGCAAGCAACTGGAGTGTATTCTGGGAAAATTTGCCAAAACGTCCAACCCCTTTTCCAGCATTCCTAGCGCTATTTAATCTATCCAAGCATTTAAAGCGCCTTAAAGCGCTTTTAATATAAAACGTAACGCACTTAATTAAGGCGTCTAATTAGAAAACGTAGCGCATTTAAGACGTTGAAACGCTTGGGAACCTTTATAGTACCTGAAACGCTCGAAACAGAAACTGTATTGAATGACTTTAATTACCTGGTACCTGACTAAAGGGTGTTTCTATTCTGACCTGGTTGTCGTACACGTGGAGGGCTTCATGAGGCCATGACCCCATCTGGGGGCGTTTCTGCCCATCTGGGGACATTTCTATGTGTGAGTGCTCCTGCCTGGGAGTGCTACTGCGCAAGGGGTGACTTTTTGGGTCCCAACTCACGCCCCAATCATCTAGTCACTCACTTTGAGAGCGTATGTGCCTTCCTCTCGTACCCTGCACCCGGCGACCCTGGGCGTGACCCTCCTCTTGAGTCGTATCTGTCCCAAAGGCGTCTCTGGGGCGGCAGGGGTACTTCACGAGTCAGGTTGCCCTACACTGGTGCTGTTACTATGGCCTTGAAGCCACCTCTCTCTTCTCTTTATCACTCTCCCGGATCATCGGGACTTGAGGCCTTCCCACGGCGTCGCTCCCTCCATGGTCTTTCCTACCCATGGGTATCGGGGAACCACACTGTGATTGCCTGGCTTTAGTAATGTTTTATCTGGCGACGCCCTGGTTGGGCGACGCCTTCACCTAGGCGACGCTTCCTCTTGACGACGCTGGCACTTGGCGTCTCTTCATCTAGGCAACGCCTTGTGTTGACTTTAACTCCTGGCGTTGACTTTGACCTTGACTTAGTCAACGCCCGGATAAGGGACGGTACAGTGATGTTCTGGCCGACTTTCACACAGCTGCAGTTGCCCCTTGACCAACTGAGACCCTATGGAGGGTGCTTGTATGGGTTCGCTGGCGATCAGGTGGAGGTCAGGGCGTACATAGAGTTAAGAACTACATTCACGGATGAGGCGGGCTCGAGGACGGAGAAAACCTCGTCGTGAATGCTCCCTCAGCATATAACATTCTGTTGGGAAGACCAACGCTCAACAAAATAGGAGCTGTGCCTTCAACCAGGCACATGAAGGTGAAGTTGCCATCGATGGAAGGGGTGGTGATCACCATCAAATCTGACCTGAAGGAAGCGAAGAAATGCTATGAGAATAGCCTCAAGAATAAGAGGTCAGTAAGTTACATCACAACGACGCCGCCTCCCGGTGTGAAGCCCAGGCCAACAGAATGGCGAGTTGTTGATGTAGCGATGGAGGTGGCCGCCGGAGGCGACGTCGCCATGATGGATGCTGAGGCTGAGGGAGAGAACGCCGATCAGGAAGAAGAGTCGAGGAACCGCCCAGAGGAAGCGAGGGAACTGGGAATCGCCAGGGCGGTGATCGCCAGGGAAGCTAGACCCAAACCCGTCGAGGAGTGGCTCAAAAGGGAGATCGGGGGAAAGGTATTCAAGTTGGGAAGATCCTTGGAGGCTGAGCTCCAAGACCAGATCGAGGAGTGGCTTTTGCATGGTCTGCTTCAGACATGCAGGGAATCGACCCCGACTTCTTGTGCCACCATCTAGCAATGGACAACCAGGTCAGACCAGTGCGACAGAGGAGAAGGAAGTTTAACGAGGAGAGGAGGCAGGCGATCAGGGATGAAACACAGAAGCTCCTCGCCGCAGGCCATATCAGGGAAGTCCAGTACCCTGAGTGGCTGGCCAATGTCGTGCTGGTGAAGAAAAGCAATGGGAAGTGGCGCATGTGCATCGATTTCACTGACCTAAACAAGGCTTGCCCAAAGGATTCGTATCCTTTGCCAAGCATAGACGCCCTGGTGGACAGTGCTGCAGGGTGCAAGTTGCTGAGCTTCCTGGACGCCTTCTCAGGGTACAACCAGATAAAGATGCATCCCATGGATGAAGAGAAGACCGCCTTCATGACCGAGAGATTGGCTACTGCTACAAGGTGATGCCCTTTGGGCTGAAGAACGCGGGGGCCACGTACCAAAGGTTCATGGATAGGGTACTTGCACCAATGCTGGGGAGGAATGTGCAAGCGTACGTGGATGATATGGTCGTGACCTCGCCGGAGAAGAGCAAGCACGTTGCGGACTTGGAGGAGTTGTTCACCGCAATCGCCAAGTTCAGGTTAAAGCTGAACCCCAAGAAGTGCATTTTTGGCGTGGAGGCGGGGAAGTTCTTGGGATTCCTCTTGACTGAAAGAGGAATAGAGGCCAATCCTGATAAGTGTGCTGCCATCTTGGCGATGAGGAGCCCGGCTACCGTGAAGGAGGTGCAACAACTTACAGGTCGGATGGCCGCCCTGTCTCGTTTCGTATCGGCTAGTGGAGAGAAAGGCCATCCGTACTTTCAGTGTTTAAGGCGGAACAATAAGTTTGCCTGGACGAAGGGAAGGAGTGTGAAGAGGCCTTTGTCAAGCTTAAAGAGTACTTGGCGAGCCCGCCGGTTTTGTGCAAACCGTTGGTGGGAACCCCTCTCAGGTTGTATTTTGCTGTAACTGAGAGGGCGGTGAGTGCGGTGCTCGCCCAAGACCAGGACCAGGCTCAGAAGCCTATTTACTTCGTCAGCAAGGTGCTGCAAGGCCCGGAGGTGAGGTATCAGGCCTTGGAGAAAGCCGCGCTGGCTGTGGTATTTTCGGCGAGGAGGTTGCGCCACTATTTTCACAGTTTTACAATACTGGTGATGACCGACTTGCCCATCCAGAAAGTCCTGAAGTAGCCTGATGTAGCTGGGAGGATGGTGAAGTGGGCGGTGGAGCTGTCGGAGTTAGATATCAAGTACGAGCCCCGAGGTCCGATTAAGGGGCAGATTTTCACTGATTTTGTGGTCGAGCTCTCGTCAGAAGCAGCGCGAGTTGAGGGGGATGATTTTCGTTGGGTGCTCTCAGTGGACGGATCGTCGAACCAGCAAGGTAGCGGTGCTGGAGTCATCCTGGAAGGGCCCAACGGTGTGCTAATTGAGCAGTCCTTGAGGTTTGCCTTCAAAGCCAGCAACAATCAAGCAGAATATGAGGCACAGATCGCCGGAATCTTGCTGGCCAAGGAGATGGGAGCTAGGGTGCTAATGGCTAAGAGTGACTCGCTGTTGGTCATGGGACAAGTAACAGGCGAGTTCCAGGCCAAGGATCCACAAATGGCGGCTTACCTGGAGTATGTGCAGGAGTTGAAGAGTTCCTTTGTCTCCTTTGAAGTGGTGCATGTGCCCAGAGAGCAGAATGCCCGAGCTGACTTGCTAGCTAAGCTCGCCAGTTCGGGCAAGGGGGGTAGACAGAGGACGGTGATCCAAGAAACTCTGAAGACGCCTAGGGCATTTGTGGCAGACCACCTGGTTCTTCAAATAAGCAAATCGACGGAGAAAGCGGTGAGGAGTCACAGGTCTTTGACTCAGGAAACCTTGAGATCGCCGAGAATAAGAGCATGTCGGGGGGAGAGGGTGAACATGACGCAGGTCTGCGCTACGCATGAGCCAGACACGTGGATAACACAATACCAGCGATGCCTGGCAGATGGCCTTCTCCCGCTGGATCCGACGGAGGCTAGGAAGATAAAGAAAAACTCCAGCAAGTTCACAATGATTGATGGCGAGTTGTATACGTTTGGGTTCACACACCCACTCCTGGAATGTGTGCACGGAGAGAAATGTACAAGAATCATGGCCGAGCTCCATGAAGGGATATGCGGAAGTCACGTCGGGGGTCGAGCTCTGGCCGCGAGAACCCTCCGTGCAGGTTACTACTGGCCAATAATGAGGGAGGACTGCAAGAAGTATGCACAGTGTTGCAAGCAATGTCAGCAGCACGCCGATTGGCACAAAGCGCCTCCCGAAGAGTTGAAGTCGATTTACAGCCCTTGGCCGTTTCATACGTGGGGGATCGACATTCTGGGACCTTTCCCATTGGCGATCAGGCAGATGAAGTACTTGGTGGTGGCAATTGAATATTTCACCAAGTGGATCGAAGCAGAACCAGTAGCCCAGATCACCGCACACAAGATCGAGAGCTTTGTGTGGAAGAACATCGTGTGCCGGTTTGCTGTGCCTAAGCGCCTGGTGTCAGACAACGGGACTCAGTTTGCAAGTCACCTGTTGAAGAAGCTGTGCGAAGAGGTGGGAATTCAACAGGTATTTGCATCCGTCGAGCACCCTCAGACAAATGGCCAAGTAGAGTCCGCCAATCGGGTATTGTTAAGAGGCTTGAAGAGAAGGCTAGAGAAAACCAAGGGATCGTGGGCTGAGGAGGTACCCCGTATAGTTTGGGCGTACCACACCACCGAGCAGTCAGGAACCCATGAGACCCCGTTTAGCCTGGTCTATGGATGCGATGCAATGATTCCAGTGGAAATCCAGGAGAGCTCGTCGAGATTCCAGAACTTTGTAGCGGAAGACTCGAATGAGGAAAGAAGGCTGAATCTGGATTTGCTGGATGAGGTCAGGGAGGAGGCGAGAGTAAAAGCTGAGGCAGTGAAAAGAAGGATTGAACGAAGGTATAACTCGAAGGTGATGCCAAGGCAGTTTAAAGAAGGCGACCTGGTGATGAGGAAGGCCCACCAGTACGAGATGGAGAACAAGTTGTCGCCTAAGTGGACGGGACCGTTCAGAATAACCGAGGCGCTCGGGAACGGCGCCTACCGCTTAGAAACATTGGAAGGAGGGGCGATTCCTCGCACTTGGAACGCCACGCACCTCAAGTTATATTACAGTTAAAATCTTTGTAAGTAAAAACAAACACGAAGAGTTTTGCAAGCTTTCTGTTAAAACAGTTTGAAGGGGGCACTCTTTTTTCCCTAAGCAGGGTTTTTAATGAGGCCACCCAATAAAGAAGAGTTTTCAAAGTTTAAAGTGTTTTAGATTGCATGCTTGTTGTTACGAAAGTTTTAGAAAAAAAAGCCCTTGTCACTCGTATGTGATTTAAGGTAAGTTTGAAGATATGCTGCATGCTTTCTAAAAGGTTTTTAAGTCCCCATTGCTTTTTGGCGATTGGCGGCATCAGTTAAAGTTAAAAGTCCCCATCGCTTTTCGGCGATTGGCGGCATCAGTTAAAGTTAAAAGTCCTCATCGTCTTTCGGCGATCGGAGGCACCAGCAACGTTTAAAAGACCTCAACGCCCTCGCGCGTCCTGAGGCGAGAAAGAGATAAAGACCTCCTTGCCGTTGAGCGAGTGCAGGCGAGAAAGAGATAAAGTCCTCAGTGCATCCAGGGGGGGGGGAGATGTACACCCTGGGCAAGTTGAGGCACTAGATAAAGACCTCCTCGACTTTGTGCGAGTTCAGGCGAGATAAAGACCTTCTCGCCGTCGAGCGAGTTCAGGCAAGATAAAGACCTTCTCGCCGTCGAGCGAGTTCAGGCAAGATAAAGACCTTCTCGCCGTCGAGCGAGTTCAGGTAAGATAAAATCCTTCTCGTCTCGAACGAGTTCAGGTACGATGTGGAGGGTGGAAGAAGTTTAAAGGATGGCTAAGGTAGGTTCGAAGAGAACGCCTAGCTATCCGGCTTATTGTTCTGAAACTCAGGGAGGTAGAGAAGGATCCGAAAGGCGCCTCTACCCCCAGATGAGGAAACAATAGCCAAGTTATGAAGGCAAAAGGAGGCTTACATCGTCGGGACCCGATGGCGATCAGAGGAGATTCAGGCGATGGCAAGAGTAAGGGCCCAATTTGATGGAGCAGATCAGGTGAACTATGTCTTAAACTATCAGTTGGATTGAAACTTGTTGTTTAGTAAGTAGTTTCACGCTAAAGCTCGTTGCCTTAAGTTCACAAGTTATTAGAATGCTATCGTTCGAAAGTTGATAGTTTGATCGAGTTTGAAGCAGTAAGTAAACGGTAGAATCGCTAAGTTAATTCGTTTAAGCGGTTTCTACAAGGAGAAGCAAAGTAAACAGAAAGACCACATGTGGAAGCGGAAAAAGTTATAATAAAGCTGTGCCAGTTCGAATACAAAGAAAAGAAAATTACAAGTAAAGATTGTGCAAAAGAAAATAGGCAAATAAGTGATGGAGGGAAGCAGCTAATCTTCAGAAGGAACGATCTTCCCATCCACCACTTCGTTACAAATCGACACCATGGAGAGGTCGAGCTCGGGGTATTGGCAGGCGACTTGCTCCAGGGCGGCGTCGAATCCGGCGGCAAGAACTTGGGCGGAGCTCAGTTCAAGCTCTTCGTTTTGCTGTTTGAGCCCCTCGGTTTGCTGCTTCAGCTCGTCAGCTCGCTTCTTCAGTTCTTCAGTTTCCCTACGAGTCTGAGCGAGGTCATCAGCAACCTTCTTGCCTTTGCCCCGCGCCTGGGCCAGCTCTGCAGCAATCTTTTCATTTTCCTCTCGAGCCTTGGCGAGCTCGTCCACGGCGTCGTCCCTCTCCCTCTCAACCCTTCCAAGGAGAACCTCCCGATTAGCCGATCTCTTCTCAAGGTTCTCCACCTTGGCTGCATCCGCTTTCATCGATGCCTCCAAGTTGGCCACCTTGAGCCTGTAAGGCACCAGCATGCTCTCCAGCTCGATTTTCTCTTGAGCTAAGAGATGCAGCTTCTGGCGCAGATCGGAGGCCTCCTTGCACGCAACCCTCAGCTCGACACTCATGGCATCCTCCACCCTTGAGTGATCAATCTCCGCCATCATGAGGTTGCAGGATAGCTTTTCCGCCTCGATCCTTATCAGGCGATTCTCCTCTTGAAGTGTGGAGATATCGCCCTGAAGTTTTTTGCTGGAGCTCTCCACAGCTTTTGTTATGATTGAGGGGAGGTCCTCTGCCATCATTTTGAGTTTAGCTGTGAAGGGCCCCCAGATTTCTCTGTCCGCGAGGGGAAGGCTTGCAGCTGCTGTTGGTGGAGGTGCTGAAGGAGCCTGGTGCTGGCTCTCACCACCACCCTCTTGAATTGGTTGATGAGGTTGGGTTTCCTGGTGTGGTGGTGAAGAGGGGGACTCGGTTATGAGTATGGGTGAGTTGTGGGCGCCTTCATACCCACCTGGTGCAGCTTCAGCGATTGAGGCAGTAGAAGGAGGACCCTCTCCAGCAGATACAAATGGCGTGGAGGCACTAGGAGGGTTCTCCATGAAGTTAGGCTCGTTCCCCTCAACTGCAGGAAGCGCAGCTGCCAAGGGTATTGCTTGGACTTGCGGTGTTGGAGCTGGGGGAGAGGGCGGTGTTGGTGTTGGGAGAGCGGGTGGTGAAGAAGGTGCCACCCTTTTCCTTTTGGTGACAAGGCCGTCCTTAGTCGCCTCATCATCCTCTTCTTCATCTTCTTGGATCACTTGAGGAGTTTTCCTCTTTGGTTTCCTCAAGATGAGCTTCTTTCGTTGAGGGGCGGGCAGTGCCTCTGGAGGAGCTGGGCCTTGAGGGGGCGATCTGCCCTGAGCAGCGGCGATCTCCACCACCGAGTTAGGCACAGTTTGGGAACCCGACGCCAATTTGTGGGTTCGGGCGAGCGCCCTCAGTTCAGCTAACTTGCCTTTTCCCAGCATGAGATCTGCACAGTGCAAAAATATACAAGTAAGCGCAAAGGCAAAGGTGAAATGTACGAGTACGTGTGCAAATGAGACAAACAAATGGTGCATGAAATAAAAAATCAAGTCCAGTGCGCAACAAGCAGGACGCCCAGTAATAGATAACAGAGATGCGCAATCAATCCCAACACAAGACAAAAACCTAGATGTTCCGTCTGGTTGACCGGGACGTCTTCGTGCGCGACCTCAACCGTCTGGTTGACCGGGACGTCTTCGTGCGCGACCTCGTCACCTGTGAAATCCTGCAAAAAAGAGGACAAAGAGGCGCCCTAGCGGCCGTTTGCACTCCGACGCTCAAGTCAGCCAGCAAGAAACACCAAACTGTTCACCTCCGTCTCTGAGCACCGCGTATGGCACTCTGAAGGTGGTAAGAAATAACTGTGTATCGTGTGTGTTTCCTTCAGGCAAAGATATTCCCCAGTCACTTGTACGTAACCTTGAAGCACGAACAAGCAACCAGAGAGTTCTCGTAAATTTGCCAAAAGTTCCAACCCCATTTCCAACATTCTCAGCGCTATTTAAACTACCCAAGCATTTAAAGCGCCTTAAAGCGCCTTTAATTACAAATGTAACGCACTTAATCAGCGTATCTAATTAGAAAACGTAGCGCATTTAAGACGTTGAAACGCTTGGGAGCCATCATAGTACCTGAATGCTCGAAACGGAAACTGTTTCTATTCTGACATGGCTGTCGTACATGTGGAGGGCCTCACGACACCGTGACCCCATCTGGGAGCGTTTTTGCCCATCTGGGGACGTTTCCACGTGTGAGTCCTCCTGCTTGGGAGTGCTACTGCGCTAGGGGTGACTTTTTGGGTGCCAACTCATGCCCCCAATCATCTAGTCACTTACTTTGAGAGCGTATCTGCCCTCCTCTCGTACCCTGCACCCGTCTACCCTGGGCGTGACCTTCCTCTTGGGTCGTATCTATCCCAAAGGCGTCTCTGGGGCGGCAGGGGTACTTCACGAGTCAGGCTGCCCTATACTGGTGTTGTTACTATGGCCTTGAAGCCACCTTTCTCTCCTCTTTATTACTGTTCCCTGGTTACACAGGGTTGGGGCCTTCCCACGGCGTCGCTCCCTCCATGGTCTTTCCTACCCATGGGTATCGGGGAGCCACACTGTGATTGCCTTGCTTCAGCACTGTTTGATCTGGCGACGCCCTGGTTGGGCGACGCCTTCACCTAGGCGCGCCTTGCCTTGGCGACGCTTCCTCTTGGCGATGCTGGCACTTGGCGTCTCTCCACCTAGGCGACGCCTTGCGTTGACTTTCACTCTCCAGCCGTTGACTTTGACCTTGACTTAGTCAACGCCTGGATACGGGACGGTACACAAGCCCCCCAGTCTTAAGCCGAAGACTTGTCTTCAGCGCAAAGACTAAAGCCTCGCCCACGCCGTCCACGTGCCCTCCTGATGAAGTGTCATTCTCTGCTGACTCAACAATTCTTCGAATTACTGACGTGACACTTTCTGAACCACAGGGGTATTCTTAATGACTGATTGGACATCCCCTAAAATGGGAAAAATAATGCCCTTTGAGGCTGCGCTTAATCGCGTGCCACGTGGCTTAATCCTGCAACACGTGGCATCATCACACGGTCATCATTTGTTGTCCCTCGCGCTTCTCGTAACGTTTAAGTTACCCAAACCCCGCGCTTGCCACTACTGTTACATCCACTTTCTCTGCCCTTTCTCACTATTCATCTTCTCTGAATCCCTTCTCTCGCGACCCCTGTTCATTCGTGCTTCCGCTCTCCACGCCCTTCAGCCCCCAAAGGTACGGTTTTTTCCCTCCTTGATGATTCTCTTCACTGTATGAACTGCCTGGGACTGTCCATATTACCACATTTCTTTGGTTATCGTTTGTATGCTTCTCTGTTCCTCTCGTTCCCCTTCGCTCTCGTGTGGGTAGGGCGCTCCTAGGATTCTTCCATTTTTTCCCCTTTTCTTCTCCCAACCCCTTTTCTCTGAACCCTTTCTTTTTCTTTTGATCTTCAGCTTTGGCATTGATGGCGAAAACTAAGACCGCCGCGCCTCCCCCGCTCCCTAAGTCTTATTATAAGGGCGAATACGACTGGGCTCCCGACGATCTTCTCGACGAATGCTCCCTCCTAAACTCTGTTGAGGACGTGGAGGCTCACAGGGGGGACCCTGCGCTTTATAATTTCAACGCCTTTCATAAAAATCACGACTCCCAAGTCCTGGTATGCTGGGTGCGACCTGAGATGCCCGTTTGTGCGGACTCAAGATATACTGGGGGAAGCCCCTTCTTCTTCCTTTATCAAATGGTGCTCAAGAGAGTGGGCCTGCGTCTGCCCCTTACTTCTTTCGAGAAAGAGCTGCTTACAGAGATAAACACTGCTCCCGCCTAGCTCCACCCCAACAGTTGGGCTTTCCTGAGGGGGTTCCAGATTCTCTGCGGCTATCTAGGTGTCCCCTCTTCTGTAGACGTTTTTCTTCACTTTTTCGAGGTAAAGAAACAGGGGAAGAGCCTATGGATGAGCTTTTCTGGCATCGCCGGGCGCATCATCCTTACGCTCTTCCAAAATTCGTTCAAAGGATGGAAAGGGAAATTCTTCAAGGTACGTGCGACCAAGCGCGATCCTACCATCCTAGAGGGCTTTCCCCTATACTGGACGGATAAGCCCGTAACCATGAAGGCCCTGGCTTTGGATGAGCTTACCCCTTCCGACCGGGATGTGTGCAAAGCCTTGGCGGGACTGGGGGTAGTCTTCGATACTGCCAAACTCATCGCGAACGAATTCAACGCCCATGGGCTTTCTACCTACTTTGGTATCTGCCCTTGATTGTTTATGATGCATTAGCTGTTGTGGTTATCTGCGTGTGTTTGGCCATAGAATTTCCCTTCTGCTTCATCTGAACCAACCTTTACTCTACTATTTTTCGCTGCTGCAGGTTCAGTGATGACTTCCTCGAGGCGGCTTGCTCTTGCCAAATTTTTGAAGAAGGCAAAATCTACCAAAGAAGGTGGGGACGTCGTCGCCTCTGACGTGCCTACCGTCGCTTCCATGCCGATTCCTCCACCGTCTGCTTCTCCTCCTCCCATTGCTGCGGTTCCATTAGCCATGGCGTCGACCCCTGCCTCAGCGTGCCCTAACAAAGGGAAAAGGGTGTTGATAGTAGATTCTGACAGCGAAGACTCGGGTACTTCCCTGGTTTCCCATAAGAGGAGGGCTACGGGTCTCATTGCCTCACCCGCCGCGCCCCCCGGCGATGGGAACTCTCTCAGGGACGATCCTCCTAGTGCCACTTCACCGCCGCCTCCACCAGCCCACGAGGAGCGAGAGGAAAGGATTGACTCGGTTCCCCCGCCTTCGCCGTTGCCGCATCGTGACGCAGCTGAAGCCTCAGGCTCCGCCCCTCCTGTATCAGTCCCTGGCTCGACTTCGCGCAAACCCCGGATTCCTCGCTCCATTCATAGGGAGTTGACGCAGGGCTTCACCGAAGGAATGTCGCCGACTGATCCTCAAAAAGGGGGAGGCATGCCTTATTATATGGGGGCCTTCCTGGCGGTGGCAATCAAGTGGCGCACTCAGGCTCGAAATGCTATCAAAGGGAGGGAGGCTCTCCGCAAGCTGAGACAAGAGGTGGGGGCGTTGAAGGAGGAGAAGCAAAATCGGGGACTCAAGGAGGAAGCTTCCCAATCTCTGCTAAAACTGGCCCATGAGGGCAGGGAGAGAGCTGAGGCGTACGCGCGAGAACTGGAACAGGCGCATGCCGCTCAACTAGCCCAGCTCACCTCCTATCAAATCCAAAACATTCGCCTCCAGGAGGCGGCTCTTACATCCGAGGTGCAGCGAAGAAAACTTGATGAGTTGGATGCTGCTTGGAGGCAGAAGCTAGGTGAGAGAGAGGACGCCTTGGCTGCGAAGGTTGAAGCGTTGAGCCTTCTCCAAGCCGAGGCTAGCAAGCTCCGCGTGGAGAAAGAATTCCTGGAGAAGCAATTGACATCCAAGGATTCCAGGATTACAGAACTAGAGGGGGAGGTCCAAGAACTGACTGGGGAGATGGCGGGGGCGTTTGAGGAGGGCTTCCAAGAGGCTCTGACCCAGGCGTCCTGCGAGAACCCGGGCATCAATATTTCGAACTGCGACCCCACACGCCATGTCGTCGACGGGAAGGTCGTGCCCATGGACTTGGATGACTGAACCGCTGTCTCTCACCCGCCACCTTTACCTTCAAGCTTAATTCCTTTATACTTTACCTTCGTTTTTTACTTCCTCTGTTAAAACTTGTAATTCTTTGAACCATCCGTACTCTTGTTACAAATCTGGGTGTTCGTATGATTGCTTTTGTGCCTTCGCGATATAGAATCCTGCCTGTGCATTCTTACTCTCATTCTTTGCCTTCGCGCGCTTCGGTTATTTTATTTGTGTTTTGCCTGTTTTCTTTCACTTCGTTGGATGGCCTTGTATGCCCGGGAAAGGTCGCGTGCCAACCCTCACGCCCACGGAGAGGCTCACCTAGTGACGTCGTATCGTCCACAGGGTGTCTCTAACACCGAAATGGTTCTTTCCTTGATCCTTAGCACCCGGCGCCCATGCCTAAGGAGAGGCCTGCTACAGTAGCGCCGTATCGTCCCCGGGTGTCTAAAACGTCGAGTGCTTTGGGGGGGGTCGTTCCCTCTATGGTCTTTCCTTCCCATAGGTATCGGGGAACGCCCTGCCAGCGATTGGCTGGCGTTTTGGCGGTCCCGCCTCCCTCCACAGTCTTTCCTACCTGTGGGTCTTGGGGAGGTGACGCCAGCAACTAACTCTCCCCCTTCAATTTCGCCTCCCTCCACAGTTTTTCCTACCTGTGGGTATCGGGGAGGCGGCCCTGTAGATATTTGGGTTGGCGACGCCCGCGACGTCTCACGCTGGTGTCGCCCTTCACATCCTTCCGGGCGACGCCTCGAGCGTTACCTTTACTTCGGCATTGACTTTGATCCTTGCCTTGGTCGACGCTTGATGACAGCGAAGAGCTCAAGGTTTTGTCCGTGCCATCCGCGTGGCACTTCTTGTATGGCTGATGGGACGTTCTGTCATTCGACTTGATCCACGTGGCGCTGCTTGTATGGATGATGGGACATTCAATCATTCCACTGAGTCCTGACTCCTGCTGTGCCCCTGACCCACTTTCGACGGCGCATCGTACCACTGGATATTTTGTTGATACGACGTTCTCTGATTTTAACCAGCGGTGCCAGGGTCATCCTTCTATCTTCTGCCACGTGGATCAATCGTGCGGTGCATCCATTCGCGTCGTTTGGCGCTCTAACCGCTTTATTTAACTCTTCAAACTCTGCAACTATCCTCATCACTTTCTCACTCTCCATAGCCTACTTACGTTCTTTCTTCTTGCACCCTTTCTTTTCACGAAGGGTTGTTCCAGCATTCGCTTCCCTCGCTCAACTCTTGCACATCCTGCAGTCCCTACACCCTTGACAATCCCTGATCTTTGTTTAAAGAATGTCTTCTCATGCTGCTTCCACCAGGGTCAATCCTAAAGACTTGTACCCTTGGGCTTCGAGTGAACTTCTTGACGAGTGTTCATGCTTACTTGCTACCAGGGCCATAAGGGAGCACAAAGGGGATTCGTGTTCCTATGACCACAGGGCCTTCGCGAGGAGGCATGACGACGACATCGCTGTGCTCCTTTGCACTCTAGGGGAGCCAGTTTGTGGAGACGAACGGGCCAACGAAGGGGTCCCTTTCTTTTACTTTTACCAGGTGGTGTTCAAGACCATCGGAGTGCGCCTACCCTTCTCCTGGTTCGAGAAGGAACTGCTGACGGAGATCAACGTTGCTCCGGCCCAGTTATACCCCAACAGCTGGGCCTTTGTCAAAGCCTTCGACATTCTCTTCGGGTTTCTGGGTTGTGCACCCTCGGTTGATCTCTTTCTTCACTTCTTCGAGGTGAAGAGGCAGAGACACAACCTCTGGGTAACTCTCAGTAACGTACCCGGGAGAGTTCTCTTCACACCCTTCCAAAGCTCGTTCACCAGGTGGAAAGGCCAGTTCTTCAAGATCTGCCGTACTGACCTTGTCCCCGACGCTCTGGATGGGTTTCCACTGTACTGGGTGAGAGAGGCGAGGGCCCTCAAAACCAAACCCTTCAAGAAGCTGGCTCCAAGTGATCAAATAGCTTGCCGGATTCTTGCTGAGGCGGGAGGTTTTGACTCTGCCACTCTGATCAGCCTGGAGTTCAACGCTGGGACTCTCGAAAAGTACATATGTAAGAGTCACTGCCTTAGAAACTTCGGCCTTCATTGCTTTCTAACTGTGTATGTCTTGCTTCATGGTGTCTCTGACACGTTTATCTCCCTTGGTGCAGGTTCGAAAATAAGCCAAGAAAGGAGGACACGACTTACTCGAGCTCTGCGGGCTGGGAAAGGGGCTTCGCCTTCCTCCAGTGCTGACTCTGACGACCATTGAGAAATGGCTTGTTCGTGTTTTTGCATGACCTGTAGTGTTTGCTCCGTTTGTGCTACTCCCATTGTATTGAACATTGCTTGTAACAACAACTTTTCAATATCATACTTGATTTTTTGCAACGCCACTTTACTTTGCATATGCTTCGCGTGCCGCGCGCTTTTCTTTCGTCCTGTTCTTCCAACGGTGCATGCCTTCACCTGGGCGACGCCTTCACATGGGCGACGCCTTCTTTCTTGGCGACGCCTTCTTTCTTGGTGACGCATTACATTACTCCAAACGGAGAAAGGTAAAGGCTGAAAACCAAGGCACTTCTTTTTCTAAAACTGGTTTTACCTTTTATTAGGGTGACCTCATTAAAAAACACCCGAGAGGGAAAAAGAGCGTCCCCTTCAACTAAATTGTTACATACTGCTTACATAAGTCAACTGAAATAAAATTTTAAGTTGGCTGCATTCCAACTGCGCGGGATACGACCTCCATCTAAAGTCTCCAGGTTGTACGAACCGTTGCCTTTAGCCTCAGTGACTCTGAAGGGTCCGGTCCACTTGGGAGACAGCTTATTCTCCAACTCGTATGGGTGAGCTTTCCTCATCACTAGGTCGCCGACCTGGAACTGTCGCGGCTTTACCTTAGCGCTATATTGCCGCTCTACCCTTCTCTTCATCGCTTCAGCTTTTATTCTAGCTTCTTCCCTGGCCTCGTCTAGCAGATCCAGATTTACCCGCCTCTCTTCATTGGATTCCTCCACCACAAAGTTTTGAAAACGTGGTGAGCTTTCATGTATTTCTACTGGAATCATCGCGTCCGACCCGTAAACCAAACTGAAAGAGGTCTCCATAGTAGAGGATTGGGGCGTGGTGTGATATGCCCATACAATCCTTGGTACCTCTTCCGCCCACGCCCCTTTGGCTTTCTTTAACCTTCTTTTTAACCCCCTTAGCAGAACTCTGTTTGCCGACTCCACTTGTCCATTGGTCTGGGGTGTTCAACCGATGCGAACACTTGTTTGATTCCTACTTCAGCACACAGATTTCTCAACTGCTGACTGGCAAACTGGGTCCCGTTATCAGATATCAGGCGCCTAGGTACGCCAAAGCGACACACAATGTTTCTCCACACAAAATGCTGTACCTTGTGCGCAGTGATCTGTGCCACGGGCTCTGCCTCTATCCACTTAGTGAAGTATTCGATGGCGACGATCAGATACTTCATCTGCCTGATTGCCAGTGAGAAGGGGCCCAGGATGTCGATTCCCCATGTATGGAAAGGCCACGGGCTGTATATGGATCGCAATTCTTCTTGCGGCGCCTTGTGCCAGTCGGCGTGCTTTTGGCATTGCCTACACCGCTGGGCGTGCCGTGCGCAGTCCTCTTTCACTGTTGGCCAGAAGAAACCTGCGCGTATTACCTTGGAGGCTAAGGATCTTCCCCCTACGTGGCTCCCGCAGATGCCTTCGTGTAGCTCCGCCATTATCCTGGTGCACTCATCGCCACTGACGCATGTTAGGATAGGGTGAGTGAAACCGTGCCTGAACAGCACCCCATCCACCAAAGTATATCTTGCGGAATTTCTTTTGACTTTTTTACCCTCTTCAGGGTCCACTGGGAGAGCCCCATCCGCCAGGTATCGCTTATAGGGCGTCATCCAGGTGTCTCCCTTGGACAAAACGCATACCGGCATCTGCTCTTCCTCGGGCACGCCCGCGTACATGCTGATGCGGGGCGCCCTCTGCGTATCTTGGGTCAAAGAGCAATGACTCCTCGGCCTTTCCCTTGATGTATAAATCTGGAGGACATCCACCCTGTTGTCTTCCACGAATCTACGCGGAGCTTTGAGAGTCTCCTGGATCACTGTCCTCTGTCTACCCCCCTTGCCTGAGCTGGCCAGCTTTGCAAGCAGGTCAGCTCTGGCATTCTGCTCCCTCGGGACATGTATCAGCTCAAGAGCGTTGAATGCTCCCTTCAACAACTGGACGTATTTCAGATACGCGCCATCTGTGGGTCCTTCGCCTGGAAATCACCCGACACTTGCCCCGTAATCAACTGGGAGTCGCTCTTCACCAGGAGGTTCTGTGCGCCCATCTCCTTGGCCAGGAGCATTCCTGCTATCAGGGCTTCATATTCTGCCTGATTGTTACTTGCCTTGAAGACGAAGCGCAGGGCCTGCTCGATCAGTATGCCGTCGGGTCCCTCCAAGACTATTCCCGCACCGCTCCCTTGTTGGTTGGAAGAGCCATCAACCGAGAGCAGCCACTACGAACTCACTTCCACCTCTTGCTCACCTTCGGGCGGCAGTTCCGCTATAAAATCTGCGTACACCTGCCCTTTGATGGATCCTCTAGGCTCATACTGGATGTCAAATTCTGACAGTTCTACCGCCCAGCGCACCATTCTTCCCGCCACATCAGGCTTCTGCAGTACTTTCTGTATAGGGAGGTTGGTCATCACCACCACCGTAAAGCTGTGGAAGTAATGACGGAGCCTCCTGGCAGAAAATACTACCGCTAGCGCCGCCTTCTCTAGCACTTGGTACCTCGTCTCAGCTCCCTGTAACGCCTTGCTTACGAAATAGATGGGATTCTGACTTTGGTCCTGCTCCTGAACTAACACAGAACTGATGGCCCGCTCCGTTACAGTAAAATATAACCGGTGGCGTCGCCAGGTACTCCTTCAGCTTAATGAAAGGCGCTTCGCATTCATCAGTCCATGCAAAGCGACTGTTTCTCTTGAGGCACTGGAAATATGGGTGCCCCTTCTCTCCTCCGGCGGAAACAAACCTCGAGAGCGCCGCCATCCGCCCTGTCAGCTGTTGCACCTCCTTTACCGACGTTGGGCTCCGCATGGCGATAATCGCCACGCATTTGTCGGGGTTCGCCTCTATCCCCCTCTCTGTGAGCATAAAACCCAAGAACTTACCGGCCT